>NC_082665.1:102351811-102951811 GCF_025265405.1 Mesoplodon densirostris | reverse complement strand
AGATATATAGGTGGCAAATAAGAATATGAAAATATGCTCCACATCGTATGTCATCAGGGAAATGTAAATTAAAACAGCAATGAGATACCACTACATACCTATTAGAATATGACCCCAACCTGAAACACTGATGACACCAAATGCTGACAGGATGTGGAGCAACAAGAGCTCCCATTCATTGCTGGTGGTATAGCCACTTTGGAAGACGGTTTGGCAGTTTCTTATAAAACTAAAATGTTCTTACCATATGATTTAGCAATCATACTCCTTGGTTTTTACCCAGAGTTGAAAATTTACATCCACACAAAAACCTGAACTCAGATGTTTATAGCACTTTCTTCATAATTGCCAAAACTTGGAGTCAACCAAGAGGTCCTTCAGTAGGTAAATGGATAAACTGTGGTACATCAAGAGAACGGAATATTATTTACCACTATAAAGAAATGAACCATCAAGCAATAAAAAGACATGAAGAAACTTTAAATGCATTTACTGTATGGAAGAGGCCAGTCTGAAAAGGCTACATACTGTATGATTCTAACTATATACATTCTGGAAAAGACATTATAAATTTGTCCAAACCCATAGAATGTACAACACTAAGAGTGAACCATAATGTAAACTACGGACTTTGATTATGATGTGTCAGTGTAGGTTCATCAACTGTAATAAATGCACCGTGCTGGTGGGGGATGTTGATAATGGGGGAAGTAATGCATGTGTAGGCACAGGGAGTATATGGGCAATGTCTGTACCTTCCACTCAATTTTGCTGTGAACCTAAAACTGTTCTAAAAAATAAATTGTATTTAAGAAAAAAATAAGTAATGCAAGGAGAAAATAAGTCAGTATAAAAAATGAAGCATGTATTTCATATCTTGATAAACAGTGTAATGTCTCTCCTACTCTTCCCTTATTTCTGCATTTCTGTATTGAATGTATAACATCAAACTTATATGTATTTACTAGGACACTAGGGATAGGCCCATGAATGGCACTTTGAAAAATGAGAACAAGAGAAAACAAGATCCTACCACTTATTTATACTGACTAGCAGCATGAAAACACAAGGATACACCATATTTTCAGGTAGAATCAGTCCATGCATTGGCATGTAGATTTGTTGCTAATGCCAAATGTATCAGTCAAACGTTAATTTATTTAAACCGACGTATCTAAGCATCATTTTGGGGGAGGGAATAAAAGATGTTACTAAATTGTTAGTAGCACATATTATTTCTCAAAGTACTGAAATGATAAAGGGAATCAGATAAGAGGAGTATGTCTTGGGAACAGAAAATAGACAGAAATCAAAGTTTTTCAGTAATAAGTGATGATTCTCTGGAAAATAAATACCACAGAAAATTCCAATAATTAGAGAATGAATTGTAAATTTGCAAAGAAGTTTAAGACTAGGATTGGGAAACCAAGGCCTTCTCCTATACAGACATTTCATTCTGAATATGTTCCTTAGTGAATTATGTATGGTTATGTATTTCTATATTGACTGGAAGTAAGTAGAAGAAATGTGTGCTTTCCTCCGTGTAATTAAATAATCAGTATAAGTATATTTTTAAAATACCCCAGTGTTGAATATACATTTGCCCTGCATACCCTGCAGTTCAGTCTAGTCTACATACACCTAAAACTTGCTTCTCAGCAGTCTTTAAAATACACAGCCCTCAAGTAGAGAAGAAACTTTTGATAGGATTTAATTTTTTTGAAATGCTAATGGGAATCTTGTATTGATATTGTTTATGAATTCAGTTTAGCATCTTGTGTAAGAAAATTTTTTTCTGAGGTTAATAAGGATTTTTAAAAGCTTTAAGGGTAAGAAAACTCCTTACCACAAGTATCCATAAGTATGGAAAAAAATAACACCATTGTCTTTCTCCCAAATAGTCTATATTTTTTTTGATACAAAAGAACCATTCTTGTGTGAAAATGTGACCTTTATAGGATTAGAAATGTCAAAACATGGCCTTTTTAATTCTCCAACTTTCTGACAGGAAAATATCTAATTTATTTATTAATGTCAGCTTTTTTACTTATGTGTTCCTAGCTCCTAGCCCAGTGCTTGACACATAAGACCCTCATAAATGCTGATTGAATTTAAATGAATCCTTTGAAAACGTCCAGCTTTTCAGATCATAGATATTATCCCTATCATTATCACATTGTCATCATCAGACATTTAATAACCCTTTGTTAGACTAGAAAAATGTTTATGAATCAGTGAAACCACATACTGTGAGCATGGTAGAGTCTTGCAACATAAAAGTTTAAACTGGAAAATAAAATTAGGGTTAATCAGTGAAAAAGGACATATATTTTCCAGCTCTGTCACTACAGCTACATTATACTGTATTACATTACATTAGTATTGTGTGATCTAGGTTGTTCTAGAAGCAGACACTGAGGCAAAGATTCCAGTGCAAAGAGAGGAATCACAAAATGAGACAGGGATTGAAGGAGGCTGATAGAGGATACATATCGTGCAAGCTATTACTGCTGGTTAGCCTGGAACTCTGGAAGTAAGTGTGAAATTTAAGTCACACAATTATCCCACCTATGGATGAGGGAGTTGGAGTATTTATATTCAGCCTTCCTGAGTCATTGGTTGAGCACTGCTCCCAGGTGGTGTTAATTCCCTGGCAGTTCCAGCCTACCAATCAGGAAGTAGAACCCAGCCACCAGAAAAAGCTCTCAGGCACAGAGAAGCAGAACGCTAGCATTTTGGAAAGGTGCCAGTGATAACTAAAATGGTAAAGCAAAGAGGAAAGGGTGGGGCAGAGATTGTATCTGATACACATATTATTCTTCTCTGAAAGGAACCAAGACTCTATGGGATAGCTTATTCCAGATCTTCAGTCAAGAACAATTTAGATAGTTCTGGAAAAATTGTTGCCAGAAAACAAAGACATTTTAGTGGTTATTGTGGAAGTGCTAAAAGGACAAAATTGTAATAATATAAGCATCAAAATAATAATGATGATTATTGTGACCCATTGGAATAAGTTCAGTCTGTATAAGCCACAATAATCATCATTATTGATTTGATGCTTATATCAAATATGAGTTCATAATAATATAAAGTATACAAATCATAGTTGTAACAAGTAAAAGAAGAGTGAATGGAATGAGACATATCTAATTTTTTAAATTTATTACAAAAAAACAGGGGAATGCTAATATATTTGAGTGTGCCTTTGTTTATGAAGCATAGATAGGTACTTATTTCCATCCAAACACAGGGAATCAGGAGTACGATCCTGGTAAAAGTAGCAATTACACCAAGGACTGGTTGGTATTGGTGGTCATGCATTATAACCAGCAGGAAGAGAATTGAGCTGTGAATCAGCATCAGTGATCACACACAATAGCCAAGGAGGAACAGGGCTTAACAGTGTGCTCAAGATGATAAATTAGCCCCATGAGATAAAGAAGAGAAGTAATGGCTAAGGCTGACACCATCCCCAGCTCCTGGGAGACACAACTTCTAAATGGCCCTACCAATAAAATAATGATAAATACATAAAAGTTTAATAATATTAACAACACAAGTCAATATCTTAGGGAACAACAATGGATTATACTAAATCTTAGCAGTGAGAATTTAAAAGTACATCTTGTAACATAACCATCCAGAGAAAATAATTACTGCACTGACCTTAAAGCAGTGTTTTGACTACAGATTCTGAAATACAAAGAAATCTTAACCTACAGTAAACTTTTTATTGTTAGTGATAATATCAATGATGTTATTTTGAATATTATGCATATACATATATGTGTGTATAATATGAAAAAGCAAATAAGTAATTATGTTAATGTTGTTAGGAATCAAGCTATTCAGAGAGAAAGACTGAGAGAGAATCAATGATGTAAAGTAAAATCCTGTGACTAAATTTCAATTGGAAATATTAGGCAGAACTCATGACTTTTTTCCCTCTCTTATAAAATAAATAAATATTTCCCAGCTGTGTCCACTGAAAAGGCATGGAAGTATGACAGCCCAAGAGCAATGAGCATGCAGAATGCTTAAACAGTAGTGTTGAGATTCCTCTACTAATAGGAATCAGACCTCCTTGTGGTAAATGGCTGATTGCATATGTGGGGCAGGAAATGTTCAAGATGAACCTGTGATATGTCTTTATGCCAGAATGCAAAGAAGCTGTCAAAGACTAATGGGGTTATGACAAAAGAAAACAGGTGCCAACATGAACAGACTCCTTTTGTCCAATGTTAAGGCTGCAATTGATTATATCATATTGAATGTAAAAAAAAGCTGTGTTTCTAACAATATTAATCCTTCCAATCCAAGAACATAATATATCTTTCCATCTGTTTCTGTCATCTTTCATCAGTGTTTTATAGTCTTCTGAGTACAGGTCTTTTACCTCCTTAGGTAGGTTTATTCCTAGGTATTTTATTCTTTTTGATACAGTAGTAAGTGGGATTGTTTCTTTAATTTCTCTTTCTGACAGTTTGCTGTTAGTGTATAGAAATGCAACAGATCTCTGTATATTAATTTTGTATCCTGCAACTTAACTCATTGATGAGTAGTTTTCTGGTGGCATCTTTTGGATTTTCTATGTATAAAACCATGTCATCTGCAAACAGTGACAGCTTTACCTCTTCCTTTACAATTTGGATTCCTTTTAATTCTCTTTCTTCCCTGATTTCTGTGGCTACTACTTCCAAAACTATGTTGAATAAAAGTGGTGAGAGTAGACAAGGCAATCTACAAATTCAATGCAATCCCTATCAAAATACCATTGGCATTTTCACACATTTAGAGCAAATAATTTTAAAGTTTGTATGGAAACACAAAAGACCCTGAGTAGCCAAAAGAATCTTGAGAAAGAAGAACAGAACTGGAGGAATCACACTCTCTGACTTCAGACTATATTACAAAGCTACTGTAATCAAAACAGTATGGTAATGGCACAAAAACAGACACATAGATCAATGGAACAGGATACAGAGCCCAGAAATAAACCCACACACTTATGGTCAATTAATCTATGACAAAGGAGGGAAGAATATACAATGGAGAAAAGACAGTCTTTTCGATGAGTCGTACTGGGAAAACTTGACAGCTACATGTAAGAAAATGAAATTAGAACACTCTCTAATACCATATACAAAAATAAGCTCAAAATGGATTAAGAACTAAATGTAAGACTGGAAACCATAAAATTCCTAGAGGAAAACATAGTCAGAACACTCTGACATAAATTACAGCAATTTTTTTTTTGGATTTGTCTCCTAAAGCAAAGGAAACAAAAGCAAAAATAAACAAATTGGACCTAATTAAACTTAAAAGTTTTGCACAGCAAAGGAAACCATTGACAAAATTAAAAGACAACCTACTGAATGGGAAAAAAATTTGCAAATGATATGACTGATAAGGGATTAATATCCAACATATATAAACAGCTCATACAAGTCAACATCTAGAAAACAAACAACCCAATTAAAAACATGGGCAGAAGACCTGAACAGACATTTTTCCAAAGAGGAAATGCAGATGGCCAATAGGCACATGAAAAGATGCTCAACATCACTAATCATCAGGAACTGCAAACAAAACCACAGTGAGATATCACCTCACACCTGACAGAATGGCTATCATCAAAAAGAACACAAATAACAAATGTTGGCAAGGATGTGGAAAAAGGGAACCCTCCTGCATTGTTGGTGGGAATGTAAATTGGTGCAGCCACTGTGGAAAACAGTATGGAGGTTGCTCAAAAAACTAAAAATAGAACTACCATATGACTCAACAATTCCACTCCTGGATATATATCTGAAAGACAAAAACACTAATTCAAAAAGATACATTCACCTCAATGTTCATAGCAGCAATATTTGTAGCCAAGATATGGAAGTCTAAGTGTCCATCAACATATGAATGGATACACGCACACACAATGGAATACCAGACTCCTCAGCCATAAAAAAGAATGAAATTTTGTCATTTGCAGCAATGTGGATGGACTTGGAGGGCATTATGCTAAGTGAAATAAGTCAGAGAAAGACAAATACCTACTGTGTGCTTTCACTTATGTATGGAATCTAAAAGAATACAACAAACTAGTGAATGTAACAAAAAGGAAAGAGACTCACAGATATAGAGAACAAACTAGTGGTTACCAGTGGGGAGAGAGAAAGGGGGAGGGGCAATATTAGGGATAGGGGATTAAGAGGCACAAACTATTAGGTACAAAATAAGCTACAAGGATATATTGTATAATATGGGGAATATACCCAATGTTTTACAATAACTATAAATGGAGTATAACCTTTAAAAATTGAGAATCACTATGTTGTACACCAGCAACTACGATTTTAAAAAAGTTTGTTTTAAAGCTGTGTTTCTAATGGTAGGAAGAGGAGGAAAGGGAATGGAGAAGAGAAAGATACCAAACTCATTGGAAACAATTGGTTATTGCTTGGACATCAACTCATTACTTTAAATATTGGTAATTAAAAAGAAAGAGTTAAGCATTTATCCCGCCTTTATAAATTTTATTTCAGCTTAACTACATAGGCCTGTGAATAAAGGAATGCAGAAGATTCTACTTAATTAATATGGAAGGGTAAGAGAATTATAGAATCACCATTTTGCAAACACTAATGAAATAAATTACAGTTGGCCCTCCATATCTGCAGATTCTGCATCCTTGGATACTGAGCACTCACTCTTCAGGACTTGAGCATTTGAGGATGTTGGTATCTGCAGGGAGTCCTGGAATCAATCCCCCACGGATCCTGAGGGAATGACTGTATTTAGCTAATTCTCATTAATGGATCCTAAAACTATTAGGTGAAATGTTTATGGAGAACTTTACAATGAAGGGGATCAAGCTGGCCAATCCTTTAACACTGATTAATCTTCGCACCTTTAAAAGTGAGGTAACCAATGTACTTTCTGATGTAATACAGTGTTAAGGAGACAGCACCTCCTTTGTGGTAATCTTAAGCCTCTTCCCCCAGATATTGAATCTGTATCAAATCAAGCCTTTAGCACCAATTTCTAATAAATAGGAAATGCCTGAAGAGAAGGAATCAGTTTTATGACACCACGAGGAAGCAATCAATCATATACATGTTGCAGATATTCTTCAGGACAGCTCACTGGTTTCTTCAAGTCAGAGGAATGAAAAGTAAAAAGATACTGTTCTAGATTCAAAGACTTAAAAATAACAGACCTAAAAAATACAGTGAATACATTTGTTTTGATATTTATTTGAACCCACTAAATAGAATAAAATAATGGATAATTTGAATATGGACTGAGAATTGATCATAGCAAAGAATTATTAATTTTGTTAGCTTTGATAATAGCATTGAGGTTAAATACCCTTCCCTTTTTAGATGCATACTGAAGTAGTTAAGGGTAAAATTACATGACATCTTGAATTTGCTTTAAAATATTCAAGAAAAAAGGGAGGGAACCGATTAAATAAATATGACAAAATATTGATGGGTGTTGAAGGCAGGGGATGTGTATATGAGTGGTTGCTGTACTTGCTGCATTTTTGTCTGTTTGAAATTTTCACAATAACAAATACTTTAAACACCTTTTACGAAAGGTGCACAAAAGTGATACCTGTGTGAAAGGTATGGATTTTAAAAGTTTAGAGTTGAAACATTTTAAGAGAAGAAATCAAGTCCCTTAACTTAAACAATAAAAATTCCACAAAAAAACCTGTGCACTTTACTGTTCTTGTGAACATAGAAAACCTGGGAAGATGTCAAATTTAGGCAAAAATTCTGGGAAGTTATTAGAGTAAGTACAGCAGGAAGGCATAAAAACACATAAAGTGAAGAAATGAATTAAACTCGTGGTGTTGATATTTTAGGATAACTTTAACTGTATACTTGGCAAACATTTTGTAATTATTGCATCTGTGTGCATTTTGTCTGGTGTGCAGGGATCTGATGTACTCAGAAGAATCAGTTATGCTAAATTGTAACTGCAATCTTGTAAGGAAATGATCAAACTGTAGTCAGTGTTTAAATGCTCAAGAAAAATTGGTTTCCAAAGTTTTTTGTTTATCAGATACATGATTTAATAAATTGAACATTAACTAAAGTACAAATAGTGATAAGTTTTTCACTAGATGCACAGAGGACCTTGGAGATTTATTGAATTATTCAGTATATACCTGGTACTGCAAAAATACTGAGAGAATTAGCATTTTAGGAGTTTTAGTTTTTTACTAAAGGAGAGAAATATTCTCTACCATGAAAATTGAGACATGCTGCATTTCATTTTACTGATGAGTTCTTTTTCACAGATTTACATTCATTTGTTAGAATTTTAGTGTCTTACCTCCACAGATTGAGAAGGCCAAGAATCACGACATTGCATTTTTGCAACTCAACATAAATTGATTTGGTTGTTCAATGTTTGTTTAGAATACATGAGATTGTGTGTCTGTATCTTGTTCATGTTGACTGGCATCTTCTTTAGGGAACAGCTGTGTTTGCAGTATGCACCATTGGATTGATAAGTATGATGACAATGATGAAGAAAAATGTCACTGAGTTATGTTGATGGGCAGTGTATCTCATGGGATAATATAAGCAATGTTTCTAGACTGCAGGATTTAATGGCTATATTTTTATTATATTAAGACAAAAAATACAGATATTACTTGTCCAGTCACGTCTTTTCTGAAAGAGCTGTGTTTCATAATTAAGAATCTTAAGGACAAGTCAAAAAAATATATACTTCCTATCATTAATGCACTTTACATTTCAGGAATCCTGAAGATTGCATATAAAGGTTCCCACTACCTTGCCCCAAAAGATAACAACCTAGAGCTGCCTGTTCAAGAAGAGACTGATGTCACAACTATAACATATTTTTATTCCCCTGAGGGAACACCAGTCTCAGGCAAATATGTCACACCTCAGGTTGCTGTGACAGGCTTCTCTCAGATGCAAACAGCTTTCTATGTTTATGATTTCAAAAGTAAGTTACCATTTGAGTCTGGGGCATATTAGTATGCTTAAATCCAGAAAGCCCTTTTGCAAAAAAAAAGAAAATAATCCACATCCTTCTTTTTCCTTTTGGCATCTTTTACCCTCAAATGATGCCCGTGCTCATGTGGTCTCCCATCTTCTCTCTCACAAAACCTGTTCCCTGGAACCTACTGATTACTGACACATTTTCTACTAGAAACATGGCTGTATTTCTTGCTTTCACACAAAAGATGCCAGTTCCTGAAGTTTCTGTTTGTCCTAGATGTCTGGCATCAGAATGACAAGGCTGTGTCTATTAAACCCTGATAAGGTACCATGCTGTATAATAGCAGAAAATCAAGGTGGCTAGTATCCTTCATATATTTCTGGATAAATTGCTTTATACTGTGCTGTTTCTAATAAGACAAGACTTATCATTTATTGAGCACTTACTAGTTTCTACCAAATTCTTTCTTGTTCTAAGATCACTTTCCTTCCATGATTCCAGTTTCCTTTCATGTTGCTATCAATGCACCTCAAACAGTTTCTGATGCTAAAAATAGAGTTAATACATCTCAAAGTAGACAATTGGAAGAGTAAAAGTTTTAGTGCTCAAGATGTGTGGAAAGTATTTAAAGGACTACATTTTAAACCAGTGTCGCAGCATATTTATATTATAATGGGCCCTGTCAATTACATAGCCATACTGAGCAAGGGTAACCACTTATATTACACTCTAACAACAGTGATTAATTTTGCCTGTTCATGACTATATAATGGATACACAGAGAGGGAGACTACTTACTTTTCTTACATCTGGCTTCTTTAATTCAATAATTGTGAATTTTTCCATATGATCATGTGTAGTTGTAGATTATTTACTCTTTTTTTAATTTTTAAATTTTTTTCAATTGGAGTATAATCGCTTTACAATGTTGTGTTAGTTTCTGCTGTACAATAAAGTGAATCAGCTAAATGATACATATAACACCTCCCTCTTGGAACTCCTCCCCCCATCCCACCCATCTAGGTCATCACAGAGCACCGAGCTGAGCTCCCTGTGCTATACAGCAGGTTCCCACTAGCTATCTATTTTACGCATTGTAGTGTATTTATGTCAAACCTAATCTCCCAATTCATCCCACCCTCCCTTGCCCCTGCTGCATCCACACGTCTGTTCTCTGCATCTGTGTCTCTATTCCTGCCCTGCAAATAGGTTCATCTGTACCATTTTTTCTAGATTCCATGTATATGCATTAATATATGATATTTGTTTTACTCTTTCTGACTTACTTTACTCTGTATGACAGACTGAAGGTCCACCAACATCTCTACAAATGACCCAATTTCATTCCTTTTTATGGTTGAGTAATGTTCCATATATATATATATGCCACATCTTCTTCTTTATCCATTCATCTGTCGATGGACATTTAGGTTGTTTCCATGTCCTGGCTATTGTAAATAGTGCTGCAGTGAACAATGGGGTATATGTGACTTTTTGAACTATGGTTTTCTCAGGGTATATGCCCAGTAGTGGAATTGCTGGGTCGTATGGTAGTTCTATTTTTAGTTTTTTAATGAACGTCCATACTGTTCTCCACAGTGGCTGTATCAATTTACATTCCCACCAACAGTGCAAGAGGGTTCCCTTTTCTCCACACCCTCTCCAGCATTTATTGTTTGTAGATTTTTTGATGATGGCCATTCTGACCAGTGTGAAGTGATACCTCACTGTAGTTTTGATTTTCATTTCTCTAATAATTAGTGATGTTGAGCAGCTTTTCATGTGTTTGTTGGCCATCTGTATGTCTTCTTTGGAGAAATGCCAGTTTAGGTCTTCTGCCCATTTTTGGATTGGACTGTTCATTTTTTTGATATTGAGCTGCATGAGCTGTTTCTATATTTTGGAGATTAATCCTTTGTCGGTTGCTTTGTTTGTAAACATTTTCTCCCATTCTAAGGGTTGTCTTTTTGTCTTGTTTATGGTTTCCTTTGCTGTGAAAAAGCTTTTCTGTTTAATTAGGTCCCATTTATTTATTTTTGTTTTTATTTTCATTGCTCTAGGAGGTGGGTCAGAAAGATCTTGGTGTGATTTATGTCAAAGACTGTTTTTCCTATGTTTTCCTCTTGAGAGTTTTATAGTATCCGTTCTTACATTTAGGTCTTTAATCCATTTTGAGTTTATTTTTGTGTATGGTGTTAGGGAGTGTTGTAATTTCATTATTTTACATGTAGCTGTGCAGTTTTCCCTGCACCACCTATTGAAGAGGCTGTCTTTTCTTCATTATATATTTTTACCTCTTTTGTCATAGATTAGGTGATCATAGGTGCATGGGTTTATCTCTGGGCTTTCTATCCTGTATCATTGATCTATATTTCTGTTTTTGTTCCAATACCATACTGTCTTGATTACTGTAGCTTTGTGGTATAGTCTGATGTCAGGGATCCTGATTCCTCTAGCTCCGTTTTTCTTTCTCAGGATTGCTTTGGTTATTCGGGGTCTTTTGTGTTTCCATACGAATTGTAAAGTTTTTTGTTCTAATTCTGTAAAAATGCCCTTGGTAATTTGATAGGGATTGCAATGAATCTGTAGATTGCTTTGGGTGTTATAGTCATTTTCACAATATTGACTCTTCCAATCCAAGAACATGGTATACCTCTCCATCTGTTTGTGTCATCGTTGATTTCTTTCATCAGTGTTTTATAGTTTTCTGAGTACAGGTATTTTGCCTCCTTAGGTAGGTTTATTCCTAGGTATTTTATTGTTTTTGTTGCAATGGTAAATGGGATTGTTTCCTTAAATTCTCTTTCTGATATTTTGTTGTTAGTGCATAGGAATGCAACAGATTTCTGTGCATTAATTTTGTGTCCAGCAACATTACCAAATTCATTGATTAGTTCTAGTAATTCTGGTGGCATCTTTAGGATTTTCTGCGTATAGTATCATGTCATCTGCAAACAGTGACAGCTTTACTTCTTCTCCAATTTGTATTCCTTTTATTTCTTTTCCTTCTCTGATTGCCATGGCTAGGACTTCCAAGACTATGTTTAATAATACTGGCAAGAATGGACATCCTTGTCTTGTTCCTGATCTTAGAGGGAATGCTTTCAGTTTTTCACCATTGAGAATGATGTTTGCTGTGGGTTTGTCATATATGGCCTTTATTATGTAGCGATAGGTTCCCTCTGTGTCCACTGGACATGAATCGGTGTTGAATTTTGTCAAAAGCTTTTTCTGCATCTATTGAGATGATCATATGGTTTTTATTCTTTAATTTGTTAATATGGTATATCACATTGATTGATTTGCATATATGGAAGAATCCTTGCATCTCTGGATAAATCCCACTTGATCATGGTGTATGATCTTTTAAATGTGTTCTTGGATTCTGTTTGCTAGTATTTTGTTGAGGATTTTTGCATCTATGTTCATCAGTGATATTGATCTGTAATTTTCTTTTTTTTGTGATATCTTTGTCTGGTTTTGGTATTAGAGTGATTTGATGGTGGCCTCATAGAACTAGTTTGAGAGTATTCCTTCCTCTGCAATTTTTTGGAAGAGTTTGAGAAGGATAGGTGTTAGCTCTTCTCTAAATGCATGATAGAATTCGCCTGTGAAGCCATCTGGTCCTGGACTTTTGTTTGTTGGAAGATTTTTAATTTCAGTTTCAATGTCATTACCTATGATTGGTCTGTTTATATTTTCTAATTCTTCCCGGTTCAGTGTTAGAAAGTTGTATCTTTCCAAGAATTTGTCCATTTCTTCTAGGTTGTCCATTTTACTGGCATATAGTTGCTTGTAGTAGTCTCTTATTATCCTTTGAATTTCTGCTGTGTCAGTTGTAATTTCTCCTTTTTCATTTCTAATTTTATTGATTTGAGTCATCTCCCTTTTTTTCTTGTTGAGTCTGGCTAAAGGTTTATCAATTTTGTTTATTTTCTCAAAGAATCAACTTTTAGTTTTATTCATCTTTGCTATTGTTTTCTTTCTTTTCTACTTTATTTATCTCTGCTCTGATATTTATGATTTCTTTGCTTTTACTAACTTTGGGTTTTCTTTGTTCTTCTTTCACTAGTTGCTTTAGGTGTAAGTTTAGATTGTTTATTTGAGATTTTTCTGTTTCTTGAGGTGAGATTGAATTGCTATAAACTTCCTCTTAGAACTTATTTTGCTGCATCCCATAGGCTTTGGGTCATCGTGTTTTTGTTGTCATTTGTTTCTAGGTTTTTTTTTTCGCGGTACGCGGGCCTCCCCCATTGCGGAGCACAGGCTCCAGACGCGCAGGCTCAGCAGCCATGGCTCACGGGCCCAGCTGCTCCGCGGCATGTGGGATCTTCCCGGACCGGGGCACAAACCTGTGTCCCCTGCATTGGCAGGCAGACTCTCAACCACTGCGGCACCAGGGAAGCCTTGTTTCTAGGTATTTTTTAACTTCCTGTTTGATTTCTTCAGTGATCTCTTGCTTATTTAGCAGCGTACTGTTTAGCCTCCATGTGTTTGTGTTTTTTTACAGTTTTTTTCCTGTAATTGATTTCTAATTTCATAGTATTGTGTTTGGAAAAGATGCTTGATATGATTTCAATTTCCTTAAATTTTCTGAGAATTGATTTGTCACCTACGATGTGATCTATCCTGGAGAATGTTCCGTGTGCACTTGAGAAGAAAGTGTATTCTGTTGCTTTTGGGTGGAATGTCTTATACATATCAATTAAGTCTATCTGGTCTATTGTGTCATTTAAAGCTTGTGTTTCCTTATTTATTTTCTGTCTGGATGATCTGTCCTTTGGTGTAAGTGGGGTGTTAAAAGTCCCCCACTATTATTGTGTTACTGTCAATTTTCCCTTTTATGGCTGTTAGCATTTGTCTTATGGATTGAGGTGCTCCTATGTTGGGTGCATAAATATTTATAATTGTTATATTTTCTTCTTGGATTGATCCCTTGATCATTATGTAATGTCCTTCCTTATCTCTTGTAACATTCTTTAAAGTCTGTTTTATCCAATACGAGTATTACTACTCCAGGTTTCTTGTGTTTTCCTTTTGCGTGGAATATCTTTTTCATCCCCTAACTTTCAGTCTGTATGTGTCCCTAGGTCTGAAGAGCGTCTCTTATAGACTGCATATATACTGGTCTTGTTTTTGTATCCATTCAGCCAGTCTGTGTCTCTTGGTTGGAGCATTTAATCCATTTACATTCAAGGTAATTATTGATATGTATGTTCCTATTACCATTTTCTTAATTGTTTTGGGTTTGTTTTTGTGAGTCTTTTTCTTCTCTTGTGTTTCCCACCTAGAGACGTTCCTTTAGCATTTGTTGTAAAGCTGTTTTGGTGGTGCTGGATTCTCTTAGCTTTTGCTTGTCTGTAAAGCTTTTGATTTCTCCATCGAATCTAAATGAGATCCTTGCTGGGTAGAGTAATCTTACTTGTAGGTTTTTCCCTTTCATCACTTGAAATATATCCTGCCACTCCTTTCTGGCCTGCAGAGTTTCTGCTGAAATATCAGCTGATAACCTTGTGGGGATTCCCTTGTTATGTTATTGCTTGTTTTTCCCCTTGCTGCTTTTAATATTTTTTCTTTGAATTTAATTTTTGTTAGTTTGATTAATATGTTTTGTGGTGTGTTTCTCCTAGAGTTTATCCTGTATGGGACTCCATGTGCTTCCTAGACTTGGGGGGCGGGTATTTCCTTTCCCATGTTATGGAAGTTTTAGATTATTATCTCTTCAAATATTTTCTCAGACCGTTTCTCGTTCTCTTCTTTTTCTGGGACCGCTATAACATGAATGTTTGTTCTTTTAATTTTTTCCCAGAGGTCTCTGAGACTGTCCTCAATTCTTTTCATTCTTTTTTCTTTCCTCAGCAGTTATTTCCACCATCCTACCTTCCAGCTCACTATTCATTCTTCTGCCTCAGTAATTCTGCTATTGATTCCTTTTATTGTATTTTTCATTTCATTTACTGTGTTGTTCATTACCGTTTGATTATCCTTTAGTTCTTCTAGGTCTTTGTTAAACTTTTCTTGTATTTTCTCAACCCATGCCTCCATTCTATTTCTGAGATTTTGGATCATCTTTACTATCATTACTCTGAATTCTTTTTCAGGTAGGTTGCCTATTTCCTCTTCCTTTATTTGGTCTTGTAGGTTTTTACCTTGCTCCTTCATCTGTAACATTTTTTTTTGTCATCTCCTTTTTTTTTTTTTTTTTTGATGGGTGGGGCTGTGTTCCTGTCTTACTAGTTGTTTGGCCTGAGGTGTCCAGCACCAGAGTTTGCAAGCAGTTGGGTAGAGCCAGGTCTTTGTGCTGAAATGAGGACCTCCAGGAGACCTCACTCCAATTAATATTTCCTGGGGCTTGAAGTTCTCTGTTTGTCTAGCAGTTTGGATTCAGTGCTCCCACCACAGGAGCTCAGGCCTGACCCCCAGCCTGAAAACCAAGATCCTGCAAGCCACATGGTGTGGCAAAAAAAGAGAAAAAGAAAAGGAGCAGTACAATAACAAAGTATAAAAAATAAAGTAAAATTAGAAAAATAAACAGGTATAATAGAAAAAATATAAATATAAGTGAAACAACAACAAGGTAAAACAGAACTACAATAGCAAAAAAAAAATAAAATAAAAGGGGGGAGAATAAACCAAAAGGAGCAGAACAATAATAAAGAGTAAAAAATAAAATAAAATTAGAAAAATAAAGAACTTATTAGGAAAAGTAAAAATATAAATGAAACAACAACCACAACCTAAAAGAAAAGAAAAAGGGCCAGAAAAGGGTTTGGCTGTGGGGACAGAGCTTAGGCAGGGGCAGGGCTTAGGCAGGTTTGGGCTTTAGGTGGGGACAGGGGCCTAGGCTTAGGATCCGCTAGGCTGCAAAAGACAGCTTGGCTGGAGGGGGCCTCAGAGCGTGGAGTGCAGAGGTAAGGCCCTGTGTGGGCGTGTGGGGGTGGGGCTTATGCTCTGCTCACCAGGAGGGGACCTTGGACTGCAAAGGATCAGGCCTGGGACTTCAACAGGCTCCCCACTGATTCCCTCACTGTGGGTGGACCCCCTCCAAGCGTGGAAACCCCTCCCTTCCCCCAGACACCCCTCAGGGGCACTGGTCCAGGCTGGCCTCTACCTTTCCTCTCCCCCTCCCCCCTCCCTCCCTCCCACACCCTCAGGACCCATGTGGCCAGATGGGGCCTCGGTGGGCAGAGGATCAAGCCAGGGACCACAGCAGGCTCCCCAGACCCCAAGTGGGCATGGGAAGTGCTGGCCATTCCCTTCCCATCCTTCACTCTCCCTGGGGTCTCTCCCCGTCCCTGTTGCTCCTAGGTGGGCCATTCCGGTTGTGGGAACCCCTCCCCTCCCCTAGCTGCTCCTCAGGGGTGCCAGTCCCACCCACCTCCACTCCTCCTCCCCCCTCCCTCCCCCCAACATCCTATTTGGTTGCTTAGGAGTTCCTCCCATCCCCTTAAGTGTCAATGGTCCCCCACTAGTGCCTGCTAGGTGTCCTAGTTGTGAGGAGATGTGAACTCCGCATCCTCCTACTCTGCCATGTTCACTCTCATTATTATAGAGCAAGAGATTCCTGGGTTCCACCCCCAGAGTTTCTGTTGCAGTAGGGGTGGGGCCCAAGAATATGTCTTTCTAACAAGTCTAAGAGAGTCATGTTGATACTGCTGGTCTGGGAATATGAAGTTTATGGCACGTACCCCAAAGAATAGGTGGTCTACTTAAGGAGATAGAAAAGTAAATAGACAATTCCGATGCAATGATAAATGCCACAGTGCTTTGGGGACACAGATAAGGGAGAAAAAAAACCAGAATGATAGTGATGGTGGTAAAACATCCTGAAATAACCACTGAGCTGAATTTGGAGATGGAGTGTTAGCTATAGGGGAAAAGGTGATTCTAGGCAGAGGAAAAACTTCTTGGAAGCTTTGGTGGGTGATTGGCAGACCACATTTAGGGTATTGCAGCAGTTCCACTTGGCAGGAACATTGGATGAAGTTGCAGAGACAGCCAGATGAAAAAAAAGAAAAGGAATACATCTTGAAGTGACCAAGTTAGTGGACTGGAAATCCAGCATCAGATGAATGAATGTATTTCATAATCTAAATTTACATCCAACTAATGGAGGGTATTTGCCTTGCTTTAAGCCCATTTAGAAAAATAAAATCATTTACGTTAGAAAAGACTCATAAAATTCCTGTTTTGCTCTGTAACATATAAAACAGGAAAAAAGAATTACTCATGCAAATGGATTTATACCTCACTCTTTAAACAAGATATGCATTTTCTTACTTTTCTAAAACAAACCATATAGCCACATAAAGGATAATAATAATAATAATGTAACCATAATATTTTTGAGTGCTAGGCATTGCCTCATTTAATCCTGCGTAAAATCCTATGAAGTATATATTATCTCCCTTTTATGGATGATAAAATGAAATATGGAAGCTTAAGCAATTTGATAAAGGTCACTTAGGTAATAAATGGCAAATCTGGAACCCAGGTCTAATTCCAAGGCCATGCTCTTAAGCAACAAGTCTCTTTACTTTGCTATTTCATATTGAGCATGACAAGATAGAGGTGTGGTCTGGAGCCATGAAATGGTCATCGAGGTAAGATCTACCAGGACTCATTCTTTGCAAGAATCTCTACCTTACCTTCATAGAGCTAACAGTCTGGTAGGCAAGAGAGATATGAACACAAATGGGTGTAATAAAGTATTACAGTGAATAGTTGGGCACAAATAAGACAGAGCACAATTCTACTTGATGAAAGGCGTAGAGGTATACAGAGAGAATTCAGAAAGAAGATGAGGTACAAGAAGAATCCTGCAATCCATGTAGGTGTTTGGCAAGCAAGGAGAAAAGGCCTAGGCAGGGGAAATATTTTGAACAAAAGCATTGTACGTTCTAGGAACTGAAAATAGTTCCATCTCATTGAGGTGTGAGGTGAATAGGGGGGAAAATGAAAACGAACAGGTGAGTAGATTACCTAATGGAAGGTCTTATATCCACGCAAAGTTATAGGGACTTTATGACTGACAAGGGAAAGATTAACCAGAGGAGACACATGATCCTATTTACCTTTTTAAAAAAATTTGAAGTATAGTTGATTTACAATATTTTGTTAGTTTCAGGTGTACAGCATAGTTATTAAGTATTTTTGCAGATTATGCTCTGTTATAGGTTATTATAAGATAGTGGGTATAATTCCCTGTGCTATACAGCATATCCTTGTTGCTTATCTATTTTATATAAATATTAGTTTGTTTCCATTAATCCCATACCTTAATTTGTCACTCTACCTTTTGGTAACCACAAGTTAGTTTTCTCTCATCTGTGAGTTGGTTTCTGTTTTGCATAAACATTCATTTGATTTTTTTTTTAGATTCCACATATAATGATATCATACAGTATTTTCCTTTCTCTGTATGACATTTCACTAAGCATAATATTCTCTAGGTCCATCCATGTTGCTGCAAATGGCAGTGTTTCATTCTTTTTTTATAACACATCTTCTTAAGCCAGTCATCTGTTGATGGGCACTTGCATTGCTTCCAAGTATTGGCTATTGTAAACAGTGCTGCTATGAACATTGGGGTGCCTGTATCTTTTTTTTTTTTTTTTTAATTTTTTTTATTTTATTTTATTTTTTTTTTATTTTTTTTTATTTTACAAATTTAATCAGTTATACATATACATATGTTCCCATATCCCCTCCCTTTTGCGTCTCCCTCCCACCCTCCCTATCCCACCCCTCCAGGCGGTCACAAAGAACCGGGCTGATCTCCCTGTGCTATGCGGCTGCTTCCCACTAGCTATCTACCTTACATTTGGTAGTGTATATATGTCCATGCCGCTCTTTCACTTTGTCACAGCTTACCCTTCCCCCTCCCCATATCCTCAAGTCCATGCTCTAGTAGGTCTGTGTCTTTATTCCTGTCTTACCCCTATGTTCTTGATGACATTTTTTTCTTAAATTCCATATATATGTGTCAGCATACAGTATTTGTCTTTCTCTTTCTGACTTACTTCACTCTGTATGACAGACTCTAGGTCCATCCACCTCATTACAAATAGCTCAATTTCATTTCTTTTTATGGCTGAGTAATATTCCATTGTATATATGTGCCACATCTTCTTTATCCATTCATCCGATGATGGACACTTAGGTTGTTTCCATCTCCGGGCTATTGTAAATAGGGCTGCTATGAACATTTTGGTACATGTCTCTTTTTGAATTATGGTTTTCTCAGGGTATATGCCCAGTAGTGGGATTGCTGGGTCATATGGTAGTTCTATTTGTAGTTTTTTAAGGAACCTCCATACTGTTCTCCATAGTGGCTGTACCAATTCACATTCCCACCAGCAGTGCAAGAGTGTTCCCTTTTCTCCACACCCTCTCCAGCATTTATTGTTTCTAGATTTCTTGATGATGGCCATTCTGACGGGTGTGAGATGATATCTCATTGTAGTTTTGATTTGCATTACTCTAATGAGTAAAGATGTTGAGCATCCTTTCATGTGTTTGTTGGCTGTCTGTATATCTTCTGTGGAGAAATGTCTATTTAGGTCTTCTGCCCATTTTTGGATTGGGTTGTTTGTTTTTTTGCTATTGAGCTGCATGAGCTGCTTATAAATTTTGGAGATTAATCCTTTGTCAGTTGCTTCATTTGCAAATATTTTCTCCCATTCTGAGGGTTGTCTTTTGGTCTTGTTTATGGTTTCCTTTGCTGTGCAAAAGCTTTGAATTTTCATTAGGTCCCATGTGTTTATTTTTGTCTTTATTTCCATTTCTCTAGGAGGTGGGTCAAAAAGGATCTTGCTGTGATTTATGTCATAGAGTGTTCTGCCTATGTTTTCCTCTAAGAGTTTGATAGTGTCTGGCCTTACATTTAGGTCTTTAATCCATTTTGAGCTAATTTTTGTGTATGGTGTTAGGGAGTGATCTAATCTCATACTTTTACATGTCCCTGTCCAGTTTTCTCAGCACCACTTATTGAAGAGACTGTCCTTTCTCCACTGTACATTCCTGCCTCCTTTATCAAAGATAAGGTGACCATATGTCCGTGGGTTTATCTCTGGGCTTTCTATCCTGTTCCATTGATCTATCTTTCTGTTTTTGTGCCAGTACCATACTGTCTTGATTACTGTAGCTTTGTAGTATAGTCTGAAGTCAGGGAGCCTGATTCCTCCAGCTCCATTTTTCGTTCTCAAGATTGCTTTGGCTATTCAGGGTCTTTTGTGTTTCCATACAAATTGTGAAATTTTTTGTTCTAGTTCTGTGAAAAATGCCAGTGGTAGTTTGATAGGTATTGCATTGAATCTGTAGATTGCTTTGGGTAGTAGAGTCATTTTCACAATGTTGATTCTTCCAATCCAAGAACATGGTACATCTCTCCATCTATTTGTATCATCTTTAATTTCTTTCATCAGTGTCTTATAATTTTCTGCATACAGGTCTTTTGTCTCCTTAGGTAGGTTTATTCCTAGATATTTTATTCTTTTTGTTGCAATGGTAAATGGGAGTGTTTCCTTGATTTCACTTTCAGATTTTTCATCATTAGTATATAGGAATGCCAGAGATTTCTGTGCATTAATTTTGTATCCTGCAACTTTACCAAATTCATTGATTAGCTCTAGTAGTTTTCTGGTAGCATCTTTAGGATTCTCTATGTATAGTATCATGTCATCTGCAAACAGTGACAGCTTTACTTCTTCTTTTCCCATTTGGATTCCTTTTATTTCCTTTTCTTCTCTGATTGCTGTGGCTAAAACTTCCAAAACTAGGTTGAATAAGAGTGGTGAGAGTGGGCAACCTTGTCTTGTTCCTGATCTTAGTGGAAATGGTTTCAGTTTTTCACCATTGAGGACGATGCTGGCTGTGGGTTTGTCATATATGGCCTTTATTATGTTGAGGAAAGTTCCCTCTATGCCTACTTTCTGCAGGGTTTTTATCATAAATGGGTGTTGAATTTTGTCAAAAGCTTTCTCTGCATCTATTGAGATGATCATATGGTTTTTCTCCTTCAACTTGTTAATATGGTGTATCACATTGATTGATTTGCGTATATTGAAGAATCCTTGCATTCCTGGAATAAACCCCACTTGATCATGGTGTATGATCCTTTTAATGTGCTGTTGGATTCTGTTTGCTAGTATTTTGTTGAGGATTTTTGCATCTATGTTCATCAGTGATATTGGCCTGTAGTTTTCTTTCTTTGTGACATCCTTGTCTGGTTTTGGTATCAAGGTGATGGTGGCCTCGTAGAATGAGATTGGGAGTGTTCCTCCCTCTGCTATATTTTGGAAGAGTTTGAGAAGGATAGGTGTTAGCTCTTCTCTAAATGCTTGATAGAATTCGCCTGTGAAGCCATCTGGTCCTGGGCTTTTGTTTGTTGGAAGATTTTTAATCACAGTTTCAATTTCAGTGCTTGTGATTGGTCTATTCATATTTTCTATTTCTTCCTGATTCAGTCTTGGCAGGTTGTGCATTTCTAAGAATTTGTCCATTTCTTCCAGGTTGTCCATTTTATTGGCATAGAGTTGCTTATAGTAATCTCTCATGATCTTTTGTATTTCTGCAGTGTCAGTTGTTACTTCTCCTTTTTCATTTCTAATTCTATTGATTTGAGTCTTCTCCCTTTTTTTCTTGATGAGTCTGGCTAATGGTTTATCAATTTTGTTTATCTTCTCAAAGAACCAGCTTTTAGTTTTATTGATCTTTGCTATCGTTTCCTTCATTTCTTTTTCATTTATTTCTGATCTGATTTTTATGATTTCTTTCCTTCTGCTAACTTTGGGATGTTTTTGTTCTTCTTTCTCTAATTGCTTTAGGTGCAAGGTTAGGTTGTTTATTCGAGATATTTCCTGTTTCTTAAGGTGGGATTGTATTGCCATAAACTTCCCTCTTAGAACTGCTTTTGCTGCATCCCATAGGTTTTGGGTCGTCGTGTCTCCATTGTCATTTGTTTCTACGTATTTCTTGATTTCCTCTTTGATTTCTTCAGTGATCACTTCATTATTAAGTAGTGTATTGTTTAGCCTCCATGTGTTTGTATGTTTTACAGCTCTTTTCCTGTAATTGATATCTAGTCTCATAGCATTGTGGTCGGAAAAGATACTTGATACAATTTCAATTTTCTTAAATTTACCAAGGCTTGATTTGTGACCCAAGATATGATCTATCCTGGAGAATGTTCCATGAGCACTTGAGAAAAATGTGTATTCTGATGTTTTTGGATGGAATGTCCTATAAATATCAATTAAGTCCATCTTGTTTAATGTATCATTTAAAGCTTGTGTTTCCTTATTTATTTTCATTTTGGATGACCTGTCCATTGGTGAAAGTGGGGTGTTAAAGTCCCCTACTATGATTGTGTTACTGTCGATTTCTCCTTTTATGGCTGTTAATATTTCCCTTATGTATTGAGGTGCTCCTATGTTTGGTGCATAAATATTTACAATTGTTATATCTTCTTCTTGGATTGATCCCTTGATCATTATGTAGTGTCCTTCTTTGTCTCTTCTAGTAGTCTTTATTTTAAAGTCTATTTTGTCTGATATGAGAATTGCTACTCCAGCTTTCTTTTGGTTTCCATTTGCATGGAATATCTTTTTCCATCCCCTTACTTTCAGTCTGTATGTATCTCTAGGTCTGAAGTGGGTCTCTTGTAGACAGCATATATATGGGTCTTGTTTTTGTATCCATTCAGCCAGTCTGTGTCTTTTGGTGGGAGCATTTAGTCCTTTACATTTAAGATAATTATTGATATGTATGTTCCTATTCCCATTTTCTTAATTGTTTTGGGTTCGTTATCGTAGGTCTTTTCCTTCTGTTGTGTTTCTTGCCTAGAGAAGTTCCTTTAGCATTTGTTGTAAAGCTGGTTTGGTGGTGCTGAACTCTCTCAGCTTTTGCTTGTCTGTAAAGGTTTTAATTTCTCCATCAAATCTGAATGAGATCCTTGCTGGGTAGAGTAATCTTGGTTGCAGGTTTTTCTCCTTCATCACTTTAAGTATGTCCTGCCACTCCCTTCTGGCTTGTAGAGTTTCTGCTGAGAGATCAGCTGTTAACCTGATTGGGATTCCCTTGTGTGTTATTTGTTGTTTTTGCCTTGCTGCTTTTAATATGATTTCTTTGTGTTTAATTTTTGACAGTTTGATTAATATGTGTCTTGGTGTATTTCTCCTTGGATTTATTCTGTATGGGACTCTCTGTGCCTCCTGGACTTGATTAACTATTTCCTTTCCCATATTAGGGAAGTTTTCAACTATAATCTCTTCAAATATTTTCTCAGTCCCTTTCTTTTTCTCTTCTTCTTCTGGAACCCCTATAATTCGAATGTTGGTGTGTTTAATGTTGTCCCAGAGGTCTCTGAGACTGTCCTCTGTTCTTTTCATTCTTTTTTCTTTATTTTGCTGTGCAGCAGTTATTTCCACTATTTTATCTTCCACCTCACTTATCCGTTCTTCTGCCTCAGTTATTCTGCTATTGATCCCATCTAGAGTATTTTTTATTTCATTTATTGTGTTTTTAATCGATGCTTGATTCGTCTTTAGTTCTTCTAGGTCCTTGTTAACTGTTTCTTGCATTTTGTCTATTCTATTTTTAAGATTTTGGATCATCTTTACCATCATTATTCTGAATTCTTTTTCAGATAGACTGCCTATTACCTCTTCATTTGTTAGGTCTGGTGGGTTTTTATCTTGCTCCTTCTCCTGCTGTGTGTTTTTCTGTCTTCTCATTTTGCTTATGTTACTGTGTTTGGGGTCTCCTCTTTGCAGGCTGCAGGTTCGTAGTTCCCGTTGTTTTTGGTGTCTGTCCCCAGTGGCTAAGGTTGGTTTAGTGGGTTGTGTAGGCTTCTTGGTGGAGGGGACTACTGCCTGTGTTCTGGTGGATGAGGCTGGATCTTGTCTTTCTGGTGGGCAGGTCCACGTCTGGTGGTGTGTTTTGGGGTGTTTGCGGACTTTTTATGATTTGAGGCAGCCTCTCTGCTAATGGGTGGTGTTGTGTTCCTGTCTTGCTAGTTGTTTGGCATAGGGTGTCCAGCACTGTAGCTTGCTGGTCGTTGAGTGAAGCTGGGTGCTGGTGTTGAGATGGAGATCTCTGGAAGATTTTCGCCGTTTGATATTATGTGGAGCTGGGAGGTCTCTTGTGGACCAGTGTCCTGAAGTTCGCTCTCCCACCTCAGAGGCCCAGCACTGACTCCTGGCTCCTCAATTTGGGATGATTTGTTGTCTATTCATGTATTCCACAGATGCAGGGTACATGAAGTTGATTGTGGAGCTTTAATCCGCTGCTTCTGAGGCTGCTGGGAGAGGTTTCCCTTTCTCTTCTTTGTTCTCACAGCTCCTGGGTCTCAGCTTTGGATTTGGCCCCGCCTCTGCGTGTAGGTCGCCGGAGGGCGTCTGTTCTTCGCTCAGACAGGACAGGGTTAAAGGAGCAGCCTCTTCGGGGACTCTGGCTCACTCAGGCCGGGCGGGAGGGAGGGGCACGGAGTGCGGGGCGAGCCTGCAGCGGCAGAAGTCGGCGTGACGTTGCACCAGCCCGAGGTGCGCCGTGCGTTCCCCCTGGGAAGCCGCCCCTGGATCCCGGGACCCCGGCAGTGGCAGGCTGCACAGGCTCCCGGAAGGGCGGTGTGGACAGTGTCCTGCGCTCGCACACAGGCTTCTTGGCGGCGGCAGCAGCAGCCCCAGCGTCCCACGCCCGTCTCTGGGCTCCGCGCTTTCAGCCGCGACTCGCGCCCGTCTCTGGAGCTCCTTTACGCGGCGCTCTTAATCCCCTCTCCTCGCGCAGCAGGAAACCAAGAGGGAAGAAAAAGTCTCCTGCCTCTTCGGCAGCTCCAGAGTTTTCCCGGACTCCCTCCCGGCTAGCTGTGGCACACTAGCCCCCTTCAGGCTGAGTTCTCGCCGCCAGTCCCAGTCCTCTCCCTGCGCTCTGACCGAAGCCCGAGCCTCAGCTCCAGCGCCGCCCGCCCTGGCGGGGGAGCAGACAAGCCTCTCGGGCTGGTGAGTGCCGCTCGGCACCGCTCCTCTGTGCGGGAATCTCTCTGCTTTGCCCTACCCAGGTATGTGGGGAGTTTCTTGCCTTTTGGGAGGTCTGGGGTCTTCTGCCAGCGTTCAGTAGGTGTTCTGTAGGAGTTGTTGCACGTGTAGCTGTATTTCTGGTGTATCTGTGGGGAGGAAGGTGATCTCCACGTCTTACTCTTCCGCCATCTTACCCGGAAGTCTCGGGGTGCCTGTATCTTTTCAAATTAGAGTTTTCATTTTTTCTGAATATATACCCAGGAGTGAAATTGCTGGATCTTATGGTAGTTCTATTTTCAGTTTTTTGAGGAACATCCATACTGTTTTCCATAGTGGCTTCACCAATTTATATTCCCACCAACAGTGTAGGAGCGTTCTCTTTTCTCCACATCCTCTCCAAAATTTTTTATTTGTAGGCTTTTTCATGATAGCCATTCTGACAGGTGATACCTCATTGTGGTTTTGATTTGCATTTCTCTAATAATTAGCAATGTTGAGCATCTTTTCATGTTCCTATTAGTCATCTGTATGTCTTCTTTGGAGAAATGTCTATTCAGGTCTTCTGCCCATTTTTTTGATTGGGTTGTTTAATTTTTTTTAATATTTAGTTGTATGAGCTGTTTATATTTTTTGGATATTAACCCCTTGTTTATCACATTATTTGCAAATATTTTCTCCCATTCTGTAAATTGTCTTTTTGTTTTGTCCAAGGTTTCCTTTGCTGTGCAAAAGTTTTTAAGTGTAATTAGGTCTCATTTGTTTATTTTTGCTTTTATTTCTTTTGCCTTAGGAAACATCCAAGAAAATATTGCTATTATTTATGTCAAATAGTGTTCTGCCTCTGTTCTCTTCTATGAGTTTTGTGATTTTAGGTTTTAAACCTGAAACGATTTTGAGTTTATTTTTGTATATGGTGTGAGGAAATGTTCTAATCTCATTGTTTTTCATGTGGCTGCCCAGTTTTCCCAGTACCACTTGTTGAAGAGACTGTCTTTTCACCAGTGTATATTCCTGCCTCCTTTGTCATAGATTAATTGACTGTAGGAGCATAGGTATATTTCTGGGCTCTCTGTTCTGTTCCATTGATCTATGTGTCTGTTTTTGTGCTAATAACATATGTTTTGATTACTTTAACTTTATAGTATAGTCTGAAGTCTGGGAGTTTTCTTCTTTTTCTCAGAATTGCTTTGGAAATTATGGATCTTTTGTGGTTCCATAAAAATGTTAGTGTATTTTGAAATAGTTTGAGAATGATAGTTATTAGTTTTTCCTTATATGTTTGCTAGAATTCCCATGTGAAGCTGTCCAGTCCTGGACTTTTGTTTCCTGGAGTTCTTTTAATTACAAATTTAATTTCACTTCTAGTGATCAGTCTGTTCAAATTGTCTATTTCTTCTTGAATCAGTCTTGACATACTGTATGTTTCTAGAAATATGTCCATTTCTTCTAGGATGTCCAATTTGTTGGCATATAACTATTCATAGTATTCTCTTATGATTTTTTATATCTCTGTGGTATAAGTTGTTACTTCTCTTTCATTTCTTATTTTGTTTATTTGGGTCCTCTCTCTTTTCTTCTTGGTGAGCCTGTCTAAAGGTTTATTAACTTTGTTTATCTTTTCAGAAAACCAGTTCTTGGTTTCATTGATCTTTTCTATTGTTTTTTGATCTCTGTTTTATTTATTTCTTCTCTGATCTTCATTATTTCCTTCCTTCTGCTCTCTTTGGGCTTTGCTTTTTTTTTTCTTTTTCTTATTCTTTTTGGTGGTAAGTTAGGTTGTTTATTTGATGTTTTTCTTGTTTCTTGAGGAAGGCCTGTATTGCTATAAACTTCCCTATTACAACTGCTTTTGTTGTATCCCATAGATTTTCAAAGTTGTGTTTTCATTTTCCTTTGTCTTGAGGTATTTTCTGATTTACTCTTTGATTTCGTCACTGATCCATGTAGCATGTTGTTTAGTCTACACATGTTTGTTCTTTTCCAGTTTTTCTTTCTGTAGTTGATTTCTAGTTTCATACCATTGTGGATGGAAAAATGCTTGATGTAATTTCTATCCTCTTAAATTTATTGAGGATGTGATCTCTCCGGGAGCATGTTCAATGTGAACTTGAAAAAAATGTGTATTCTGCTGTTTTGGATGCAATGTCCTCTAGGTATCAGTTACGTCCAGCTGGTCTATTGTATCATTTAAGATTACTGTTACCTTACTGATTTTCTCTGTGGATGATCTGTTCCGTGATGTCAGTGGGGTGTTAAAGTCTCCTACTATTATTGTATTATCATCAATTTCTCCCTTTATGTCTGTTTGCTCGATATATATCTTGATTGCATTTATCAATACAATACAATCTTGTATTGATCCCTTTATCATTATATAATGTCACTCTTTGTCTTTTGTTATAGCCTTTGTTTTAAGGTCTGTTTTACCTGATATGAATATTGCTGCTGCCACTTTCTTGTAGTTTCCTTTTGCATAAAATACCTTTTCCATCCCCTCACTTTCAGTCTGTGGGTTTCTTTTTCCCTGAAGTGAGTCTCTTGTTGGCAGTATATTGAAAGTTTTTTGTTTTTGTTTTTGTTTTTCCCAATCAGCCACCCTATGACTTTTGATTTGAGCATTTAGCACATTGACATTTAAAGCAATTATTGATATTTATTTACTTATTGTCATTTTATTCCTTGTTTTCCAGTTGTTTTTGTAGTTCTTCTCTGTTCATTTCTTGTTCTATTTGTTCTCCTGCTGTGGTTTGATGATTTTCTTTTGTAGAATACTTGGATTTTTTTCTTTTTTGTTTTTTGTGTATTTATTGCAAGTTTTTGATTTGTGGTTACCATGGGGTTCATATATGTTGACCCATAATTGTATTTACTTGATTTAAACTGATAGTCACTTTATTTCAAACACATTCTAAAAGATCTATATTTTTACTCCTTTCCCCCACTATTTGTGTTTTTGATGTCATATTTTGCATCTTCATGCTTAACCATTTACTGTTTATTGTAGTTATAGTTGTTTTTACATTTTTTGTCTTTTAATTTATTTATTGGCTTATTTAAGTGATCTTCAATCCTTATTATATATTTGCCTTTCCTATTATGATTTTCCCTTTCCTGTAGATTCTTATTTCTTTTCCATTTAGAGAAGACCCTTCAACATTTCCTTTAGGGTAGGTTTAGTACTGCTGAATTCTTTTAGTTTTGCTTCTCTGAGAAGTTTTTCAATCTTTCCTCCTATTCTACATGATATCTAGGTTGCAGGTTTTTCCTTTCATCACCTTGAATATATCATGACTCTCCCTTCTGGCCTGTAAAATTTGTGCTGAGAAGTCAGCTGATAGCCTTATGGGGATTTCTGTATATGACTCTTTGTTTTTCTGTTGTTGCCTTTAGATTTCTCTCTTCATCTTTAACTTTTGCCATTTTAATTATGACATCTTTTGGTGTGGATACGTTTGGGTTCATCTTGTTTGGGACCCTCTGTGCTTCCTTTACCTGGAGCTTGTGGAGCAAGTGGAGCTTGTGCACTTACAGAGAGGTTCAGCACACTGCCTGTGTAGATGACTATGGCTCTGCTCAGGTGTAGCCCATGGTTGTGTCTTTTCCCTTGTTTTATCGATTGTGACCAATTATAGGGTCATTACTAGCTACTGAACTCCTTGGGCAGGGTTTTTAAAAATTTGGATATATTAGTATTAGTTGTAACCATGGTAATAATAATGATATTGTTAACTATTGTTCATTAAGTCCCCACTATAAACTTGGTGTTTCATGTATATTATTTCAGTTAAGCCATATACCAATTCCATGAAGCAGTCAGATATATTATTGGTGCTTTAGAGATAAGAACCTTAAGGTTTAAATAATTTAACCAAGGTCACATAATAAGTGGTAGAGCAAAGATTTAAACTTAAAATAAATATGACCTAGAAGCTCATGTCTTTAACCATTGAACTAATTCCTGCAATCTATCTTGCTTAGATTAGTACGTGGTAGAGAGTTAATGTTCAGTAAATGTCTGTCTTTTAAATGCATAAAATAAACAATACATGTGAACAAAGCTTTGTATGCCCTAGAGGACTTACTTCAACGGTTGAGAATAAATGGAAATGGGAATGATATATAATTAACAGAATAATATATATGCATTAAAAGATAATTATAAATTAAAAAATGCAAACCTAAAAAGGTAGATTAAATGTGTAGTATAAGGGGCTGATTTTCATACACTTGAAAAACTAAGGCTAAGAAGAAAAAATAATGAAATGTGGAGGTACATATTCAAGTAAATAAGAGAGGAGAAATAAGAAGAGGAAGATTTGTATGTGGTGGGGACTGTGGCAGTCCACCAGCAATTGCCTCAGGTACCATTACACATTGGTAGAATGATTATCCCTAATTTGACCCTTTCAGACTGAGGTTATTTCTAGCACTTTGAACTTCTATATGGTTTAAGCAACAGGTTTTTTTTAAACTGAAGTTATGTGAGATTAAGTTTAATTTCCCTATATTATTCCAGATATGCTAACTGCTATAAAAAATACCTCTAATTTCAGTGGAATAAACAGCCAAAGTTAATTCTTGCTCATCTTACAGTATATAGGCATGGGGGAGAGGGACTCTGATACATGCATTCATCCTGGGACCTAGGCTTATTCCATTTAGTGTAACCACTATCCCCCAGTGCTTCAGCAGCCTCCACTGGATCCTCCACATGCAGTCAAAAGTTAAAGAAAAAAAGAGACTGAGGATATTTATATGAGGTTTTAGTGGCCAGATATGGAAGTGGTATGCATCACTTCTTCCCACATTCCACTAGACAAACTCAGTCCCATGGTACATCTAACAGTAGCAGAGCTTGATAGTAGCTTAATGATGTGCTAAAGAATGAGAACAAATATCAATGCTCAGTTAATCACTTTCTTACTACCCAAATATATTGTTAGCTCCTAAGAGACATAAGTAGTACTTTTTGATTATTTGTATGGCCCATAACCCCTTACACAGTTTCTAGAATATAATAGACTCTCAACTGATTGTTGAATAACTCTCTAGCTCACTTCTTAGCTTTAGGGCCACTTAAAGAACTTCAAAGACCCTAGGCCCACTTATTTTATTTTTTTAAATGTTTTATTTTATTTTATTTTTTCATATTTTATTTTATTGTTTTGGTTCCCAAAGCAAAGGCATTGATAAAGCAAATACAAGCTGCAATAATAAATGCATCTGCAATAGTTGCTAAATATCAGTAAATTATTATGTAATTTAGACAGTAAATATGGTCTATTTTTGCTTCCTTCCAAGAGAATACATTTGATCACATTTTTTTAATACAGCGTGTTCTTATTAGTCATTAATTTTATACACATCAGTGTATACATGTCAATCCCAATCGTCCAATTCAGCACACCACCACCACCAACACCCCGTGGCTTTCCCCCCTTGGTGTCTATATGTTTGTTCTCTACATCTATGTCTCAATTTCTACCCTGCAAAGCAGTTCATCTATACCATTTTTCTAGGTTCCACATATATACATTAATGTACGATATTTGTTTCTCTCTTTCTGACTTACTTCACTGTGTATGACAGTCTCTAGATATATCTAGGTCTCAACAAATGACCCAATTTCATTCCTTTTTATGGCTGAGTAATATTCCATTGTATATATGTACCACATCTTCTTTATCCATTCATCTGTTGATGGGCATTTAGGTTGCTTCCATGACCTGGCTATTGTAAATAGTGCTGCAATGAACATTGAGGTGCATGTGTCTTTTTGAATTGTGGTTTTCTCTGGGTATATGCCCCATAGTGGGATTGCTGGGTCATATGGTAATTGTATTTTTAGTTTTTTAAGGAACCTCCATACTGTTCTCCATAGTGGCTGTATCAGTTTACATTCCCACCAACAGTGCAAGAGGGTTCCTTTTTCTCCACACCCTCTCTAGCATTTGTTGCTTGTAGATTTTCTGATGATGCCCATTCTAACTGGTGTGAGGTGACACGTCATTGTAGTTTTGATTTGCACTTCTCTAATAATTAGGATATTGAGCAGCTTTTCATGTGCTTCTTGGCCATCTGCATGTCTTCTTTGGATAAATGTCTGTTTAGGTCTTTTGCCCATTTTTGGATTGGGTTATTCATTTTTTTTAATACTGAGCTGCATGAGCTATTTATATATTTTGGAGATTAATCCTTTGTCCATTGATTCGTTTGTAAATATTTTCTCCCATTTTGAGGGTTGTCTTTTCGTCTTGTTTATGGTTTCCTTTGCTGTGCAAAAGCTTTGATGTTTCATTAGGTCCCATGTATTTATTTTTGTTTTTATTTCCATTACTCTAGGAGGTGTATCAAAAAAGATCTTTCTGTGATTTATATCAAAGACTGTTCTTCCTATGTTTTCTTCTAAGAGTTTTATAGTGTCTGGTCTTACTTTTAGGTCTCTACTCCATTTTGAGTTTATTTTTGTGTATGGTGTTAGGGAGTGTTCTAATTTCATTCTTTTACATGTAGCTGTCCAGTTTTCCCAGCACCACTTATTGAAGAGATTGTCTTTTCTCCATTGTATATCCTTGCCTCCTTTGTCATAGATTAGTTGACCATACATGCGTGGGTTTACCTCTGGGCTTTCTATCTTGTTCCATTGATCTATTTTTCTGTTTTTGTGCCAGTACCATATTGTCTTGATTACTGTAGCTTTGTAGTATAGTCTGAAGTCAGGGAGTCTGATTCCTCCAGCTCCGTTTTTTTCCCTCAAGACTGCTTTGGCTATTTGGGATCTTTTGTGTCTCCACACAAATTTTAAGATTTTTTGTTCTAGTTCTGTAAAAAATGCCATTGGTAATTTGATAGGGATTAAATTGAATCTGTAGGTTGCTTTGGGTAGTATAGTCATTTTCACAATATTGATTCTTCCAATCCAAGAACATGGTATATCTCTCCATCTGTTAGTATCTTCTTTAATTTCTTTCATCACTGTCTTATAGTTTTCTGCATACAGGTCTTCTGTCTCCCTGGGTAGGTTTATTCCTAGGTATTTTATTCTTTTTGTTCCAATGGTAAATGGGAATGTTTCCTTAATTTCTCTTTCAGATTTTTCATCATTAGTGTATAGGAATGCAAGAGATTTCTGTGCATTAATTTTGTATCCTGCAACTTTACCAAATTCATGGATTAGCTCTCGTAGTTTTCTGGTGGCATCTTCTGGATTCTCTATGTATAGTATCATATCATCTGCAAACAGTGACAGTTTTACTTCTTCTATTCCAATTTGTATTCCTTTTCTTTCTTTTTCTTCTCTGATTGCCATGGCTAGGACTTCCAAAACTATGTTGAATAATAATGGTGACAGTGGACATCCTTGTCTTGTTACTTATCTTACAGGAAATGCTTTCAGTTTTTCACCATTAAGAATGATGTTTGCTGTGGGGTGGTTGTGGTTGTATATGGCCTTTATTATGTTGAGGTAGGTTCCCTCTATACCCACTTTCTGGAGAGTTTTTATCATAGATGGATGTTGAATTTTGTCAAAAGCTTTTTCTGCCTCTATTGAGATGATCATATGGTTTTTATTCTTCAATTTGTTAATATGGTGTATCACATCGATTGATTTGCATATATTGAAGAATTCTTCCATCCCTCGGATAAATCCCACTTGATCATAGTGTATGATCCTTTTAATGTGTTGTTGGATTTTGTTTGCTAGTACTTTCTTGAGGATTTTTGCATCTATATTCATCAGTGATATTGGTCTGTAATTTTCTTTTTTTGTAGTATCTTTGTCTGGTTTTGGTATCAGGGTGATGGTGGCCTCATAGAATGACTTTGGGAGTGTTCCTTCCTCTGCAATTTTTTGGAAGAGTTTGAGAAGGATAGGTGTTACCTCTTCCCTAAATGTTTGATAGAATTCACCTGTGAAGCCATCTAATCCTGGACTTCTGTTTGTTGGAAGATTTTTAATCACAGTTTCAATTTCATTACTTGTGATTGGTCTGTTCATATTTTCTATTTCTTCCTGGTTCAGTCTTGGAAGGTTATACCTTTCTAAGAATGTGTCCATTTCTTCCAGGTTGTCCTTTTTATTGGCATAGAGTTGCTTGTAGTAGTTTCTTAGGATGCTTTGTATTTCTGCAGTGTCTGTTGTAACTTCTCCTTTTTCATTTCTAATTTTATTGATTTGAGTCCTCTCCCTCTTTTTCTTGATGAGTCTGACTAATGGTTTATCAATTTTGTTTATTATCTCAAAGAACCAGCCTTTAGTCTTATTGGTCTTTGCTATTGTTTTCTTTATTTCTATTTCATTTATTTCTGCTCTGATCTTTATGATTTCTTTCCTTCTGCTAACTTTGGGTTTTGTTTATTCTTCTTTCTCTAGTTCCTTTACATGTAAGGTTAGATTATTTATTTGAAATTTTTGTTTCTTGTTGTAGGCTTGTATAGCTATAAACTTCCAGCTTAGAACTGCTTTGCAGTATCCCATAGGTTTTGGATTGTCGTGTTTTCATTGTCATTTGTCTCTAGATATTTTTTGATTTCCTCTTTGATTTATTCAGTGATCTCTTGGTTATTTAGTAACATAGTGTTTAGCCTCCCTGTGTTTGTGTTTTTTAGGTTTTTTCCACTGTAATTCATTTCTAATCACATAGCATTGTCAGAAAAGATGCTTGATATGATTTCAATTTTCTTAAATTTACTGAGGCTTTATTTGTGACCCAAGATGTTATCAATCCTGTAGAATGTTCAATGCACACTTGAGAAGAAAGCGTAATCTGCTGTTTCTGGATGGAATGTCCTATAAATAACAATTAAATCTATATGGTCTATTGTGGCATTTATAGCTTCTTTTTCCTTATTTATTTTCATTTTGGATGATCTTTCCATTGGTGTAAGTGAGGTGTTAAAGTCCCCCACTAGTATTTTGTTACTGTCAATTTCCTCTTTTACAGCTGTTAGCAGTTGCCTTATGTATTGAGGTGCTCCCATGTTGGGTGCATATATATTTTTAATTGTTATATCTTCTTCTTGGATTGATCCCTTGATCATTATGTAGCGTCCTTCCTTGTCTCTTGTAACATTCTTTATTTTAAAGTCTACTTTATCTGCTATGAGTATTGCTACTCTAGCTTCCTTTTGATTTCCATTTGCATGGAATATCTTTTTCCATCCCCTCACTTTCAGTCTGTATGTGTCCTTAGGTCTGAAGTGGGTCTCTTGTAGAGAGCATATATATGAGTCTTGTTTTTGTATCCATTCAGCAAGCCTGTGTCTTTTGGTTGGAGCATTTAATCCATTCACGTTTAAGGTAATTATCGATATATATGTTCCTATGACCATTTTCATAATTGTTTTGGGTTTGATTTGTAGGTCCTTTTCTTCTCTTGTGTTTCCCACTTAGGGCAGTTCCTTTAGCATTTGTTGTAGAGCTGGTTTGGTGGTGCTGAATTCTCTTTGCTTTTGCTTCTTTGTAAAGCTTTTGATTTCTCCATCGAATCTGAATGAGATACTTGCCAGGTAGAGTAATATTGGCTGTAGATTCTTCCCTGACATCACTTTAAGTATATCGTGCCCCTCCCTTCTGGCTTGTAGTGTTACTGCTGAGAAATCAGCTGTCAACCTTATGGGAGTTCCCTTGTATGTTATTTGTCATTTTTCCCTTGCTGCTTTCAATAATTTTTCTTTGTCTTTAATATTTGCCAGTTTGATTACTATGTGTCTTGGTGTGTTTCTCTTTGTGTTTATCCTGTATGGGACTTGCTGTGCTTCCTGGACTTGGGTGGCTATTTCCTTTCCCATGTTAGTGAAGTTTTCTACTATAATCTCTTCAAATGTTTTCTTGGGTCCTTTCTCTCTCTCTCTTCTCCTTCTGGGACCCCTATAATGTGAATGTTGTTGCGTTAATGTTTTCCCAGAGGTCTCTTAGGCTGTCTTCATTTCTTTTCATTCTTTTTTTCTTTATTCTGTTCTGCAGCAGTGAATTCCACCATTCTGTCTTCCAGCTCACTTATCCGTTCTCCTGCCTCAGTTATTCTGCTATTGATTCCTTCTAGTGTAGTTTTCCTTTCAGTTATTGTATTGTTCATCTCTGTTTGTTTGTTCTTTAATTTTCTAGGTCTTTGTTAAACATATCTTGCATCTTCTCGATCTTTGCGTCCATTCTTCTTCCGAGGTCCTGCATCATCGTCACTATCATTATTCTGAATTCTTTTTCTGGAAGATTGCCTATCTCCACTTCATTTAGTTGTTGTTCTGGGGTTTTATCTTGTTCCTTCATCTGGTACATAGCCCTCTGCCTTTTCATCTTGTCTATCTTTCTGTGAATGTGGTTTTTGTTCCACAGGCTACAGGATTGTAGTTCTTCTTGCTTCTGCTGTCTGCCTCTGGTCGGCCCACTTATTTTAGAAGCCCAAACCTGTATGGTATCAAAATATCAGCATATATCACATACCATATTAATATATATTTTTACCAGGAAGATTTGAAAAGTATTACAAATTCTGATTTTGGAATTATTTGACTTCTGTCAAATGGCAAAATTGATCAAAAACAGAATTTATTATGTTGAAGAAGAAAAGGTTATAAAGGCTGGATAGATAAAATAAAATGCCTTGTTAATAATTTCAAGAAAAATTGTATAGGATGGAAATATCTTTTAACAACACACAAAATAAGGAGATGGAACCTGAAAGCTGTAATATTCTTGCCATCACAAGAAGACTGAATCAAGAACACAGTTGAATTTTGACCAAATGGAGGAGAGGGTATATGTAAAAGTCAGCTACACAATCACCCCTTCTGGCTACCTTGGTAACTAAAGCCTATATTATGATAATGTTATTATAATGAGAAATGCCTCCATGAAAATAACAAAATTAATAATTAGAGGTGGAACCACACAAGACCCCCTCCCCAGGCTGGTGGGAAGATATTGGGCTTTTGGAATGGGTTTAGGCAACAAAAGATAAGAGTAAGAATAAATTGGGTTATTGGGTTAAATTGGGACCTGCCTGCTTGGAAACTTCTTGGCTACCAATGACATGTTATTCTCTACTGACTTAGGTGTGCATAAATGAAATATTTATCCGTCCATGTTACCTCACCTGGCCTAACTGACACCATCATTACATGGACAGAAACCCCATAGAAGGTGGTAGAAGAAAAGAGTTTTAAGTAATTCATTAAGTAAAATCAGTTTTGATTTCTTCACAGTAATTACATATACTAGGGACTTCTTAATGAAGTGAGAAAGTCTAACCTAAAAATTACTTTCAAATATAAAAGCAATGTTTGTGAATTCTAAGAATGAAGTTGACATGCTATAATTTATTTAAATATTTAATTAATTATTTGTAGATTTAGACTTTGCTCCTATCCATATTTTGAAACCAATGCACATATATATATTTCATGTCTCCAGTGTTTGTGTAAGCCCTTGAAAAGCTCAGAGACCCTGGACTCTGTTCCTACATTGTGTAACAGAACAAATGGTCATGCTTGGTACTTGCCAATCGGGTTTGCACTGAAGCATGGTATGTATGTGGAGAGAGGCACCTTCCTTCTCCTGTGTCAATTCATGGATGGAAACCAAGGGCATTCTTTCTGAGGGTTTCCTTTTGACAGATCAGTTTAAATTCTATAAATAATAAATATAAATATATGCATATATAAATAAACATTAAAAGATAGATAGATAGACAGATACATAGATAAGTGCTACTAGGTTCCAGACCCTGTGCTGGTTCTTACTCTTTTTAGTAGCCCTTACCTTCAAAGGCTTTATATGTAGCAGCCAGTTATTAATTTTGCCTGAATCAAGTTTTTACATATATAATGAATGTAAAAATTATAATTTTCTAAGTCCATTGTTCCCTCTGGCAGTCTTTTGTAAGACACAACTTTTCCCTCTCTTCTATCTATCTATCTTTCTATCTATCTGTCTACCTATCTACTATCTATCATCATCATCATTAATATAGAGTCATGGATTCTTATTTTATTCAATGGATTATTATCTTTAGTTTGTGCTAAATTGCTGCAGATGTGGCCAGTGGGCCTCCTTTAAAGCAGTTCTGGTCCCTTTATCATGTCCCCTTATTTTTTAGCACTTCCTTATTTTCCAAGGTGCTCTGGATCCTTTTAGTATGGAAAGCTATTTAGAAATAGAGATTTGTGTGCTAGTTGTGCTCCTTGCTAATGGATTTTATTGCTTCCTTTCAGCAAAGAAAGCTAGAAAATACACACTCTCCACAACACACACAGACACACACACACACATTTACACTGAGATTTTCCATTCCATCCAAACTCCATAGGGTTCTTTCTTTACTATCCTTACTCTATTTGTATCTCCCCCCTGCAGTTAGAACACTGGCTCCTAACCTCAATATGTTTACTTACCTTTTCTGTTCTATAATATACACAAAAAAGCTTCAGAATTGCTATACTGCTATAAAAAACAAATCTACTAAAAAGAGTTCAATATTTGTTTCAATTTTTATTTTCTTTTGATTAAGGATATATAATTAAACTGTTTACAAAGGTTCAAAAGTTACTTAGATTTTTTAAAATCCTCCTTCATCCTTGCTACCAAATTTTGAGGGCTGGCTAGTTCCACTCTGTTTTTTTGTTTGTTTGTTTGTTTGTTTAGCTTAAGTGTCACTTTCTAATGGATACCTTTCCAAACTCTCTGTGTTAGGTTTAGTCTGTTTGTTAGATGTTCTCATAGCATCTTAATGCTTTTCTTACATAGAACTTTTCCTTTTTAGTCTTTGTGGTTGTTTACTGACTATCTCTCCCAATATGCTGTAAGTTTCAAAAGAACAGAGATAATGTCTCTCTTATTACCTCTTATTCCCCTTTGAACATATAGTAGGTATTAAGTAAATATTCATTGGGTAAATGAATTATATCTAATAGTTGTACAGGAACATAGAGAAAGAAGAAATTGTAAAAGGTTGTTTTTTACGTTCCTTCTTCCTCTTACTATCCCACCCCTTTCTTTCCTCCTCCAGAGGCAGAGATGTTTTCAGTTTAGTTGACAAACATTTGTTAAGAAACATTATTAAGCACCTAATGCATATTTCCTGGGCACTGAAATATATAAATCATTTAGGAGATTAAGATCTAGTGCCAAAAGGTATTGTGTAGTGACTAAAGAAATCCACTGGGCTTTCTCAAAGACCCCAGAAGGATCAGGCATATGGATTTCTACACTTATCTACTTTAAAAGGTAGATGTTCTTTTTTGATTAACTTTCAGCACATTTCTACGTTCATTTTTGAAGATAATTCTGCCAAGTATGCTTTCTCTTCAGTGGTTAAATGTAAAAATAGAACTTCTCACTTGAGCCTCTGAATTAGGTTCTGTGTATGAGTGTGAAAATCCATTGCTGACAGGATTGAACTGTAAATAATTGTAAATAATTTTTTAACGTGGGTCTAGAGCCATGTGACTTCTAATTTGGACACTCCAAATGAAAACCATGTGGCCCATGATTAAATTGAATTTTTTCATTATGTGTTAGAAAACAATAAATAGGAAACAAAGCAATTTAAACAAGAGTGAGGACCTCTTCACAAGAAATTTAAATGAAGTAGGAAGCAAATTAATATGAAGTGATTTCTGTCACATGCTTTTCCTTCCTCTGTTGTTCCTAGATCCCAAGAACTCTGTGTCATCTTTCTTTATACCCTAAATCAGATAGTTACTTATTTCTGATGAATTCTCAACACTCAGTTGATAAAGTTCCTTTACTTCACTTTTTCTTCTGGATAAAGTTGGATGATAATCAAATAAAGAAGAATGTAAAAGGAGACACTATGGTGTCATGAGCAAGTATGGGCCTTGAATCCAGAAAGGCCTGTCTCTGCATCTTAGCTCTATTAGCTGGAAAGCCTTGGATAATGCAGATGTTTCTAAGCCTCGTTTTCTTCATCACTAAAATGATAGTCCATTTTCAGGATCTTTTTTGAGTATTTAAAATTACATACAGTAATATTACTCACACTGTTCCTGGTGCATAGAAAGTATAAGTAAGTTGTAGTTATTATATGAATTCTTTATCTTATCTCTATCCACAGGCAATTTTTTTTGAATTTTATTTTTTTATACAGCAGGTTCTTATTAGTTATCCATTTTATACATATTAGTGTATTTATGTCAATCCCAATCTTCCAATTCATCCCACCACCACCACCCCACCCCTGCCATTTTCCCCCCTTGGTGTCCATACGTTTGTTCCCTACATCTATGTCTCAATTTCTGCCCAGCAAACCGGTTCATCTGTACCATTTTTCTAGGTTCCACATATGTGCGTTAATATATATTTGTTTTTCTCTTTCTGACATACTTCACGCTGTATGACAGTCTCTAGGTCCATCCACGTTTCAACAAATGACCCAATTTCATTCCTTTTTATGGCTGAGTGATATTCCATTGTATATATGTACCACATCTTCTTTATCCATTCATCTGTTGATGGGCATTTAGGTTGCTTCCATGACCTGGCTATTGTAAATAGTGCTGCAATGAACATTGGGGTGCATGTGTCTTTTTGAAATGTGGTTTTCCCTGGGTATATGCCCAGTAGTGGGATTGCTGGGTCATATGGTAATTCTATTTTTAATTTTTTAAAGAACCTCCAAAGTGGCTGTATCAATTTACATTCCCAACAACAGTGCAAGAGGGTTCCCTTTTCTCCACACCCTGTCCAACATTTGTTGTTTGTAGATTTTCTGATGATGCCCATTCTAACTGGTGTGAGGTGATACCTCATTGTAGTTTTGATTTGCATTTATCTAATAATTAGTGATGGTGAGCAGCTTTTCATGTGCCTCTTGACCATATCTATGCCATCTTTGGATAAATGTCTATTTAGGGCTTCTGCCGATTTTTTGATTGGGTTGTTTGTTTTTTTTAATACTGAGCTGCATGAGGTGTTTATATATTTTGGAGATTAATGCTTTGTCCATTGATTGGTTTGCAAATATTCTCTCCCATTCTGAGGGCTGTCTTTTCGTCTTGTTTATGATTTCCTTTGATGTGCAAAAGCTTTTAAGTTTCATTAGGTCCCATTTGTTTATTTTTGTTTCCATTACTCTAGTAGGTGGATCAAAAAAGATCTTGCTGTGATTTATGTCAAACAGTGTTCTTCCTGTGTTTCCTCTAAGAGTTTTATAGTGTCCTGTCTTACATTTAGGTCTCTAATCATTTTGAGTTTATTTTTGTGTATGGTGTTAGGGAGTGTTCCAATTTCATTCCTTTACATGTAGCTGTCCAGTTTTCCCAACACCACTTATTGAAGAGACTGTCTTTTCTCCATTGTATATCCCTGCCTCTCTTGTCATAGATTAGTTGACCATAGGTGCATGGGTTTATCTCTGGGCTTTCTATCCTTTTCCATTGATGTATATTTCTGTTTTTGTGCCAGTACCATATTGTCTTGATTACTGTAGCTTTGTATAGTCTGAAGTCAAGGAGTCTGATTTCTCCAGCTCCGTTTTTTTTTTTTTTTTTTTTTTTTTTTTTTTTTTGCGGTATGCGGGCCTCTCACTGTTGTGGCCTCCCCCGTCGTGGAGCACAGGCTCCGGACGCGCAGGCTCCGGACGCGCAGGCTCAGCGGCCATGGCTCACGGGCCCAGCCGCTCCGCGGCATATGGGATCCTCCCAGACCGGGGCACGAACCCGTATCCCCTGCATCGGCAGGCGGACTCTCAACCACTTGCGCCACCAGGGAGGCCCCGTTTTTTTAATTTACTTTAAAGTCTGTTTTATCTGATATGAGTATTGCTACTCCAGCTTTCTTTTGATTTCCATTTGCATGGAATATCTTTTTCCATCCCTTCACTTTCAGTTTGTATGTGTTCTTAGGTTTGAAGTGGGTCTCTTGTAGAAAGCATATATATGAGTGTTGTTTTTGTATCCATTCAGTGAGCCTGTGTCTTTTGGTTGGAGCATTTAATCCATTCACATTTAAGGTAATTATCAATATTTATGTTCCTATTACCATTTTCTTAATTGTTATGGATTTGTTTTTGTAGGTCCTTTTCTCCTCTTGTGTTTCCCACTTAGAGAAGTTCCTTTAGCATTTGTTGTAGAGCTGGTTTGGTGATGCTGAATTCTCTTAGCTTTTGCTTCTGTGTAAAGCTTTTGATTTCTCTGTCAAGTCTGAATGGGATCCTTGCCCGGTAGAGTAATCTTGGTTGTAGGTTATTCCCTTTCATCACTTTAAATATATCATGCCACTCCTTTCTGGCTTGTAGAGTTTCTGCTGAGAAATCAGCTGTTAACCTTATGGGAGTTCCCTTGTATGTTATTTGTTGTTTTTCCCTTGTTGCTTTCAATAATTTTTCTTTGTCTTTAATTTTTGTCAGTTTGATTACTGTGTGTCTCAGCATGTTTCTCCTTGGGTTTATCCTGCCTGGGACTCTCTGCACTTCCTGGACTTAATTGACTATTACCTTTCCCATGTTAGGGAAGTTTTTGACTATAAACTCTTCAAATATTTTCTTGGGTCCTTTCTCTCTCTCTCTTCTCCTTCTGTGACCCCTATAATGCGAATGTTGTTGCATTTAATGTTGTCCCAGAGGTCTCTTAGGCTGTTTTCATTTCTTTTCATTCTTTTTTCTTTACTCTGTTCCACAGCAGTGAATTCCACCATTCTGTCTTCCAGCTCACTTATCCGTTCTTCCTCAATTATTCTGCTATTGATTCTTTCTAGTGTAGTTTTCATTTCAGTTATTGTATTGTTCATCTCTGTTTGTTTTGTTCTTAATTCTCCTAGGCATTTGTTCTTTAATTCTTCTAGGTCTTTGTTAAACATTTCTTGCATCTTCTCGATCTTTGCCTCCATTCTTTTTCCGAGGTCCTGTCTCATCTTCACTATCATTATTCTGAATTCTTTTTCTGGAAGGTTGCCTATCTCCACTTCATTTAGTGTTTTTCTGGGGTTTTATCTTGTTCCTTCATCTGGTACATAACCCTCTGCCTTTTCATCTTGTCTATCTTTCTGTGAATGTGGTCTTTGTTCCACAGGCTGCAGGATTGTAGTTCTTCTTGCTTCTGCTGTCTGCCCTCTCCACAGGCAATTATTATATATCTATTATGTATTCTGTGGACTAGATGAGATATAAGTTAAATTGTAAGATACAGTCCCTATCAGATATAGGGCATGACAGGGGCAGATTAGGAAGAGCTGAACCTGGAATTACTCTTCCATCTAGGTGGGAAGAAGGCCTGCAATGACTGTTGAAGAAATAGCAGAACATAGTATCTAAATGTTGGCAGAGTCATCTGGAAGACTCAGCATATGAGGGATCCAGTGTGGGTACAACATGGGACACAATGCCCAGGAATGGGTGCTATTCTTATATCCAGGCATGTAAGTCAAACCAGTCATATATTTCCACAGATACAAAGTTGATAGTCATTGTGCTAGGCTCTTTAAAAAATTTTAAATCTCTGGTAGAAACTGGCATGAAAAATGTAGGACCTTTGTCCTGCAAAGTTTGAGGTCCTCAATAAGTTTAACAAGAGAGGGTTTCAGGAGACAAACCAGGGAAGAGCTAGTTAGCAGAGCTGGGCTATAGAGAAGGGACTCTATCCCAAGAATTAAGTAGAGTAGTTTTTCCAAGGCTGGCTCAAGGGTAGAGTCAGCGAAGCATAAGTTTGATTGGATAGTGAGATAATACAAAGAATTGGATTATCAAATCAGACACGAATCAGATTTTTGCCAGGAACAAGTTTTACTAATGATTTCAGGTGCACAAGTAATCATGCGACATAGGTGAAGCAGGGAGACATCTGAAATAGTCCGTACATCTTACCATGTCCTTTTTTGGGGGCCGCATCAGGATGTTTCCCAGTCCCAGATTAATCTATGAGGTCTCCAATGAGTTGTGCATTTAAGTCACTTATTGAGAAAGAACTGTTTGAGCCATGAAACATTTCCATTTTATGCTCAGATAGTTACATAGTTTATATCACATTTTCCAGGAAGCCATGTATATAAATCCATAGATTCTACGTATGTTATCATCTTATAACAGGTATATCCTGCTACAGATGAGGACTGTCTTGTTAGAAAATGGCATTACTTTGTTTGCTAGAGGTCATTAACCTTAGTATGCTTACAAGGATATTTGACCAGGTCATCTTTTTTTCTTTTTTCTTTCCTGGAGGTGTCCCCTGCCAATGGGACAGGAATGGGAGAGGGGAATTGCAAATCTTCTATTTAACTATTTACTTCTCAGATGATAAGACCCAGAAAATTGGAATCAAGCTGAATTCCCTCCTTCCAGAAATCTGGATTACTTTTGGAGTTTGACTTAAGGATAGAACTGGCAGGTGGGAGGACTATGGAACTGGGGGAAAAACTTAAGGAACTTCTGAGCTTGTCTCCATACTCAGTGGATAAATGTACTCCATATCATTAAGGATTTAAAAGGATAAATGGACATATAATATATAAAAAGGGCCTTAAGTATATGGATAAAGGGAGAGTAAGTGAGTTGGAATAACCAGGGCAGGCTTTGTGAACTTCTTTGTTTTCCTTCTCTTTTAATTTAACCCTTTCTCTCAGCCTGTGGTGTAGTGAGGGAGATTTCTGCACTCTACTAATGGGTGAAGTTCTGTCCATAAAGTCAAGGTTCACTCAGTGCGAAGTCTAAAATATCAATAGAAATATTAAATGTAAAAGAGGAATTAAATATGAGAGAGGATATTAAAAGGTAGGTGGTTTCTGTGTCTTGAATAGACTTAATTTATCCTTGACATATGGTCCATTGTCAACCCTGAAGGCCTCTCCTAGTAACATCTCACACCAGTTGGAAATATTTTGTAGGTGATCATTGTTCCTTAATTGTGGTTTCTTGTCCAATATTTAACACCCAAACCAATGTGAATGGATTAATTTTCTTGTGTCAAGGCAGAGGAAGTGTGCATGGAAGAACCCTACAGCTTCTCTGAGTCTTCTGGTTAATAATGTGAACAATAAATCCTCCATTACTTTGAAACATTTCATCTACTGTTATCTTGAAGCATTATTTAAATGTTTTATTGTTTTCTACATTTCCGTACTTGTATTTTTCTTGCCAACTGAATTTAAATTTCTGGAGAGTACAACCAGTATAGGTGCTTGATACATGTTTCTTGACCTAATTTGCAGATCTATGGAATCTTGGAAAAATATTTTTTAAATTAATCTCTTTGGTATCCTATCTCTGCTAAGGCACATTTAAGAATCTATAATGACAGGCCAAACACAATTTATAACAGATAATTTAAATTTTCTATTGGTGGGTATTCATTATTTCCAGCTTCATTTTAAGCTCCTGCACAATAGTTAAAAAATAACACTAGGCTTAAAGAGAAAGAAAGAGAAAGAAAGAACATTAAATACCATCAAAAGGGAATTAAACTGCAATCAAATAAAAATTCTTGAGTACAGTTTGAAATGGATTTTAAGGGAAAGGGTTGAAAATTTCTAATCTTTTAAGGCTTTAATTTTTTTATTCCTAATCTATTGTTGTAAATAGTTCCAAGAAAATCTTAGGTTCCTCACCAATGTTACAAATACTATCTGTATTGGTCAGGTTTCAATCAGAAAAACAGATGTTACTTTAAGTATTCCAATGGGGTCTCGAAGTGGATAATTCTCTGGAGTTTGTCCAGAGGCCTCCTGCATCTGTTCACACAGCCAGCAGTGTCTGCTGGCTTCTCCTATTCCACCTACTAAATCTAGTCTAAGTGCATCTCATCATCAGAATCTGACTTAGTTAGTTAGGGATAGTTAGACTGTTAGGGATTCTGCAAAATGTAGTTTTGAGTGTTACGTGTTATGCTGAGGAGATATAGAAATAGGTGGGCAATGATGTCCAGGAAACCACAGATCATCTTGCACACTATCTGTTCAGCATTTAAATTTTTAAAAATCAGTTGTAAACACAATTGGTTTATTAGTATTTACATATTTGCTTCAAAGATACAATGAACTTCCTCTTCATATAGAAACCAGGCACTTTTAGATATATTTATATTTGAGGAAATTCAAAATGACTCTAAGTGTCATAGTAGGGAGTAGCACTCTGGGGAGAAACTTTTGTTATTTCTATTTACCATCAAAAGCAGTTCTGGGACTATGGAGCACTCCAGCAGAACATTTTTTGCTTTTGTTTCATGCTGAAAGAGTTACATGAACCATGGTGAACTAAGTGTTCTCATTTTTTGATATCACAAACATGACTGCAGGGCGATAATGAAGGGGCCAACCTTGTTATCTTGATGATAGATATAAAAAGAATGATGGATATAAGAGGCATTTAATACAATTAACAATGTCATTGTTGAGTCAAGAATGTTTAGAAAACAAAACTCATTGTTGATTTGAAAACTTCTTTTAACAATGTGCTTATTATTGTTATGGATATAATTATTAATTGTTGACATTTAGAGATCTATGCAGTTTAAAAAGCAATGATCTGCATCAAGCATTAATATCCTCATTTTATGGATGAGGACAACAGAGATTAACATCACAGACAGTAAGTGACACAACCAGGAATTGAACCTACAGAACTTCTGCCCTTAACCACTTGCATGAGCATTTATAGTTAGGAGGAACCTTAGAGAGAGCTAGTCTAAACTATGCATTTTATACTTCAGTAAACTAAAAGCTGAAGAGCTGAAACATATTGCCTTTGGTTATACTGCTAATTGCAGAGTTGTTACTCTGACCTGGGTACAATAGCCAGGCCAGGCTAAGCTTGGCTGCAGTATCAAAGGCCTGAAATTGCAGTGACTTTATACAACATATTTGTTTCTTCTTTTATAAAGTCTAGTAGAGGTCAAGCAGTCCCACACTATGGAACACGTAGCCTCCACTTGTTTTTAACTGCCTGGGATTGAAAGTGACATGCTAGATTCCACATCAGAGAATTAATCAAATGACCTCAACCTAAATATCATGACAGCTAGGAAGTATGGTCTTCCTACAGGTGTGGTGAACACACAATAGTGTCCCTGTCATAACAAGAGTCCTGATACCCAGTCACAAACTCTTATCATTAACATTTGTTAGTCTGCCTCTCACCCCACACACTCTCCAGCTCTGAAGCTGGTTTGATATTCTTCAGTAATAGTATTTTTAGCTAAGACATATTTGTTCCCATAAAGCTAGTCATTCTGGTCTTTTTTTTTCTTACTTTAAAAATATTAACTGTGGCTGCTGATAATGGGTGGTTTTTTTTTTTTTTTTACAAATTCCCACTTGATATAAATATCAAAACATATATGCAACTTCAACATCCTTATTCTAAGTAGATGGGGGACTCAACAGGCCTCATAGAAAGAGCTCAGGTTTCAAACTTATTTCTTCTAGTTTTACAATGCAAATGGGCACTGTACACATTTCATATCCCAACTTTCTATTGAAAAATGTCACTTGGTAGTTCTAGCTGCATGATTTTTAGATGAAATATCTATAGAAATATGTCATTGTGATAAAGAGGAGAATTTGGCCAAGAATCAACATTCTTTATGTTACTCTGCAGAGAAAAGCTGTAACAAAAGCTGAATGATGTATTTGGTTTATGAAGTGTAATGAATATAAGATGCATAATGATGCAAAAGATGCAAATATTTATTGAGTAATAACTAAATACAAAGGAGACCATATGGATCCTGTTCTACACTGACACCCAAGAATCATAAAATATGGTTGGACAGCTGAATATTACCAAACAAGATATACAGCCAGTGGGCTTGGCATGTTCAAATCCTGCACATTCCAGAGAAAGCACTGGCCCTTGACTAGCTCATGGGAGACAATCTCTGAGCCCTTGGAATGTTTTGCCTGAAAAGAGTATCTTTGTATACCTGAAACCTTGGGCTATACAAGCTAGTTCATGCTAACAATGAAATTTACAGCAAATACCTGTTTTTGTTCTCCTGCGATGCTGGGCCGTGCTGTGTCAATTTGACCTCTGGGGTGTGGGGAAGAGGTTGGAAACTTACAGTCTTGTAAACATGGAATGCCTATGTACTAACCCCCAATAAAAACCTAGGACAGCAAGGTTCTAGTGAGCTTCTGTGGTTGACAATATACATCATACACGCTGTTACTGGGAGAATTAAGTGCTGTCTGTACAACTTTAATGAGAGAGGGTAACTTGCACCTGGTTTCTCCTGGACTCTGTTCTATGCATCTTTTGCTGATGTTAATCTGTATCCTTTCACTGTAATAACTTTTATCCATGAATATAACAGCTGTACTGAGTTCTGAGTTCTTCTGGTAAGTCATTAATCCTGACAGTAGTCTTGGGCTCCCCTGAAACATAGGTGAATAAAAGTTCATAAACAGAAAAATAATTCCCAATAGAATTGTGAGACACTAAGTGTCATAACAATATATAAAACATTTTTTAAGTGTGTTACTATTTACAAAAATTTCCCATAAATTACTCTATTTTTTATAGGAATTCATGAGTGAGAATCACTTCAAACTATAGAGTCAAGCAAAGTTTTATGGAAGAAGAGTCAGGATGTTAAGCTGGATTTCAAAGAGCTCAGCAAAGAAGAGAAGACCAGAATGGGGTAAGGAAAATGCAATCCAGGGTCAGAGGGCAGTAAGCAGAACATTTCACCTGAAGTGTGAGTTTGAAGAAGGTAAGTAAAGAGTTAAGACTGTAAATGCAGGCTGCGGCCAAATTGTAGGGTTTTAATGCCGGTATTGTTTACCATAAATGTAAAAGCTGAACTTTTAGTAAATTAAACTAATCAAATTCCAGAAAGTTTCTGTGTGTGGAGAAGGTTCCCTATAGAGGGTCTCCATATGCTGTAAAATTCTGATGATAAAGTGAATCTTACTGCCAGATAAAAAGTCACTGTAATAATAACCTATTGGGGTTCCACATGTATCCTCTTACAGTGATGTCCACATCAAATTTGCACAATTTATAACTGAAAAATTGAACTGTCTTCAGCCAGAAATTGTAAGCTCCACCTGTCATCTGAGAATCCAGCTGTGTTCTTTTTGGATTGTTGTAACATCACAGTAATAAGGATTCTGCAATCAGAATTTAGCTCACACTTTTGATAATGATTCATTATCCAAAGCTGTCTCCAGCTCAGCTTCCCTGTGGCTTCACTGGCCCTAAAGCCTCCAAAACTGCTATTGTCAGGAAGACTCACTGGTATTACTTTTGCTATTATTCACTGACTGCCCTAAATACATACCATTTTCTTTGGAAGTAAGTTTTGGGGTTGGGATTGGAGTGGGTAGGATTTATAAGGAAAAGATGGCAGGTTTATGCAGGGGTTTGGATTACAGAAAGGCATTAAACCCAATGTAGGTCTTAAAAGGTTGTGATCGTGGGCAGACCACCCACATCTTTATTTCTACAGCAAAATATTATGCCAACCAGCCCATTTCCTTTTCCCCTCAGCTATATAATGATTATAATGGTGTGTTTTTTTGTTTCAAGTGTGTTTCTTCCATCAGGAGTAGGAAACGGAGGTACTCTATGTTTGATGGTCCTTAGTTTGGTTCAATGCAAAGTTCCGGCCCTCCAACCATGTTATTGTGCAGACATACTCTCTTTCACATTTTTAAAAATTATCATCTGTATTTAAATTACATGAACACTTTCTCCAGTTTCTTCTTGTATCAGTTAGACATGAGCTTGCAATATGACTGAAATTGAAGCATTTATTCCTCTTTCTCCAAAGTTGTGTGCTTTCCATGTATTCTGTATCTCAGTGTCACTAGTATCCACCCAGACGCCAAAGTTAGAACCTAAAAATCATTCTGACTTTTCCCACTCCACTCGTTACTTCCAATCAACCATCAACTTCTGGCTAATTTACTGCCTGAAAACTTCACCATCCTGTCCACTTTTTTCCCTTCCTATGACTATTCCTTAGTTTGGGCTACCATTATTTCTCACATAAATTGTGGCAATAACTTATTGGCTAGTTCCTCTGTTTCTCATCTTCTATCCCCTAATTCATTTTCTTTTTGAAAATGTATTATAAAATACTGTACTAAGTTTTCAGATTACAGAGCAAGAGATACATGATGGTCAGGGACCCACCACTTTTCCTCTCCTCCCTCCCTTGTTCAATCCTGGAGTGGAACTGGAGAATGGGGAGGAAGTAGAATGAGGAAAGAAAATATGCCAACTATATCATTTCCTCCTCTCAAGGAGGCCTACACTAAGGTGAGAGGAAAACTTTAATTGGAACATTTTGGGATGGAAAAGGGTACTCTGAGGTAGACATGTTAATTTTGAGATGTCAATTGGGAATTTGGGTGGAGATGTTGAATAGGGAGTTGGATTTATGAGTCTAAACTTTAAGGCTAAAGGGTGCCCACTCTCACCACTTCTATTCAGCAGAGTACCGGAAGTCTTAGTCATAGCATTTAAGCAAGAGAAATAAATAAAAGGCATACAAATTGGAAACAAAGAGGTTAAATTGTCTCTCTTTGCAGATAACATGATCTTATATATATGAAGTCCTAAAGACTACACAGAAAACTGCTAGAACTAATAAACAAATTCAGTAAAGTGACAGGATACAAAATCAACATGCAAAAATCAGTTGTGTTTCTGTATACTAACCACAAACTATCTGAAAAAGAAGTTTTTTAAAATCCCATTTACAATAGAATCAAAAACAATAAAATACTTAGGAATAAATTTAACCAAGGAGGTGAAAAATCTCTACATTGAAATCTGTAAGACACTGATGAAAGAAATGGAAGAAGAAACAAAAATGGAAAGATATACCATGTTCATGGATTAGAAAAATTAATATTATTAAAATGTCCACACTGCCCAAAGCCATCTACAGATTCAATGCACTGTGTAATAAAAATTCCAATGGAATTTTTCACAGAAATAGAAAAAACAACCCTAAATTTGCATGGAACCAAAAAAGATCCTGAATAACCAAAACAATCTTGAGAAAGAAAAACAGAGCTTGGTGGTATCTCACTTCCTAATTTCAAACTATATTACAAAGCCATAGAACAAATGGTCTCTGACTTACCATGGTCTGACTTAGGATTTTTCAACTTTACAATGGTGTGAAAGCAATATGCATTCAGTAGAAACCGTACTTTGAACTTTAAATTTTGATCTTCTCCCAGGCTAGCAAAATATAGTAGGATACTCTCTCGTGATGCTGGGCAGCTCCCAGTCAGCCACTTGATCATCAGGGTAAACAACCAATACAGTTACAGCCATTCTGTACCCATCAACCATTCTGTTTTTCACTTTCAGTATAGTATTCACTAAATTGCATGAGATATTGAACACCTTATTATTAAATGGGTTTTGTGTTAGATGATTTTGCCCATGTAGGCTAATGTAAGTGTTCTGAGCACATTTAAGATAGGTTAGGCTAAGTTATGATATATGGTAGGTTAGGTGTGTTAAATCTTTTTTAATTAACAATACTTTCAACTTACAATGAAAATATTATCAGGAAAAGTTATTTAGGAAGTAACCCCATCATGAGTCAAGGAAAATCTGTGTCAAAACAATAGTGGATGGGCGTAAAAAAAGAAATGTAGGCCAATGGAACAGAATAGAGAGCCCAGAAATAAACCCATGCATATATGGTCAGCATCTTTGAAAGGGTGTCAGGAACTCACAATGGAGAAAGGAGTTTATCTTCAATAAATGGTGTTGGCCATACACAAAAATAAACTCAAAATGGAATAAAGACCTAAATGTAAGGCCAGACACTATAAAACTCTTAGAGGAAAACATAGGCAGAACACTCTATGACATAAATCACAGCAAGATCCTTTTTGACCCACCTGCTAGAGAAAGAGAAATAAAAACAAAAATAAGCAAATGGGACCTAATGAAACTTAAAAGAAGCTTTTGCACAGCAAAGGAAAACATAAACAGGGCAAAAAGACAACACTCAGAATGGGAGAAAATATTTGAATGAAGCAACTGACAAAGGATTAATCTCCAAAATTTACAAGCAACTCATGCAGCAGAAAATCAAAAACACAAACAACCCAATCCAAAATGGGCAGAAGGCCTAAATAGACATTTCTCCAAAGAAGATATACATATTGCCAACAAACATATGAAAGGATGCTCAACATCACTAATCATTAGAGAAATGCAAATCAAAACTACAATGAGGTATCACCTCACACCAGTCAGAATGGCCATCATCAAAAAATCTACAAACAATAAATGCTGGAGAAAAGGGAACCCTCTTTCACTGTTGGTGGGAATGTAAATTTATACAGCCACTATGGAAAACAGTATGGAGTTTCCTTAAAACACTAAAAATAGAACTACCATATGACCCAGCAATCCCACTTCTGGGCATATACCCTGAGAAAACCATAATTCAAAAAGAATCACGTACCACAATGTTCATTGCAGCTCTATTTATAATAGCCAGGACATGGAAGCAACCTAAGTGTCCATCGACAGATGAATGGATAAAGAAGATGTGACACATATATACAATGGAATATTACTCAGCCATAAAAAGAAATGAAACTGAGTTATTTGTAGTGAGGTGGATGGACCTAGAGTCTGTCATACAGAGTGAAGTAAGTCAGAAAGAGAAAAACAAATAGCATATGCTAACACATATATATGGAATCTAAAAAAAAAAAAGTGGTTTTGAAGAACCTAGAGACAGGACAGGAATAAAGACGCAGACATAGAGAATGGAATTGAGGACACGGGGAGGAGGAAGGGTAAGCTGGGACGAAGTGAGAGAGTGGCATTGACAGGTATACACTACCAAATGTAAAATAGCTAGTGGGAAGCAGCTGCATAGCACAGGGAGATCAGCTCGGTGCTTTGTGACCACCTAGAGGGGTGGGAAAGCGACTGTGGGAGGGAGATGCAAGAGGGAGGGGATATGGGGATATATGTATACATATAGCTGATTCACTTTGTTATGAAGCAGAAATTAACACATCATTGTAAAGCATTTATACTCCAATAAAGATGTTAAAAAAATAAATAAATAAATAAATAAAATAAAATTTACATTATTATTTTAATGCCACAAATGGAATTAAGGGATCAAAAGTTATGTTAATTTCAATGGCAAAAAAATAAATTTAAAAAAATTAAAAATTAACAAATAAATAATCTTCAGAATAAATAAATAAATAAATGGTGTTGGGAAAACTGAATATCCACATGCAAAAGAATGAAACTGAACCATTATCTTACACCATGCACATAAATTAACTCAAAATGCTTTAAGGACTGAAACCATAAAAGTGGAAGAAAACATAGGGAAAATCTCCTTGATGTGGGTCTTGGCAAGTGCAACAATAGTAAAAATAAATAAGTGGGACTCCATCAAACTAAAAGGCCATAAAAAGGAAGGAAATCCAGCTACTAGCAACAATATGGATGAAACCTTAAGGCATTATGCTAGGTGAAATAACACAGACAGAGAAGGACAAATTCTGTATGATCTCATTTATATGTGGAATCTAAAAAAAAATCAAACTTATAGAAACAGAGTATAGAATGGTTGTTGACAGGGTCTGGGGGCTGAGGGAAATGTGAAGATGTTGGTCAAAGGGTATAAGCATTCAGTTATAAGATGAATAAGTTCTGGGGATCTAATGTACAGTATGGTGGCTATAGTTAATAATATTATATTGTACACTTGAAATCTAATAAGAGTAAATCTTAAATGATCTCAATATACGCACAGAAAAAGGTAACTATGTAAGGTGATGAATGTGTTAACTAACTTTATTCTGGTGGTCATTTCACAATATGCATATATCAAATCATTATGTTGTATACCTTAAATTTATGCAATTTTATTTGTCAATTATATTTCAGTAAGTCTGGGGAAAATATAAGTAAAAATGAGAAAAATTTACTTCCCCCGAAATAAATAAAATAAAATAAAATTTAAGGCTGGAGATATGGATTTGGGAGTCTTCTGGATATTAGTGGGAGGCTAGATGAGACCTAGCCTAGGCTAGATAGAAAAAAAGGGAGGTTCAGAGACTGAGACATGGGGCCTTCCAGTGTTTAGATGATGGATTGATGAGGAGAAAACATAAAGGAGATTAAGAAGGTGCTTCCAGAAATAGGGAAGGAAAACCAGGCTAGTGTGTCCTGGAAGTCAAGTGAAGAATGTGTTTCAGTGAGGTGGACTGATGGCCTTTGTAAAATGGTGGTGAAGAAGAAGCAAGATGTGGATGGATGAATAACCACTGTATTTAGCAACATGGAGATTGTTGGTGACCTTTCAATATCAGTGAAGGGGTGGGAAGAAAAGCCTAATTTGAACAGACTCTTAAGAGAACAGGGGAAGAGTCATTGAGGGTAGAGAGTATAGACAAGGAAAGGAAGAGTTTTGCTCTAAAAGAAAATGGGGTGGTTGCTGGAGGCAGAACTGGACTCTAAGAGGATTTTTAAGATGAGAGATGTTTGCATGCCACTGAGCAAGAGAAAATTGATGACACAGGAAAGAGAGAGGAGAGTGACTAAGCAGTGTTCTTGAGTCAGCAAGAGGGGATTGGATCTGGTGCACAAGTGAGGGGTTGGATTTATCTAGGACTGTCGATAGTTCTTCCAAATTAACAGGAGAGAAGGCAGAGTATATGGGCATAGATGTTGATAGGTGGGTTGATGCAGTGATGAGAGTTTGTAAAAGTTCTCGCCTGATTCCTTCACTTTTCTCAGGCAAATAGAAAGCAAGGTCATCAGCTGGGAGTGAGGTATTGAAAACTTTGAAAAGCCCCCCTTATCATCATCAACCTATCTATCAATAAAATTCAGCCCTCTTAGCACTTATCATTAGCATGCTCTATATTTTGCTTACTTTTCATGTGTATTGTCTATCTCCCCACCAGAACATGAACTGCATGAGAGGAAGGTTTTCTGTCTGATTTATTTACTGCTATAACTACAGAACCTAGAATACTACCAGGTAATTGGTGTTTGGTAAATTGTTGTTTAATTCATGGAAGGATTTTGTGATTAATTAGGCTTGGGGTACATTGAGTGGGCTTTTTAATATGAAAACAAAGGAAGTATCTGTGTATCATATAAGAGTGATTAAAGAAGCTATGGGACTTGGAGGACATATTATCCTAATCGTGAGGGGAAACCAGATTGCTGAATGGCTTGAAGAAAAAGGGAAGAAAAATAGGTTGGTTTCTACTGGCACACTCCTGAGTTTGGCTCATTCAACAAATTGGTTATAATATACATTTCAGGAAAAGGAGCATCTTCACTTGCCTGAAAGCATTCTAAAGCCTGGAGAACATAGTTTAGATTGCTTGTGGGTTAGACAATTGAGAATGTTCCATCTCCTTTTTCAAAACATGTAGCAAAAGCTTCAAGTTCAGCATCTGACAGTATGACAAATTGCAGGATTGGTGGCCAAAGGGAAATGAGTCTTAATAAAACATTAAAATCCATGGTTACGTGGTATACTTTTTGGGCTCCATATGGTTCTCTGCCAAAATCCAGCCCACACTTCAGTAACTAACTTATATACAAACATCTTGAACATAGCTGTGTCAGTAATACTTTCCAGTTACATGTAAAGCAGAAACTAACACACCATTGTAAAGCAATTACACCCCAATAAAGATGTTTAAAAAAACTTTTAAAATAGTTTAAAATAGTGACAAGACATTGGATAGTCTTGGGATATATGAAATGGAGTCAGAGACAGAAATTCTTGTTACATGTTAATGTGGGACCACTCATTATCTTAAAAAAAAATCACCTTTCTGTTGGCCGTGCAAGGGGATCAAACAGATTCAAATTTAAATCCTTATCAGTCAAGGATGAATTAAGAACAGAGAAACCAATCCAGGTGTTTCCTCCCTTCCTCCCTTCCTCCCTCCCTCCCTCCCTCCTTCCCTTCCTTCCTTCCTTCCTTCTTTCCTTCCTTCCTTCTTTTTTTTTAATGCTAAAGTTTTCATGCAGAATATTGTTTATACAGTTGAAGAAAGGGCTGAGAAGCTGATGGGAAAGGGGGCAGGGCAGGCAAGTCAGAGATTTGCAAGAACAAGAAGCAGCAACCCTTAAGACTAAAGCGGCAGGGACAAGGTGGATTATCAGAGCCCCAAACTGAGGCCATCTAATGGGAGCTAGAACTATAGCTATACCCATTAGACCTGGAGCCACCAAGGACCTGGAGCTGCTTCTGGAAAGGTTAGCCAAGGCAAAGCAAGGAGTAGGACTATCCTCTCTACTTTTCTGTGGCCTCCTAGTCTCTGTTACTGAACCGAACTTGGGTTCACTCACCCAACATGCAGCAAAGCCAATCTACTGACACCAGGCTGTGGTGAAGGAAAATATGGCGTTTATTTGCAGGGCACCAAGCAAGGAGAATAGGCAGCTAATGCTCAGAAGATGCTGATGGCTCTTAGGGAAGGGTTTTTAAAGACAATTTAGGGGTGAGAGTTGCAGGGTGCGTAATCAATTCATGGACATTCTTCTGATTGGTTGGTGGTGAGGTAACAGAGTGATGTTTGGGGAATCTTAATCATCAATCTTCTGGTTCCAATCAGTCTGGGGTCTGTGTGTTGGTCTGTGTGTTTGCGGGCAACATGTAGGCACCATCCTCCACTGGGTGGTGGTCTTAGTTTCTGCAGAACAACTCAAAGATATGCATCAGATTTTTATCTGTATCTCTTCAGGTGGAACTAGGAGTCCTGTGGCTCTATTGTCCTAATCATTAACTGCTTGAGTCTGCTCTTTGGATCTCAGGGAAGGTCAAACAAGAAGTGGGGGAGGAGGGAGGCGCAGGGGTGTTTGTACCTGGGAAGGCCTCACAGGTTCCTGCTTGGTTTCAGTCCCCCCTTTTCTTCAATACTTCTCAATCCTGAGGGGAACAGAGGCGGGACAAGAAAGGGAATATAGTTTTGGATAGAGAGTTAATCATGAACTTGGGGGACTTAGTTTCCTCTCCACCAGGTCCCTACCCTCCTACCCCTTGGCTGAATACATCCAAAAGGCACAAAAAAGGAACCTGGGAAATATAGCTTCTGCTAATAGACAGCGAGCCAGAGAGAGGGCAGAGAGTATATATGAGAACAAAGAAACAATTCAGAAACTCTGTTCGATCTTTTATTAGCTGTGAGTCCTTGAGTGATTATTTTAACTTTTGGTTTCTTCATCTGCAATATGAAGGATACCCACTTCATAGGAATTTTGTGATTCCAAATGCAATAATTTATATACAATGCCTGATTCATAGTAGGAGCTCAGGACATCTTTTTCCCCCTTCCCCATTTACAAATATCCCTCAAAGCATTGCTTTCCTAGAAAGATAAAGAAACTAATGAGTCTGAAGAGAATTTGGCTACCAAGTCTTATCTTTGGTGCTTCTTTAATTCGAGTAACCTTCATCAAAAGCAGCACAGAACCCAAAGCTGACCAAAAGGGAGCAGTTCTCAAAGCTCATATTTGTCAAGAATTGTTTCTCTGAAATCTCAGTCACTTTGAGGTCCCCTGACAAGATAGAGTTTGTAGTAATGACCACAAAAATCAGTGAACAAGTGTTTCTAGAAGAGACTAAAGTCCATAGCCCTTAATCCTTGCTCCTAAAATAGGATGTTGTAATTTTTCATAGATCTTGAAAGAGAGGGTTTTAATCACTGCACTAAAATCTTAAGGGAGACCTATCTCTTGACAGTAAAACTTGCTGTCAGGGTTAAGAATGGTGCTCACAAAAGTGTGCATGAAACACAATAAAACCTCATTTTTATAATTTGACCTAATTTTAAATTTGGGGTAACTTTGTCTTGGAAAGATTTAAGTTCCTGCTGAAGGATCTGATTAATTTAATTCATCAGATACTTACTGAATCCCTACAGGTGCTTCTGACCCCAGGCTGGGCTGAGGAAAACATACTCACAATGCTTGTAAGATGGTCCCTACTTTCAAGGCATTCATCATCTAATAGGGTTTCCCTTGATGAAAAGGTTTGCCTAAATTATGAGTCAGGAAGCAAATTCAATTTATTTAATAAAAAGCTTTAAGTAAATAAATTGTATGACTCACTATAAATAATTTTTATCTCTTCATAAAAGCAGACTGTGAACTCTTATTTTGCTTAGAGTGTTAATTGCAATAGAATGAATGACACTTTTTTAGCAGATAGTCCTGGAATCAAAATCTGACTTTGTCATATACTAGAGTGATTCTGTGAATAATGATATCTGCTCTGTAGTATTTCCATGGCAGATAACTAAGGAAATATATGAGAGTTTGTCCTACCACCTGGTTCCAGATTCAGAAATATTTGATGATTCATATTCTTCCCTTCTCTGGGAAATGCTCCACCTCTTAGTGATCAATTCAAGTTATCTGATCATTGGACAGTAATAAAAAATGATTTTAAAATATTTTCTGTGTTTTAGAATTTTTAATAATCAGGCATGCCCTATCTAGAGTTTATTCAAATTAAAAATGGTTTTGTTTCGTTTTTAATTTATATATAAGAAGCATAATTGAGGGGAATTCTTTTTTCTCCTGATAACCAGACTGTTACGGGAATTTAGGAACTAGAGGAAAGTTTATGAAAGCAAAAATATTTTTCTTAACTTCATTTCTTAGAGGCACCACTGCTATCTTTTTGGCGTATTTTTCCTTTAATCTTTTCATCAAAAGTTTTCTTTATGCAACTAAAATGATACTGTATATACATATGCATTTTGGTATCTCGTTTTGGGGGGTTACTTTATATTATACACATTTTCCATGTCATTAAACACACTGTAAAGCACCGTGTTCCACTGTTAAAAAACAAAATCCAACCAAGTAAATTTGAAGATCTAATTGACTTTATTCAATGAATTGGGCAGCATCCCATCTAGAAAGTAGAAGGGAGCTCTGAGGGGCTGTACAAACTGGAAGGTTTTTAAGGGCACAAAGAGGGTGGGACAAGGAAGTCATAAACAAACAAGGTCAGGCAAAGTGACCTTCCTTTAGGGGAAGGGCAGGGGTCTCTCAGGCAGATTACCTCAATAGTGCTGATCAGATAATTCCAGATTGACTGGTAAAGGTCATGTTCCTGGGAGTGGCGGAAACTGCAATTAAGCCTTGGTTTGCTGTCATGGAGCTTAGCACAAGTGTTTCTTTTCAGCAGTAGAGATGTATCACAATTATTTAAGGGGATTAAATTATTCCCTTAATTTTGGGCCCTTTGCTTATATTCCATTTTCTTTATTATAAATAACACATATATTAGTGCATAAATATATACACATTTTGGATTGTTTCATGAGAACTGACATCTAGTAATATATTTACAGGTCAAAGTTTTTTTTTTTTTTTTTTTTTTTTGACCATGCTGCACGGCATGTAGGATCTTAGTTCCCCAACAAGGGATTGAACCCGTGCCGCATGCACTGGAAGTGTGGAGTCTTAACCACTGGACCACCAGGGAAGCCCCCCACCCTTTTTTTTTTGGTACAGGTCAAATTTTATAAACTTTTTAAAAGCACTTGATAAGAGGTAACAAACAGTGCATCAGCAATAGACCAGGTATTATAATATTTTTAGGTGTTTAACTGTAAGGAAGAAAATAATGTATATTATTTCAACTTTCAGTTGTTTAAATAATAATGAGATTGGGGATTTCTTAATATGCTTATTGGCCATTTGAATTTCTTCTTTGGCAAATTGCTTGTGAAAGAGCAAATTGTTTTCAATTCCATTCGGTAAATATTCCTTTAGCATTATCCATGCTCCAGATGTTGGAACAACAGGAGTTGGTGTATAGAGATGCATAAAATGTAACCCGTATCTTCAAGGAATTCTAAATATCAAAGGAGAGAAGGAAAAAAAATAGTATCATAAGATCAGTAATGGAAACAGAAATGGTTTGCAGTTAGAATAGAGTAAGGAGTGTTTAATCTCTGAGACTGAGGAAGTTTTTAAAGGATGAATACAAATTTTCCAGGCAGATAATTAAGGGAAGGGCTTTTCAGTACAGAGTTAAGAGGATGCACAAAGTCTGGAAGTTTGGAAGAGCAAATATTCAGTAATTAGAAGTAGTTAGCAACTACTGGAGTATACAGTGGGTCAAGAGAGGATGGAGTGGGCAGAGATGAAGGTGGGAAGATGGAGAAGTTTGCAAGAAGCAAATCATGATGAAACTTATATTCCATGCTGAGCAGTATGACTTGACCCTGAAGGTGATACATAGCTTCTGAATTCAGCCTTTTTATCTAATAATTTATGATTTCATAACTAAATAAGTAGATGGCGATTTAAGCTTTTTAAATGTCTCATCTGTAAGCTAGAGCAATCTGTTTATATTTTTGCTATGCTAAACATGTGATGTTACCTTGGAGACATGAAAATTATTTTAGGAAACAGACTGATTGCCTTGTCCATAGATCAATCCCACCAGGGCCCAGTTATTTCCATGATATCACACACATTCTTTATCTACTTAGTTCTGGGAAACTGTGGCACTTTCTATGCCACAGCAAAATTATATGTATTTTAACAGTGTCAAGCAATTTTCATTTTACATAGATTCAACATCTATGTCTTTACCAAGACATTTCATGACATTTCATTAGGGATATAATTAAGCCATATTTCCCTTTTTATATGTTAAAGTTTAAAAATATAGATGTTAATTTGGGGCTTCCCTGGTGGCGCAGTGGCCAATGCAGGGGACGCGGGTTCATGCCCCGGTCCGGGAGGATCCCACATGCCATGGAGCCGCTGGTCCCGTGAGCCATGGCCACTGAGCCTGTGCGTCCGGAGCCTGTGCTTCACAACGGGAGAGGCCACAACAGTGAGAGGCCCACTTACCGCAAAAAAAAATAAATAAATAAAAATAAAAAATAAAAAATAAAAATAAAAATATAGATGTTAATTTGACAGTTAACCATCACCTTCCCCCTGAAGGTCAAGGAGTCCCAACTAGCCTCGGGCCAAACTATGTAGGGATCCTCTCTCCTGCTCTAGTTCTGTCAGCACTGCCGACACAACCGTATTTGGCAAGTGAGCATTGGATGGCAGAAGTCCAAGGAATTATTTAAATAATAACTGAGGGTCAAGCTACTTACACGCACTTCTTAAAAATAAACTTTTTTTTTAAAATGAAGTACTATATATATACAGAAAAAATACAAATAAGTACATAGCTAGATGAGTTATCACAAAATAAGCACCACATGTAAGCACCACCTAGTCACAAAATATTACCAGCACCCCAGAAGCCTCACTCATATCTTCTCATATTCACTCATAACATAGCAATCATTATCCTAAATTCTTTCTTTCTTTCTTTCTTTTTTTTTTTTTGACTGTGCCACGCAGCTTGAGGGAATTTACTTCCCCAACCAGGGATTGAACCTGGGGCCCTGGCAGTGAGAGCACTGATTCCTAATCATTGAACCACCAGGGAAGTCCCTCATTATCCTAATTTCTAATACCATAGACAACTTTTCCCCCTTATTTTTTTTATTATTGTTTTGTATCTGGCTTTTTTTTCTTCTCAACATATTTGCCCAATTAACCATGTTATAAATATACCACAATTTCTAAATTCACATTATTTTTTATAAACTCTGGGGATGTTTTCAGTTTAGGGCTATTACAAATAATGCTGCTATAGACATACTTATATATGGTTTTTGGTGTGCATTTGTGTGCATTTCTGTTGGATGTATGTCTAGGAGTGAAATTGCTAGACCATACAGTGTGCTTATATTCATAATATACTAACAGAGACTACCAAATAGCATTCTCAAGTGGTTGTACGATTTTTGTTCTTATCAGCAGTGTATGTATCTGCACTTCATCCTCACCAACACATGTTATTATCAGTCCTTTTAACTTGAGCCCTTCAGGAAGGTGTGTGATGGTGTCTCATTTGGTTTTAGTTTACATTTCTCTGATGCCTAATTAAGTTGAACATCTTGTATATCTTTTTTAGTGAAATGTTTGTTCAAGTGTCTTGTGCATTTTTTATTTCATCATTTATGCTTTTACTTATTGAATTGCAGAAGTATTTTATACATTCTGGATACTAGCTCTTTGCCAGTTACAGTTGTACCTTCTCCCAGTATGTGACTTGTCTTTTTCTCTCTCTTCATGGTGTCATCTGATGAACAGAAATTCTTATTTTTAATATAGTTCAATTCATAGATTTTTTTCCTTTTATGGTTAATGTATTTTGTACCATGCAAGAACTCTTTTCACACCTTATCTACATACCTTGAAAGAGAATATGGAATGCTTTTCCCACCCACCCAGAAAGTTTACTCACTTTCTTTGTTGTTTGTAACCAATGGGAGACTAACATGGACAATACACTTCTGAAGGTATAGGACCAGGGACTTTTTTTTGAGAATCAGGGACTCTCTGTAGTCATTTTGTCTATTAATACCACCTTTTTAACCTGCCTCATGGTCAAACCAGACACCTTTAGTCATATCGGATTGTCTAATCTTCCTCTAGAGGAAGGAGGGGAGGAGGAAATTGTTTTGCTTATCCAGAATAAATTTGTGTCGAGGTCATCATTTACCCTCTCATCAGCAGTGGGGTATGCAAGACTGGCAGCAAGTACCAAAATCACATCCAAGAAAGAGCATCAAGTATATCAACCCAGAGGACCATATCCATTTGTGTTTTCAGAGAAAGATGGGCCTGGGTTGAGTACCAGTTCATCAGTAACCTTGATAAAGAACTAGAAGGTGGTTTGGGCCAATCCAAGAGGGAGTGGCTGTAATTTCCTATGACTGGCTTAAATATGTTTCTGGAACAAGTCACATGAGTAGAACAATGGCATGGAACATATCTGGAAGTGCTCATTTTCAGACGTATTTCCCACATATTTTCTTTATGTGTTAGGCTATTCCTATATCAATAAAATCCTCTTAAGATTTAATCTACTAGTTGTAAACATGACCATAATCTTAACAGTGTATTATTCTGTTTCACAGTCTACCATAAACAAGGAAGTACTTTTTATTTCTGAGAGTTCTGTTTATATCCAGGGGCATTAGCATTGTGTTTCCCTAAGTACAGCAGAGAAATGTGTGATTCTGTCTTTTTTTCCTTCTTCATTAGAGAATGCTATTTATAGCCTTCCAAGGGTACTAACACAATTTCTTGTCAGAGAGGAGAAGGCTAAGGAGTCTAAAATAGCTCTGCCTTTCCCTGCCCTCAGCCTTGTTTAGAACATTGTTCACCTTTGGAGGAGTGAGATCCTGTAATCCTTTCTGGTTGTAGTTGGCAGCCTTTCTCCATATTGGTAGCCAAGTATGTGTATCTTCTGTGTATTTTATCAGGTGAAAGACAGAACTTTAAGAGTCTATGGGCCTCCAAAGGAAAAATAAATCAAGGAGCTATTTGGTACTCTTGGTTAGAATGCTCCACCAGCTGTTCCTTTTATGCCTTTCTTATTCCCATAACTTTCTTCCCCCAGTTTTCGTTCATTTCCTTTCCCCAGTTACAGCTTTGGGCATCTCCTGACATTGGCTAGTGTCCTCTTGTTATTGACTTTGGCTGCTCTTGGAACCTTGCCTCTTGGATTGCATGTTGTGCTGCCTCCTGTTTCTTTAGATGGTAGAATCTCTCTACTTATAGGCAAATGAGGTTCAAAAATATCTACTCGTATTGGTGGGATGGAACTCAAATACTTCTTTCCTATCAATCCCCACTTGTCTCCCTACCACATTCCACCCCAAATTATACTGAACTATTTCTAGATTTCTAAATATATCCCCCCCCCACCCCTTCCTCCATCTGCCTCTCCTCTTGGTGATGTGGACCTAGTACACACTGCCTATTCTGCTTGGAACCCTTTCTGTCTCCATCCCTTCTTATCATATGCTGCTTATATTTATCCTTCACAACTCACTTCAGGAACCAAGCTTCCCAGGAAGCTTTGTAATTGCTTTTCCAACCCAATCCTGATCGCCTGAGTTGTCTTAGGAGCCTTTTCTATGGATCCCCATAGCTTATTGTGTGTACCTCAGCCTCTGTTTAGTTATGTGTCTACTCATCTGTCTCTCAGACTAGATTCTAAGTTTCTTGAAGTCAGGGATCCCATGTTTTTCCTTGTTGATTTCCCAACTCTTGTGCCAATGCCTGGCACACAACTAGCAAAATATGTTTGTTGATTGTTGAATGATGAACTGAAAGAAAAAGCTCTGAAAAACAGCAGAATGTCTTACAGATTAATACTGAACTCTCTTTAATTAATTTGTTATTTCATTTTGGATCTTTTCAAATATTTCCCCTCAAGAATCTACTAATGCTTCACTGTACACATCCTAATAGAAAGAAATTGGCTTATTTTTGGCCTTATTAATAGAGAAAAAAACATTAATTTGCTTTCCACTAATTTCAAATTTGTGAAAATATAAACAAGGACTGAGCTCAAGCTTAACAAATATGTGTCAAAAATGGTACAATTTAATCTTGTAGGCAAGAATGTTTAAATTATTCAAGGAAACAAATAGTTAAGTATTAATTTAGAGAAAAGCAATTCATATGGTGGTTATCACTCATTCTCATATATTTATTAAATTTATAAATTATAAATATAAAATAAAATTTATAGAATAAAGAGGGAGATCAAAGACTTCTGCTAAGTAACATTTTTTTTAGCTGGTAGCTGATACCCTTGAAAGCAACAGAACAATTTCAGGATGTTTGAGAACATCTCAGACAACATGAACAGATTTCGACCAGTTCATGATAATGAATCTTATTGTAAAGAGTATGTTTAAAGCCAGAAGATCTCTCTGCCACTAGGTGCCTGCATGACTTTAAGCAACTTATTCAACCTCTATAAGACTCAATTTCCTCATTAGAAAAATATAACTGCCCTAAGGGTTACAGAAATAAAAAGTATGACTAATAGAATGCTCGGCCCAGAGTGATATTCAGTGCTAGTAGATATTATTATTATACTAAACTGATCTAAATTAATGAGAGTCTTTTATGTCTTCAAAGTTTTTCTAGTACTTCCTGATAATGATTGCAATTATATTTTCTTCAAGGTAGGCAAAAGATAAACAATACCTTTTTATTTTTAGGCATTAGATTCCATGAAATATTGATTTGCTCCATGAGCTGTCATCTGTTGCTGTTACTGTTTTGCTTTGTTTTTAATCTAACCCTATCCCTAACCTTAATCCTAACCCTTTCCTTTGAGAAACTCCTACCTTTTATATGGGTTGGGTAGATTGAACCCAATCCCCTTCGCTTTGGGAAACTCATCCTTTTTATATGGCTTAGGTGGATTGAATGCAACCACCTGCCCTTACCCACAGGTCTGAGCTCAATACCAGATTCATTCAATAAAAATAGTGTATCTATCTCCCTCCTTCAGTGGTGGATTCATAGTGCAAACAGGGCCAATCAGCGCCTTCCCTGTTAGGTGATACAATAACATTCAGAGAAAATAGGACTTTCTTCCTTTCAGATCAAGAGCTATGAGAATACCATAAACTAGAGCTGCTTTCTCCCATCTTCTTTAGCTACATGGAAGGGGCCATCTGAAGGAGGAGAAAATGAAGTCAAAACATAATATAAAACAGAGATGAATAGAGATAAACCCTGGATCAAGCCATGGACCTTTCATTTATGTGAAGCAATAAATTATTTTTTTCCTTGCACTTGAACTATAAATAGGACTAATGTAATTTGCAATAGAAAGGGTCCCTGCTAATATACCTCAAAACAGCAGGAAACTGAGGCAGTAGAAGATAAAAGTAAAACAAATCTTGCTGATTAGTACAACTATTCATGATCAAAACGATCATATTCCAGAAAAACTATCAGTTTTACTAATATGCATCCTCAAATAACAATGAAAGAATGTACCTATCCTAGAAAATTAGAAACTCACAATGTCCATTCTTTTTGTTACTAATTGCAAGCTATGAAAAAATGTATTTATAGACAGTGACTCTGATATTAGGAGAAAAAAAAAACCAAGCTGGCTCTTTATCCTCTTAATTTGGTATTTCCTATCACAAATTTACAAATGGAATGAATAGATATTTCCTCTTTTTGTTGATCCCCAAATAGCCCAAACCCTCAAAAGAATGAATACTCTACTGAATATCCTAAAATTATCAGCAGTCTTTGGATCTGAAGTTCAAACCAAAGTGAAACTGAAAATTCTCAGGAGGGGACAGTGGTGTGGTGGGAAGGAGGAAATGTGACTATCACCCCTGCCATAGATAAAATGAAAGCCTCTTCTCTTAAAGTCATGTAAAATGGTTTTTGTTTGTATCTTCTCCACTACAGCCTGAGTTTAATATATGATCCACTACTGGTAAGAACTATTCAGGAGTCTTGCCCATCCTATATTATAGGATTACTCGTGGTCTAGAAGCTTTTCATCTTGTCCACATATTTTCCCTAGGTTACTTCCAGTGGATAACTTCTGTGTGTGCTCAGAGATAGGTCTTGAGCTATGAGATGATAGCCACTGCTTATTTCCTCTTTTGCTTCCCACTTACCTCTCATCCCATGACACCTGGCAGTGGCAGACTCTTTTAATTACTTACTCCAATTTTCACCTTCTACCTTGCTAAAAGAATCCTGACTTTGTGTGGGATGGCAGTGTACTCAGTCTCGGGGATGGATAGTTGATTAGTCTAAGCCAATGATGGCTGGCCTGGTCCCAGCTTTGCCAGAGGTGGTCTTCTGACACTGCCATGGTCCATGAGACCCAAGAATAAATTTGTTTTGGGGTGGTTCTAGGAAAGCTTTTTCTTTCTCAATAAAAAGAGGCACACTCTGTCATGGTCACTTTCATTTTTTCATTCTTCCTGGCTTGGAGGTAAATTAGATGTCTAAACAGCAGCAGCCATATAGCAATCATGAGTTATGGACATGAGGATGAAAGCTAAATTACTAAGAATGGCAGAACATGAAGCTGGAAAATCCTGAGTCCTCGATGTCATTGTTGAGTTGCTGAACCAGTGCAGCAGCTGGCTTTCATGCCATATTTCTTGGCGTTTAAGAAATACACTACTATTTGTTGAAACTACTGTTAGATGAGTTTTTTTCTAATTTGCAACCAAACCCAATAATAATTTTCACATATGCTGTTTTGGTCTCCTTTGCCTGGAAAACTGAGGGAAGTTGTCTCTTCACCTCCTGTTGAACATCAGAATCTCTGCAGGTTGCTGATACTGGGTGGGCATATCCTGTCCTCTGTGTCCACTGGGTACCATTGTCTCTTTTGAGTCTACCTGTTACTCCCACTGGGCATCATTTTTTTACTGTAACAATCCTGCTGATGTTCCTATTGTTCATGTCATTCAAACAGTGAGCACATACAGTAGTAAAGGCCAAGCACCAAAGTGTATATTCTCAAGCTTCAGGATGAATATAGTTTGAAATCAGGGAGCAAAAGTGAGTCAGGTCTACACAACAGCAACCCCCATAAAAATGGAGAACCCATTGCCAGAAATGCTTCAGGACTGAACTGAGACATATTAATTTGTTGTTTCCCTCAAACCAACAAGATTTAACTACTTATTCAACATTTATTTAGTAGAGATGAGGAGAAACTGATTTTCTATTAACAAAAATTACACACCAAAAAGGTAACGTACTAAACTCACTTCTACTGATTGAAGCAGATTCAGTCTTCTAAAGAGGAAAAAGAAGAAAAGCATTTCCTCCTTTTCTGTCATCCTAGTTCTCTCTTCTGTTTTCTTTGTCTATTTTCTTAAGCAGAAAACTTTCTGTGAACTATATTAAAGCATTTAACATTTGGATAATAAAATATGTCATGTGTTCACTCTAAGTAACCTTGTGCCATTCCTTTATTTAAGATATGTCAGCTATGATTGCTGATTTCAGGTTCCTCAGAATATTCAACAGAATAGATAGGCACATTAAGCAGTATTGTTTGTATGTCCTCTTGGCAGAAGTAATACCAGTTTGCATTTTGCTGGTCCACTGCGGGTGGAAACCTGAGTTAACTGGCACCTGTTTCTAATTTATCCTGTTGATGCCTTAGTAGTCCTTAAAGACTAACATCCTAGGCAGTTGTCTGGCATGCCCCTAAATCTAGTTGCAAATGAGTTGAAGTCATTGGAGAAATGCAGAGGGTGGAGAAAGAAGGGCATCTACACTGTCCAGAGGGAAATCCTCTGGACTGCTGGGTGCTGAGCTCTCTTGTTGTGGGTGTTTCTGCCTGCAGGCCTGAAAGGAAAGAGCACAACTCCCGACAGAATGTATCATATCACCACAGGATGAATTCTGATTCGAGCTTATTACAAAAATGCAGAATCTTCAGCTAAATCAACTAGAACGAAATAGTATATCTGCTTCATTTTAAAAATTCAGAAAGCTAAACATTTATTGGGAATCTATTATATATTAAGCACTGTGCTAAAAAGTGTAGGTGATTTTATAAGAGTATCAACAAGAGTTACTGAACAAATCACAATGAGATTGAAATTGAAGCAAAATGTGACAATAATTGGATGAGAGGCAAAATAAAAATGAAAATCATAATAACCGAATTAATATGTGCATTATTTGTTGTCTTCAACAACACTGATTTCACTCTGTGTGCTATGTTATTTTAAACTTCATAATATAACCCTGTATCAGCCTCCAGCTAACAGCAAGATGAATAAAGAGGATTTAGGCCCACTCAGTATTCTAGAAGAAGTGAAAAATAATGTATAATATTTTAAGAAGTGAATTACCAGCAACTTTCTACAACTCAGCTGACATTCAGCACACAAGTCCACATTTATATGGCCTCAAGAAATTATTATAACTGGAGGGAAAGCAAAATCAAAGATACACATTTTTAAACTTGAGCAAAAATCTGAGAAGTGTCATTTTTTTTTACTAAAATTTGGGGCCATAATTTAAAAAATGTTCTTTCACCAAACTAGCTCTGACTGTATGGGGTCACTCTGAGAGAAATGATGGTTCTATCATAGGTAAAATTGTTGGGAAGAAAAATTTCTTCAGGACCGTGAACAACGGTTGCCGTCCCATGGAAATAACTGGGCCTTTTGAATTGCATTATGGAAGACTTTTTGTAATATATCACAGCTTCACAAGAGAGGCCTTAAGCTTTTTTAGCAAGAAAACATTAATAGCAATAATACTCTTTGAAAGGAATCTTTGAAATGAATTTCTTCAGAACATTCAGGACACAGAAATAACTAATATAGCTATTTAAATACCTTAAGTCATATATGCAAATTATCAGTGAATATATAGTATTAGATAATCTTCACTTCATACAATAGCTGAGTTTAAATAAGGTCAGATTTAAAAATTTGTACAGAGAATCTTATTTTTGCTGTTTCTTTAAAATTAGAATATATTTCCATTTGGAGGAAAAAAGTGTCACTAAAGACTTAAACATCTTTGATAAAAAAACAAAACCTAGTGGTCAAGTCCATGCTGTACTCACCATCATGTTTCATAAACAGTAAAGATCTGTGGAAAGACAAAGTTCTTATTAAGCAACTCACTCATATTTTTTGAATCAAATTCTCTTCCTTCTGTTCTTTCACAACTTTAAGATATTCCTTTAGATACCTTCTATTCCTGTTGCCCTAGCCTGTTTATATATTCTCCCTGCTGTATCAGGGATTCCCTTAGCACTGCATTCAAGGATACCTAAAATTGGGCTTCCTAGTGGCGCAGTGGTTAAGAATCTGCCTGCCGATGCAGGGGATGCGGGTTCAAGTCCTGGTCCAGGAAGATCCCACATGCCACACAGCAACTGAGCCCACGTGCCACAACTACTGAGCCCACGTATCATGACTAGTGAAGCCCACGCACCTAGAGTCCATGCTGTGCAACAAGAGAAACCACCACAATGAGAAGCCCGTGCACAACGCTCGCCGCAACTAGAAAAAGCCCACGTGCAGCAATGAAGACCCAACGTAGCCAAAAATAAAAGTAAATAAATTTATAATTTAGAAAAAGTATACCTGAAATTGTTGCATGGCTAATTTTTAAATTTTTAGTCACATTGCTTCCAAATGATACATAAAAGCAATGTAACTCTAGCTCTTCAACAAATAAATACCAAAATTTAAATGGCTCAGCACATTATAAGGTTATTCTATGCTCATCTAATAGTGTAATGTGTATGTTCCTGTTTGGAAGGCAGTCTTCTCCTACAAGGAGGTTCAAGGACTTAGGCTATTCCATTACGAAGGTCCACTGTCCTCTCAGGTGTTTTCTTCTTAACAGCCTTGCCTGGAAGTGACTCACAGCACTTCTGCTCTCTTTCCTTTGATAAAAACTTTTTCTATAGCCCAACCCAAATGCAAGGCATGAGTAGATTAATCACTAGTTGGGCAGCTGCTTCTCAACTATGACTCTCCACTAAGAAAGAGGGAGCACCAATTTTTATTAAATAGCTAGATGTTTCTACCACCAATTTGCAATAGAACTAGGCTGCAACTACACACTTTGATAGAAGGTAGCATTACTGTTAATAATGGACTCCAACCTCCAAAGTTGTGTATATCTGAGAGTCTAGGTTATGCAGCCTTAATTTCAGTTGAGGAAATAACATTGAAATTTTGTATAGTACTTCAGCTTCCCCTACTTTAGCAAACCAATAATTTGGAGGGGAAAAAAGTATTTTTAGTAAGAAAAAGTTAATTTATTTAAGAAATATGTACTGAACATATGTACTGAGAATTAGGTGACCTAGAGCTAGAAATAATAAGAAATATAAAACCCCATCCATGCTCTTGACTTACTCTTAGAAAAGTGGGAAGAGTGTCTTGGGAGGAGAGGGGAGAATTTCTTTGCTATATTTATTCTTATAAACTTCTGAAAGAGAAATATTTGACTCTCACTGGCTCCAAACTCCTACTAGCTCTACATAAACTTCCCTCAAATCTGGGTACAAGTTCCAAAGCACATCTATGAATCTTGTAAAAATTTGAAAAATGGTGTACATGGTCCTCTGTGTCAGATCCTTAATTTAGTATTATTTGATAATTCTACTTCTAAATGTCAAGGGTGTCCTGGTTGAGCCAAAGCTAAAAATTAGATGTGGTTGGTGGGTTGAGCTAGCTGAACTGCACTCTCGTTTTTATATTTCCATCAGCTGATAACTGACATAGGAAAATAAAGCATTTAAACAGTTTCTCCTGGAAGAGATGACCAGATGGAATTCAAATTGCCAGATGACCAAATGGAATTCAAATTGCCAAATCCATCAAAAGGAAAGAGGATTTGGGTGTGGCTTGCTCAAGTCAGGAATGGGTCTTGATGTCAATTATATCTCAATAAATAAATGAATGAAGAAAGTCAGGAAGGGAGGCAGGAAGGAAAGAAGGAAGGACCTAGCGGCCGGAGAGGAGTAGCGGTTCTGAGCTAGGCATGATGGTCAGTACCTGAACGTGACATTACTCACATTCCTGGACAGCATGTGAACCCTGGGGAGAAGATGGGCTCAGCATGTACCATCTCACTAAATAAGGTAACATGCTCCCCTGCTGTGGAACCCTTATAAATCAGCCTCCCTCACCTGGCCCCAAGTTTTACTACCCTGCTCCTACTGTTCTCTGCTGATGGATAAATGCTCTGCCCTGCCCAGGTACAGATCTCACCATCTGTGCCAAGTACCAGGGCTGCCTGGACAATGTTACAGTATACAAGTCAGCAGTTACTAGCAAGGTAAGAAAGTTCTTCCTTTTCTTGTACAATATTCAGTTGCTAGAGAACTCCTGTAGCCTATTTACCAGTCTCCTGTTATTCCTTGGTATTGGCAGAAACATTGTCTTTAGGATAGAGTGTCAGCCACGCTGGATATGGACTCAGACCAAGGTGCAAATCCCAGCTCCACCACCTGCTCCTTAAGTGATCTTTATCTTTCTGAGCCTCGGTTTTCCCACCTTTAAATAGGCAAAACAGTAATACCTACCCTTCTTCCATTAGAGTTTCTTTTAAGGACCAAGTGAGATAATGTTTGTAAAAGTGGTACTGTGAAGCATAAAGTATTATACAAATTTGAATATTTTTTTTAAACTATTGTCATTAATTTGTAAAGGAAAATAGGAAAAATTATTTACAAGAAAGAAAAGACTCTTCTGAAATTCCCATTCTCCAGAGATATTAGTCAAATGTATTCCAGATGGAAAAGTTATTTTCTTTTCACTAAAAGCTTAGATTTCTGATACCTCTGGTGAGGAACAGAGAATGTAGAATTAAGAGAAAAGCATGACTGAAAGAGAAGCCTTAGAAAAGTTCCTTGTGTGGGTATTTCTAAGTGAACAATATTATAGAGATTGTCCAACTAATATGAACTTTGAGAAAATGTTAAAGGATCCTTGAGCTGACAGACAATACATTTTGATACAGTGTCGTAGGAAATAGCCACTTTTTAAATGAAATGAGTTAGGAATCTATTTTCAATTTGAGGTGAACCCATAAGTCAAAGGGGCTCATCATAAATTATTAGAGCTTAGACTCTTGTTTGCAGCTGATATAGGAAATTGGAGACATCCTTCATGAACACTTCACAGTAAGATATAACTTCTTTTATGAATGATAGAATATGAATAGCTGCATTACTGGCATGAACTTGGATGTCACCTTTGAATTTATAGATAATTTTAAGACAGAATATACATTTTGAAAAGTCTAATATTTAACTTAAAGACAAACTCTTGGAATAAAATTTTTTTAATTTCAGCATTAATAGGGTAAATGGCATCCTAAAGATTCAGTTGTTAATATAGATCACATTTTTGTCATTCTTGAGCCTGAACTTATTCCAGCTTAGCCCTTGTTTCTTTTGATATGAAAATATTGCCAAAGAGATTAAAGTGATGGTTTTGATCCTAATGCAGTTCAATCCTAATCAAGCAACCAGTTGAGAGAATATGAATTGGTGAACACTGGCCAACACCAAAGCCAGAAAAACAATTCAAAATAAATGTCCTACTGTTGGTGATCATTAATATCACCTTGCCATGCACAGATTCACTCTTAAGCCAGATTCTCTTTTCTCTGCAATTATTTTACTTTTTAAATTTCCCAGTGATCAAATCCATTTTTGACAGCTTGTTCTGCAATGTCATTTACATGATATTGCACAAGGTTTAAAGTGATTTAAACACACACACACACACACACACACACACACACACCAGAGATGAATAATTTACAAAGAGCAACTAACTCTTCTTGAAAGTTACCAAACTTTTCTAGTGAGTTAAAGATCATTTAAAACATAATGTGCTAAACAGGAATGAAGGGGGTAAAGGGAGAAAGATGCAGAGTAATTTCAAATACAACAACCCATTCCTCCACACACGCCACCAGTTTATCTTAAATTAGAAATTTACTAGAGTTTATTAAGACAAACAAGAAAATCTCATATCTTATTTATTTATTTATTTATTTATTTATTTATGCAATACGCAGGCCTCTCACTGTTGTGGCCTCTCCTGTTGCGGAGCACAGGCTCCGGATGCGCAGGCTCAGCGGCCATGGCTCACGGACCCAGCCGCTCCGTAACATGTGGGATCTTCCCGGACCGGGGCACAAACTCGTGTCCCCTGCATCAGACTCTCAACCACTGTGCCACCAGGGAAGCCCTCATATCTTATTAAATTGAAAATCACCTTAATATCATTTTTGCAATTGGTCTCAAATTTGTCTCCTAGTTTCTATTACCCCTCACCTACTTCAATCCGTCATTATATCTATGACATAAATATAGCCTCCTAGAGAGTCCTCCATCTCCTTCCCCTCTCATCACCCTTCCACCACTAGCATCTGATCACATTCCCACTTCAAATCCAAATATGAGATGGCTTCTGCTGCCTGTAGGTTGAAATCTCAACTACTCTGTGTGTTCAACTGGGTGTTCAAGGTCCTCCATAGCAAGACATCTCCCAACCTTTCTAGCCATATGCTCTGCATGGATTCTAACAGCAATAATATAGATTAGACTTAATAGAAATTATGACTTAATCAGATTTGATTAACTTAGATATGATTAGAAATAATATCTCTAAAGCAATCTTCATTATTCCTGGAAAATAGTAGGCATTTATAAATTATAATTGCTATTGTTGCTTTTGTTGTTAGTATTATTATTGTCATTTACTATCTCTGCCTGGAATGCCTGCTCAAGTCTTATCCTTTAAAACTCCCCAATTGTAAGGATCCTCTCTTCCTCCTTGCTTATAACTCATATCATTCTACTTTATAGCAGTGTTGATTTTTTTTTTCTTTCATTGTCTATCTTTTCATCATGATAAAGAACTTTTGGGCAAGAGGAACCATATTTCCACCTTAAGATTACAACTTCTAAAATAATATTATATATGCAGCAAACACTCAGTAAATGGTTTTTTTGGGGGGGGATTTAAGGTATGGCATAGGAAAACCAGTATAAGTTATATAATATGTTCAAATAAATTGCAAATTCATTTTACAAAATATGACTATGATGACCAAATTACCTATTGTTTCAAAGAGGGACACTTTGAGAGTAAGAGAGGGTATTCTTGATCATTATATGGAGAGAGTAGGCACACCCTAGAATGCAAGTTCATCACAAGTAGGAGAAAACTCCATGAAAACACAGGTGAGTGCTGTAAAGATTATCCTAATTGTATTATCCCCTCCCTCTTTTCCATCGTGGAACCACCCCTGTTACAGAGAGAAGGTTGGGTATGATTGAGTTTTTAAAATATGGAGGAGCACTAATGGAAGCAACTGAAGTATGTGCCACAGTTTGAAGGTCCTTGGAATTAGCCTGAGTTGACAAGACCACAGAGGACTTAAAATGAGCAGCCTTCCCTCATTGCACACCTGGAATGAAGAGTATGAGCATAATGTCTTAAATTTGCCTGCCATGTTGAGCAGGAGTATAATGGGGGAGTGTCCCTGGGCAGAGAAGTATGCTGCCTTCTAAGTATAAAACCACTGCCTGAGAAATTTCCTTTCTCTTTCCAAAACTTCTCAGGCTGTCTCCATGTAAGCTGTAGCCTTCACAGCTCTGTGCGTCTTTCTGTTTCCACACTCCTCTCTCCTTATCTGTTAATACTGCGTGACTGTTTTAAAAAGGTTTTATTCTACCTTCTGCCCATCCTTAGTGAGCATGTTCTTGGGCCATCAGTGGTGCTGCCCACGGAATGTTGTTAAAAAACTTCAACTGAATAAATTTGAAGATTTAATTGGCTTTATTCAGTGATTCATGAATTGGGCAGCATCCCATCTAGCAACAACAGGGGTGCTCCAAGGAGTTATATAAAATGGAAGGTTTTTATAGAAAGAAGGGTGGGGCAAGGAAGTCATTAGCAAAAGATAAGAACATTGTCTTTTTGGGAGGAAGAGACTGCATGGGTTTTATCATGCAGATTGCGTCTTCTTCCCCTGGTGGGCCAGGGGTGGGATAGAGAGGGTCCATGTGACAGATTACCTTACTGATGCTGACCAGAAAATTCCAGAATGGTTGATTAAGATTACATTTCTGGTGAAGGTTGAAACTACAATTAGGTTAGGTGTTAAAACTAAGTTTGGTATCATGGGCTTTATTTAGCACAAGTGACACCATTTTGGGACTGTGTTTTTTCTCTTTAACAGTATGAAGGATGGGCATTTTCCAAAGAGGGATGTGGTCCTCCCTAGTGGAGGTGGCCCTGCAGTGGATCAGAGAATTGGCAGGGTCCACGGTGGACTTAGGAGGACTCTGATGATATAGGAAGCAATGCTTTCTGTCCAGTTCTCCCAGAGATTAGACCTCAATCAAGGAATTTAACAGTGCCTTTTACACTCACTGGGTGAACATCTGATTCGTTGACCAATGTACAGAACACAGAATGACCACAATATCACACTTGATTCAATGAAAAGCTGTTACTGTAGTGTCGGGGAAACTCTGAAATGAGAACCAGGAGACCTAGAGCCTAGGATCTAATCTAGGCAGGGTCACCAGCCAGCTGTGTGACTTTGAAACAAGTCATATAACAACCCTGTGTCTTAAGTTATAAACAGATAGTAACATCATTGGATAATTTATAATAATGTGGGTAGCTGTGAGATCACCTGTAACACTGTAAATCGCTTCAAATGTCTTTTATTATTAAGGTAGGCCACGTTATTCCCTATACATTACACTACAAAGTCTTTGAGATATAATTGTTTCTTTTAAGTACTGTTCTGAGTGCAATTAAGCTGTTTCATGATTGCAATTTGGGGGCCACATTACTGCAAGACAAGTATTATTACTTAATGAAAAACAAGTAAGTAGATTTTGCTTTTCAAATTAAGAAAATTAGCTTGAGATGATATGGCTTTTGACAGCAATAATGCTTGTAAGCCAAGCTGTCTAAGTTGGAATGCAGATACACTCAACTATGTAGGATTTAATTGATTCTGAAAAAAACAATACTTGTTTTGAAGCACTATGGTATCTTAATATATCTAATTTCATTAATAGTTTGAGGGGAAAAATACTAGACTTTTGATCCAGTTCAACTCCGCCAGTCAGTTGCTCTGTGACCTCTGGTGAGTCACTTAACAATTCTGGATCTTAATTTTATTTGCAAATCACTTGGAGTAGATAATATCTAAAGTCCTTTCTCGTTCTAAAACCCAGGCTATTTCACAACGATTACAATTTTAAAAGCAATTTTAAGTGTAAATATTTTTCCTTTTTATTAAAACTAATAAATCCTTGGTTGGGATTAATTTACCCAGCACCAAGCAAATGACAGCCCGATGACGGTGTTTACAAAATGAAGTTGTCAAAATGAAAGAGCGACTTTTCAGAAGAGTATTAAAGTACAGTTGACTTTGAAATAACCTGCCTAGGCATGGCTCACAAATTCTACCCAAAGCAACATTCTTGAGACTGTTTGCTTAGTATGCAAATTAAAATCATCATTAAAATATCAGTAGCCATGTGGTGGCCTCTATGATTAATGATTTCCACGGCCAAAGGGAGAGATCTGAGTTAATTAGCCTGCCTGGTCTCTTGCCCCCTTTGCCTCCTGGGACAGAGCTGAGTGCAGAGGTGCTTCCTGGGGGGGAGAAGGAGGGCCTCTCAGTCTCGGACACCTAAGCTGACCGTTGCAATCTCATCCATGGCATCACCTCATCCTTTTTAGCAGAAGGGAGGTCATTCCTTGAAAGACAAAGTAATAATGGCCCCAGTGAGAGAACCAGGGTATTAGATTACTATATTTGGTCTCTGATGGAAATCAAATTAATAAATTGTGGAAATAAAACTATTTAGCAAGAATTAAGAAAAATATAATGCAAATTCTAAAAATTGTTTAAAAGGACAAAGCCCAAACACTTTCCTTTCAGCATATTCCCCTCTCTGCTCTTGTCTCTTTGTTCCTACCTTTACGAGAAACATCTCAGTATACTAGAAAAAGCAGAGTCTTTGGCTTCCCCACTAACTTGTTTTATAATCTTGGCAAGTGAGTACCTCTCTGGGACTGTTTCTTTGTATTCAAAATGTTTCTAGCTTCAACAACTCTTAACTCAGTGACTTCATAACTCCTTTAATTTTACTTAAAAAAAAAGAAGACAAGAATATTCATGAAGTCTGAAGGTCAGAGAAGCTGTAGGTCAGAAGTTGGTGAGGCAAAGAGGATTTAAGAAGACAAAGCAGAGATGATTAGGGGTTTGAAGTCTCAGTCAAGTAGTCCCTGCCCAGGTCAGCAAGAACGAGAGTTGCCGGAAATGTCTGGGCTATTGCCCTTTCACCTGGACACTGTTGTTCCTACCCTGGACACTTGGACTGCTCAAAGAAGTCAGTTCTGGAAATTTTAATCCAGTTTCATATTATTCCAGTTATCTTCTTCTCCACTTCTGTTCTCTGATTGCTGAGCTCTGATGGCAAAAATCATTCAAGCACTCAGACTGATATCACCAAAAATCTGTGGTTTCAACCCCTTGTCAACCACTAAAAACCCCATTTCACTTTCTCTCTGTCACCCCTCCCTCTGAGCCGAAAATTTTTCTCGACCTCACAGAAAATAGTAGAATTTTTACCGGGACCTCTTCAATGTTCCCCTTACTATTAACTCTTTCCTCCTAGCATAAACTTAGTTGTTTTCCTTTCTTAAAAAGTAGTCCTACATTCTCTTGTGGTCACTTCTCTATTGATTTCCCTCCTTTCATAGCCAAGCTCCTAAGAAAGGGCTTGTGGCTATTTCTTCACCTTCTATTTACTTTTCAGTCAGTTGCTCTCTGGGTTTGGATTCCCTCAGAAGCAGACTCTGGTTCAGGGGTTCAAGTGCAAGTGGATTATTTGGAAGGTGATCCCAGGAAACACATTAGGGGTGAAGGAAAGCAAGACAGGGAAGAGAAGGAAGCCAATACAGGGTATGGAATCAGACAATCACTTTTATGCTGATAGTTCTCAAATCTGTATTTCCGCAAGTTCTAGATCCATGTTTATATATCTACTAAATGCCCCTAACTGGATATCTATGGCAATTCAAATCCAACATCAACAAATACTGGTGCCATGTATTCAAGACCTGGCTCTCCTACTTAATACGTATATAGCACTGAGCAAGTTATTTAGCCTGCATAATTCCCAGATTACTCCTCTGTGAAAACAGGTAAAATAATAGTGTATCAATAGTGTTTTGAAGAATAAATGAGGTCGTTTGTGTTAAGTACTAAGCACAGTGCTGGGTACATAAGAAGTGATCAGTAATCATTAGCTTCCTTTATTAATGTAATAAGGACTTTCTCCACAAACTAATTTCTTATCTTGTATTCCCTCTATGTTATGGCATTGCCAAATACCCACTTAAATCAGAAATTTTTGAATCATCCCAGAATCTTTTCTCACTCTCAACATCAGGCACCATATTCTGCCAATTCCACCTCCCACATATTTCTTAAATTTGTCATTTCCTCTTCATCCTTCTTCCTCTGCCTTAATGCCAGCCCTCAGCACTCTTGCTTAGATTAGAATTCCTTAGGGGATTCTTCCGGTTTACAATGCCTAACATAGTGTCTGACACAAAGTAATCATTTAATAAATGTTTGAATGAATATCATCGAATTATCTCTAACATAATAAATGGTACCACACTCCTGAATGATACCTGGATGCCTAAGAGTCTTCCCTGATTCCACTTTATTCCTAATAGCACACATTTAATTCATGGTAGCCCTGTTGCCTCTACTTCCAAAATATACCCAGAGTCCAAGCATTTCTCAATATCTCCCCTGAATCAGTCCTAGTTTAAGACCAGACTCATCTGTCCACCCAGACTTTCCTCCTCTTGCCTTTCTGTATATCTGCCACATGGAAACTGGAGTCATCAAAGCATAAATTAGATCTTACCATGCCGCCACTTAATAACTTCCTATGGCTTCTCGATAAAGTTTTAAGTATCTACAGGGACTCCAAAGTCCCCTACTGACTTCTCCTACCTTATCTCTTTCCATTTCTCTCTTGACTCACTGTATTTTGGCCACAGTGGCCTTTGTGCTGTACCTGGAACACACCAAACCTGCACCTTTTGCAACTGCTGTTTTCTGCTTGGACTAATCACTCATTCCTGGGTCTTCAAACAGCTGTATCCTTCTCAACATTCAAGTCTCAGTTCCCCATACATATTATCTAACTTGTATCTTTACATCTTATTGTCTATCTCTCTAACCTTACTCCTAGAACATAAGCTACTTGAGGCAGAATTTTTATCTTATTTATCACTGTCTCCCAGGACCCAGAACAGTGTCTAGCATGTAGTAGGAGATCAATAAATATTTGTCAACAAATGTTTATTAATACATAATATGTTCAAAACCAGGCTCTGTAGGACACTAAAAGAAGTAAAAAGAGGTTAAAAGATATCAACAAGAACATTATCAAGAACAAGAAGACCCTAAATACACATAAATAAGGATGAGAAATAAATTAGAAAAACTGGAAATAGCTAATTTGTTAAGATGATAAGATTGTGTGTCTTTCCTTTTGAAAACTTCCTTAATTATCATTAATGTAGAGCAACAAATGAAAATTGCTAGTTGAGTGCTATGACAAAATGTCATGTAGCAGTTCTAAGAAGGAAGAAATATTTTATGGTCAGGGTGGTCTGAGGACTAATCTGTTACTCAAGTCATTTAGTAAACAAGGACTATTTGACATTGTATATAATGAACATTTTTCTTCTTTAATTTATTCCTCAGTAATAGTCTATGAAATCTTAAATGGCAATGCTAACATCTTAATGAAATGGAACACTCAAAGTTCTGACTCTTTGATGGGCTGAGTTGAAATAAGATTTGTGTGTGTTTGTGGAGGGGCAATTAGCAAATACATAGGGAAATTGCTTCTGGTTTGGGGCCTCTGGCTGCTCATCAAATTGCAGGTGGCACAGCCACTTGTCATGGCTTCCCCATTCCACTTAACCTGGAAATTCTGAACAAGTTTCTGAGGTTCTGTTGATTTCTCTTGAGAGTCCCTGTACCAAAAACAGCTCTTATGGTAAACTTGAGCTGAGAAACAAATTGGTCTGGGAACATTCCCATGATTCTCATTACCACAGAATGCTGTTTATTTTCATTATAGCACAGATTTCCAGAGTTTTATTTAGAGGTAGAAAAGAAAGAAAAGCTATCAGGGTATTTTTTAAAAAGGAAAGGGCAGCAGAATCAGTTTATCATGTTTTGATGTCATCGTGATTGAGGAGAGGGTTTCAGTGATCTACATAGTAAGATAATTTGGTATCATAAACGACTTCTTGAGTTCTACTTAGGTCAATAATGATAAAGTCGGATACATGAAAATCACTTTACAAATAAAGAGCTCATGATTATATGGCTTAGCCAAACAAAAATAAATAAATGAATAAATATGGATAATCATGTCAATACCAGTACAAAATCAGAGAAACAGTCTTATTCTCACTCAATAAAACCAGACAGTGACAAATCACAGCACTTAGAAAAATTAGTGCTGGTGGTTTTGTATTACCCAAAATACTGGTAAATATAAATTTTCTACTCACTTAGACTCCAGCACTGACATTAAAAAGGATAAAGCAGTTGGTTGTTATGGTAGAAATTGCTAGCTGCTGTGGCTAAATCTTTCCTTTTCTTGCTGGACAACTCAGATAGACTCTATTTCCCAGCCTCCTTTGCAGTTATATGTGACCATGTGAGTGAACTTTGGCCAATTGAATAAGATCAAAGGTGATGTATATTCTTTTACGACTGGTCCATAAAGCCTCTCATGCATAATTTTCATTCCCTTCTGGCTTGATGCAGGTGAACACAGTGACCTTGGAATCCCCATGTTGAAGTTATAGAGCCACAAGTTGAAAGAATCTGAGTCCTTGAACCATTTGGTAGAAAGCTACTTGTCAATCAGAATTTACCTAAGTGAGAAATGAACTTCTCTCATGCTAAGCCTCTGAGATATGGGGATTTGTCTCATATTAGCTAGAGTTACCTTTACAAATACAGCTGGTTAGACTTGTTGCTTATAAATTAAAGATCCTATTGGTTCTGTCGCAAGCTTTCACAAAAAGTGCTGAAAAAGTTAAACAGCATCTTCAGTCTCACAATCTTGTACTTTTTCATTCTATATGTAACCTTCCAACAATAATTCCCAATTGGGAAAACTCTGTCCTCTGGTATTATGTATTATGTAACTGCCCAGAAGGCTAAGAGCTTCCCAACTGAAATTTTTCTAAGTCACAAAGTTATGCATTGATGACTTTTTAGGCCAGTTAGATAACAATGAAAGTCAAATAGCTACATAGTTCAGAAGAGTGGCATATATTATAAAGGAAATAATGTCAAGTCATTATGTTAAGTAATTCTAAGGTTTACAATCATTATCCCAAAATGGCATACCTAAATAAATACCTCTCAAAGAAATGCTTCTGAGATCTGGTCATGGATCATCAATTTCAAGCAGTTGGTAAAAAGATATCTTTTAAAAAAAGGGACACATCAGGACCTGTGCAGAAGGGAAGAGGCAGCACATTGAAAGGAGGGCCTCTGGAGTCTGGATTTCTGGAGTTTGCAGGCAAAAGCATTTCCAGTAACCAAAGGCTGTCCTGTAAGAAAGTTGCAGGTACAAGACAGAAGACACACAGATTGCAGCTGGGCACACAGAACAGGTGAGAATATAGTGCCCCTCTTATCAAAGACCAATTCCTTTCCATCTTCTCTGGATTACAGCCTCCATCTTGAGCTGACCTGACATAAACTACCAGATATTGCTCAAGCAAAGTTGTGTTTATTCAGGATCAGCTGAGACTTGCAATTCAGGATCTGCAACCTTGGTGAGCCATGTTTAAGTTCCTACACAGCAAAAGCATATGTTGTAATTTTACTGGAAATTGCTAGAGGCTGTAAAAAAGACAGCCATTTAAAAATTAAGTTCTGAGACATGCTGAGGAGGAGAAGCAAGAGTGTTAGAGGACCCCGGCCAGCCAAGGTCCTGAGGCTGGGGTCGGGAGACTGGGGGTTGGGACAGATGCTGCACCCCTGCCTTCCAACACCACCAACAGGCAAGGAGGAGAGGCGAGGGGACCTGGAGAGAACACGAAGGGGGGCCCAGTTCACCATGAACGTCCGTCCATCATCTGGCACAGCCTAGGCCTGGCCCCGGAGAGCTGGACGTCACCACATCCATAAATTGACATCAAAGATAGAGAGATTTTTGTCATCTATGGTGGAACTGAAGATAAAAAAGAAGATAAAAGGAAGAAGAGGACTTCAGGAAAAGCCAGTAAAGAGTACTGAGAGGAGAAGACAGAGGCACAGAGGTAGAATCCTTCACCTGCAGTCACACAGCTGCTGTATGGCTGACAGGGTCTTGGTGCTCTGGCCAGGTGTCAGGCCTGAGCCTCTGAGGTGGGAGAGCTGAGCTTAGGACATTGGTCCACCAGAGACATCCTGGCCCCATGTAATACCAAATGGCAGAAGCTCTCCCAGAGATCTCAATCTGAATGCTAAGACCTAGCTCCACTCAACGAAAAGCAAGCTACAGTGCTGGACACCCCATGCCAAAAAACTAGCAAGACAGGAATACAACCCCACCCGTTAGCAGAGAGGCTGCCTAAAATCATAAAAAGGTCAGACACCACAAAACACACCATTGGACATGGTCCTGCCCACCAGAAATACAAGATCCAGCCTCATCCACCAGAACACAGGCACCAGTCCCCTCTACCAGGAAGCCTACACAACCCACTGAACAAACCTTACCCACTGGGGGCAGGCACCAAAAACAACGGGAACTACGAACCTGCAGCCTGCGAAAAGGAGACCACAAACACAGTAAGTTAAGCAAAATGAGAAGACAGAGAAATACACAGCAGATGAAGGAGCAAGGTAAAAACCCACCACACCAAACAAATGAAGAGGAAATAGGTGGTCTACCTGAAAAAGAATTCAGAGTAATGATAGTAAAGATAATCCAAAATCTTGGAAATAGAATGGAGAAAATAAAAGAAACGTTTAACAAGGACCTAGAAGAACTAAAGAGCAAACAAACAATGATGAACAACACAATAAATGAAATTAAAAATTCTCTAGAAGGAATCAATAGCAAAATAACTGAGGCAGAAGAACGGATAAGTGACCGGAAAGATAAAAGAGTGGAAATAACTACCACAGAGCAGAATAAAGAAAAAAGAATGAAAAGAATTGAGGGCAGTCTCAGAGACCTCTGGGACAACATTAAATGCAACAACATTCAAATTATAGGGGTCCCAGAAGAAGAGGAGAAAAAGGGAGTGGCTGAGAAAATATTTGAAGAGATTATAGTTGAAAACTTCCCTAATATGGGAAAGAAGATAGTCCATCAAGTCCAAGAAGCACAGAGAGTCCCATACAGGATAAATCCAAGGAGAAACACGCCAAGAAACATATAAATCAAGTTATCAAAAATTAAATACAAAGACAAAATATTAAAAGCAGCAAAGGAAAAGCAACAAATAACATACAAGGGAATCCCCATAAGGTTAACAGCTGATCTGTCAGCAGAAACTCTGCAAGCCAGAAGGGAGTGGCAGGACATAATTAAAGTGATGAAAGGGAAAAACCTACAACCAAGATTACTCTACCCAGCAAGGATCTCATTCAGAGTTGACAGACATTAGAACCTTTACAGACAAGCAAAAGCTAAGATAATTCAGCACCACCAAACCAGCTTTACAACATATGCTAAAGGAACTTCTCTAGGCAGGAAACACAAGAGAAGGAAAAGACCTACAATAATAAGCCCCAAATAATTAAGAAAATGGTAATAGGAACATACTTATCATTAATTACCTTAAATGTAAATGGTTTAAATTCTCCAACCAAAAGACATAGAATGGCTGAATGGATAGAAAAACAAGACCCATATATATGCTGTCTACAAGAGGCCCACTTCAGACATAGGGACACATACAGATTGAAAGTGAGGGGATGGAAAATTATATTCCATGCAAATGGAAATCAAAAGAAAGCTGGAGTAGCAATTCTCATATCAGACAAAATAGACTTTAAAGTAAAGACTATTACAAGAGACAAAGAAGGACACGACATAATGATCAAGGGATCACTCCAAGATGTAGACATAACAATTGTAAATATTTATGCACTCAACATAGGAGCACCTCAATATATAAGGCAAATGCTAACAGCCATAAAAGGGGAAATCGACAGTAACACAATCATAGTACAGGATGTTAACACCCCACTTTCACCAATGGACAGATCATCCAAAATGAAAATAAAGAAGGAAACACTAGCTTTAAATGATACATTAAACAAGATGGACTTAACTGAGATTTATAGGACATTCCATCCAAAAACAACAGAATAAATTTTCTTCTCAAGTGCTCATGGAACATTCTGCAGGATAGATCATATCTTGGGTCACAAATCAAGCCTCGGTAAAGTTAAGAAAATTGAAATTGTATCAACTATCTTTTCTGACCACAATGCTACAAGACCAGATATCAATTACAGGAAATAATCTATAAAAAATATAAACACATAGAAGCTAAACAGTACTAAATAACCAAGAGATCACTGAAGAAATCAAAGAGGAAATCAAAAATTACCTAGAAAAAAATGACAATGAAAACACAATGACCCAAAACCTATGGAATGCAACAAAATCAGTTCTAAGTGGGAATTTTATAGCAGTAGAGTCCTACCTCAAGAAACAAGACATATCTCAAATAAACAATGTAACCTTACACCTAAACCAATTAGAGAAAGAAGAGCAAAAATTCCCCAACATTAGGAGAAGGAAAGAAATCATAAAGATCAGATCAGAAATAAATGAAAAAGAAATGAAGGAAACGATAGCAAAGATCAATAAAACTAAAACCTGGTTCTTTGAGAAGATAAACAAAATTGATAAACCATTAGCCAGACTCATCAAGAAACAAAGGGAGAAGATTCAAAGCAATAGAATTAGAAATGAAAAAGGAGAACTGACACTGCAGAAATACAAAGGATCATGAGAGATTACTACAAGCAACTATATGCCAATAAAATGGACAACCTGAGAGAAATGGACAAATCCTTAGAGAAGCACAACATTCCAAGACTGAACCAGGAAGAAATACAAAATATAAACAGACCAATCAAAAGCACTGAAATTGATACTGTGATTAAAAATCTTCCAACAAACAGAAGCCCAAGACTAAATGGCTTCACAGGCAACTTCTATCAAACATTTAGAGAAGAGCTAACACCTATCCTTCTCAAACTCTTCCAAAATATAGCAGAGGGAGGAACACTCCCAGACTCATTTTACAAGACCAGCATCACCCTGATACCAAAACCAGACAGAGATGTCACAAGAAAAGAAAACTACAGGCCAATATCACTGATGAACATAGACGCAAAAATCCTCAACAAAACACTAGCAAACAGATTCCAGCAGCACATTAAAAGGATCATACACCATGATCAAGTGGGGTTTATCCCGGGAATGCAAGGATTCTTCAATATACACAAATTGGGCTTCCCTGGTGGCGCAGTGGTTGAGAGTCTGCCTGCCGATGCAGAGGACATGGGTTCGTGCCCCAGTCCGGGAAGATCCCACGTGCCGCGGAGCGGCTGGGCCTGTGAGCCATGGCCGCTCAGCCTGCGCGTCCAGAGCCTGTGCTCCACAACGGGAGAGGCCACAACAGTGAGAGGCCCGCGTACCGCAAAAAAAAAAAAAAAAAAAAAAAAATACACAAATTAATCAATGTAGCACACCATTTTAACAAATTGAAGAATAAAAACCATATAATCATCTGAATACATGCAGAAAAAGCTTTGGACAAAATTCAGCACTCACTGATGATAAAAACCCTCCAGAAAGTAGGCATAGAGGGAACTTACCTCAACATAATAAAGGCCATATATGACAAACCCACAGCGAACATGATGAAAAACTGAAAACATTTCCACTAAGATCAGGAACAAGATAATGTTGCCCACTCTCACCACTATTATTCAACATAGTTTTGGAAGTTTTAGCCACAGCAATCAGAGAAGAAAAAGAAATAAAAGGAATCCAAATCACAAAAGAAGAAGTAAAACTTTCACTGTTTGCAGATGACATGATAGTATACATAGAGAATCCTAACCATGCCACCAGAAAACTACTAGCACTAATCAATGAATTTTGTAAAGTTGCAAGAGACAAAATTAATGCACTGAAATCTCTTGCATTTCCACACATTTAATGATGAAAAATCTGAAAGAGAAATTAAGGAAACACTCCCATTTACCACCACAAAAAAAAGAATAAAATACCTAGGAATAAACCTACCTAAGGAAGCAAAATACCTGTATGCAGAAAACTATAAGACACTGATAAAAGAAATTAAAAATGATACAAACAGATGGAGAGATATACCATTTTCTTGGATTGGAAGAATCAACATTGTGAAAATGACTCTACTACCCAAAGCAATCTACGATTCAATGCAATCCTTATCAAACTACCAATGGCATTTTTTACAGAACTAGAACAAACAATTTCACAATGTGTACAGAAACATAAAAGACCCCGAATAGCCAAATCTATCTTGAGAAAGAAAAACGGAGCTGGAGGAATCAGGGCCCCTGCCTTCAGACTATACTACAAAGCTACAGTAATCAAGACACTATGGTATTAGCACAAAAACAGAAAGATAGATCACTGGAACAGGATAGAAAGCCCAGAGATAAACCCACGCACATATGGTCACCTTATCTTCCATAAAGGAGGCAAGAATATAAAATGGAGAAAAGACAGCCTCTTCAATAAGTGGTGTTGGGAAAATTGTACAGCTACATTTAAAAGAATGAAGTTAGAACACTCCCTAACACCATACACAAAAATAAACTCAAAATGGATTAAAGACCTAAATGTAAAGCCAGACACTATAAAATTCTTAGAGGAAAACACAGGCAGAATACTCTATGACATAAATCACAGCAAGATCCTTTTTGACCCACCTTCTAGAGAAATGGAAATAAAAACAAAAATAAACAAATGAGACCTAATGAAACTTAAAAGCTTTTGCACCTAAAGGAATCCATAAGCAAGGTGAAGAGACAGCCCTCAGAATGGGAGAAAATATTTGCAAATGAAGCAACTGTCAAAGGATTGATCTCCAAAATATACAAGCAGCTCAAGCAACTCAATATCAAAAAAACAAACAACCCAATCAAAAAATGGGCAGAAGACCTAAATAGACATTTCTCCAAAGAGGATATAGAGATTGCCAACAAACACATGAAAGAATGTTCAACATCACTAATCGTTAGAGAAATGCAAATCTAAAGTACAATGAGGTATCACCTCACACCAGTCAGAATGGCCATCATCAAAAAATCTACAAACAATAAATGCTGAAGAGGGTGTGGAGAAAAGGGAACCCTCTTGCACTGTTGGTGGGAATGTAAATTGTATAGCCACTATGGAGAATAGTATGGAGATTCCTTAAAAAACTAAAAATAGAACTACCATATGCCCCAGCAATCCCACTCCTGGGCATATACCCTGAGAAAACCGTAATTCAAAAAGAGACGTGTACCACAATGTTCATTGCAGCACTATTTCCAATAGCCACGACATGGAAGCAACCTAAGTGTCCATGAGAGATGAATGGATAAAGAAGATGTGGCACATATATACAATGGGATATTACTAAGCCATAAAAAGAAATGGAATTGAGTCATTTCTAGTGAGGTGGATGGACCTAGAGACTGTCATACAGAGTGAAGTTAGTCAGAAAGAGAAAAACAAATACCATATCTTAACACATATATATGGAATCTAAAAAAAAAAAAGGTTCTGAAGAACCTAGGGGCAGGACAGGAATAAAGATGCAGACGTAGAGAATGGACTTGAGGACATGGGGAGGGGGAAGGATAAGCTGGTATGTAGTGAGAGTGTGGCATGGACATATATACACTACCAAATGTAAAATAGATAGATAATGGGAAGCAGCCCCATAGCCCAGGGAGGTTAGTTAGGGTGCTTTGTGTCCACCTAGAGTGGTGGGATAGGGAGGTTGGGAAGGAGTCACAAGAGGAAAGAGATATGGGTATATATGTATACATATAGCTGATTCACTTTGTTATACAGCAGCAACTAACACATCATTGTAAAGCAATTATACTCCAATAAAGATGTCAAAAAAAAGGGCACATGGCCAGCTCTCCAAATGGTGAAAATGTGCTTTGGTGTCCTTTCATGACCACATGAATTGATGTCTCAGATACTCACTAATTAAAGAAAGATAATCTGTCAAAAAGAATTTCTATCCAGAGATACAATTATAGGTTATGGTATAGTTCTCAATATAAGAAACTTTCATTCTTTATTCTTATGCTTTGCTTTTTTTAAACTGGAAACACTTTTGTTACTGGTTCCGAACCAAGATTCTCTTCTTAGGACTTAATCCATCATACTTCTAAAACCTTACTGTGAAGATGAGAAAACAAACTGTTCTCTGCCTTACAAATTGAAGATTATTGAAACAGAGTCCAAGGTGTTGACTCATGCATGCAGTTATATGACTCTATCAGTACTCTATTTGTATATGTGAATATTTATGAACCCCCTGGAGGTTTACAAGTAGCATTAGTGGGAATTCTTGGTAGGAAAGGCAGAAAAGATCTTCTTAATGAAATTTTGAAGAAGGACCAAACTCTTACATTTGATAAATAACTTTCTTAGCAACAGAGATTATCAGTTCAAAATATTTTTGTAACCACCGTCCTAGTTTAGGCACTGACTGATTCACCGTTACCTATATTTTCTCTCTGGCTTAATCCAGTCATACACATGCCAACAGAACACTTCTTTTTTTATTACTTTTTAAAATTGAATTATAGTTGGTTTACAATATTGTGTTAGTTTCAGATGTACAGCAAAATGATTCAGCTATATATATATACAGCTACATGTATACAATGCCTATATACGTGTACATTTTTTCAGGTTATTTTCCCTTATAGGTTATTATAAGATATTGAATATAGTTCCCTGTGCTATACAGTAAATCCTTGTTTTTTATCTATTTTATGTATAGTAGTTTTTAATCTGTTAGTCCCATACTCTTAATTTATCTCCACCTCCCTTTCCTCTTTGGTAACTATAAATTTGTTTTCTATGTCTGTGAGTCTGTTTGTGTTTTGTATATAGATTCATTTGTGTTATTTTTTAGTGTTTCTAACGTTCACAAAATGGAGCTGGACTCTTAAATAAATTACTATTTGGCACTGAGTTTCCAGCTGCCTCTCATGACAAATCCATTTTTGCTTCAAAGCTCTTTACCAATTCTCATCCAAATTGTGCTTTTCTTCCTTTATCCTACTTCCTTTCTTCTCTCCTAACTCCTCCCACCCTAAATTATCTTGGCTTTGAATTTGTTTAAATCTGTAAAATGAACATAAATATATCCATGACAAAAATTGGGTACAGAAATAATGTTTGCAAAAGCACTTGGTAGAATTCCTGGCACATATTAGGTACTCAATAAATATTAGTGTTTTAGTTTTTGCATCATATAAATCACCCTAAAACAATACCTTAAAACAACAATGATGATTTATTATTTCTCTGGTTTCTGTGGATCAAGAAGTTAAGAAGGGCTCATCTAGGCCATCCTTGCTTAGAGTCTCTCATGAAGTTGCAATCATCTATCAAATTGGGCTGCAGTTATCTGAAGGAAGTAGAAGATCCAATGAGGCTCACTTGCATAACTAGCAGCTTAGTCCTAGTTTTTGGCCGGGGTCTTCAGTTCCTCTCTGAGAAGACTCTTCCACGTGGTATGGTGGCTAGCTTCCTCTGGAGTGCATGAGATCCAAGGAACCAAGGTGAATGTGGCAGCGTTTGTGAGCTAGCCTGGGAAATCACATACCACCATTTCCACCATATTCTATTGGTCACATAGGGACAGCCCTGATTTCATAGGGAAGTAATTTACATAAGAGCATGAATACCAGAAAATGTGGAACATTGGAGGCTATCTTGGAGGCTGGCTACCATAGTTAGATATCGATTTCCTTAGAGAAAATGCTGACCACTTGGACTACTGTCAAACTAACTAGAGTGCTTTCCAGTTTTACCTTAAAGTATTCATTTTTAGGCTAGCTAAGCCCAACCTCCTGCCTCCTATTACCTACTTTGTTCTCTCTCTCACACACACACGAACACACAAGTGCACATAAACACACGCGAAGGACTAAAATCCACATCTAAATTCCGCACACATTATTTTTCAGATTAAAATCATCCCGTTTTTGAAAAAAAAATTTAATTTTAGTTTCAGATGATCAGAAAAGTTGTGAAGATAGCACAGAGATTCCCATATTTTCCCCAGCTAGTCTCCCCTAAAATTTTCGGCAGAGCTTTGAAAGAAAGAAAGGGTTTGAGAGGTCCAGATGGAACAGTGCAAGCAAAAGCTCTTAAGGCGAAGAACTCATCTCCTTCAGCATTTTGGACGTGACAGGATCCAACATTTGAAAGAGATGCAGAAGGAGAACTAAATGAATCAGATAAAGTTGCTGTTCTACTTCTTATGACTGTGAAAAGAAGCAATTGTTGAAAAAATCATTTTAAGAAAGTAAAGTCATAAAACTGGATATGGACAGGTAACCAATTTGGAAAATTCATGGTCCAAAAGAGCCAAAATTGAATGACTTGTTTTCTAAAACCCATGTTAAAAAATAATGTTAAATTAAGGTGGAATTGAATTATATGATTTTTATGATCTTTTTCGGCTTCTGCCACAAGATTAAATAGGAAGGTAGAGATTGCAACTTTTAAGTGAAGAAGTGGTTTGACAGAATAGTAATTTAGCTTTTGTGAACAAATACCTCGTCTCACAAATAATTATTAAATGGAAGGAGACTCCCTTGATTGGAGTGGAAAAGCAATTTTGTCTCACTAAGCGACATGTTTGTATAGTGATCTCAATATATACAGGTAGGTTGCATTTGATCCTATGGGGAGAGCAGGAAAGTTATTGCCCATTTACAGCTGAGCAAATTGAGGCTCAGGGGAACACTCTCCAGATCAAGCTGAGACCACAGACTGAGTCGATGTTAGAAATCAAGTGGACTAGACCAAAGATTCACAGTCCACAGAAAGATTCAAGGATAGAAGTCTGAGGGCCAAATGAGAGGTATTACCTGGAAGGTCTGTTCCCTACTGTGGAACACAGTGTGTTGATCTTCAGTGTCCAGAGCTAGTCTGAGGGCATTAAACTTGAGTGGCACTGACTGAGGAAGGGAGGCTGCTGTTTCAAGTACCTTTCTCTCTCCTCCCTTTACCTACTTTGTCCTCTCTCTCTCTCTCTCTCTCTCTCTCTCTCTCTCTTTCACACACACACACACACATACACACACACACAATCTTTGAGTTCACTCACACTTAATAATTTTATTGTGCTTTGAAAATGAGGGAGAGCAATGAGAATGGGAAAAATCCTACAGCAAATCCCAAAAGTCTCCTGAAAGCTCTTTCTTCCCCCCAGACCCACAATCCTCTAATCGAACATTATTAGTGACTTCAGGCTATCCACCCCACCAAAAAAAACCCACACACATCTGAACAAGTCAACCACATTCCTACTTAACCCCATAATGCAGGTGTAAACATGTCATCTTCATCCCTGCATAAAAACCACTTACGACTTCCTTTAGGATAGTCAACCTTAACCTGACATACATATCTTTTAAATAGAAGGTCCTAAAGTTCCATTGTAACCTCATTTCTTACACTTTTCACCATGAATACTATATTCTAGGCACAGTGAAGTATTATATCGTGAAGTAAGAGGCGCTGGGGTTCAGAGATACACATAAAATTTTCACATTAACAGTTTCACCTGCCCACAATAATCATATTATATGACATATGACAACAACTACTGCTCTATTTACTGAGAGCCTACTTATGACAAGCATTGTAGTGGATACTTTACATTATATTTCAGTTAGACCTTATAAAAACTTTCTTCAGAGTAATTATCTCCAATTACAGTGGAGAAAACAGATTTAGAAGTGAATTTTCAGTCAAGGACACACAGCTAATATGAAGGAGGATTCAGGTTCAGATCTATCTGCCTGGAAAGCCTATTTTCTTCCTCCTGTGTGGTATAGTATTGTGAAGAACTATGACTCTGGAACCATATGGTGCTGGGTTTAAATCTTAGCCCTGCCATTTACAGGCAGACTAACCTTATGTAAATTGATTAATCTCTCCAAGTCCCAGTTTCTCCATTTGTAAAAAATAGGATATTAGTAAGCACCTAACCCATAAAACTTTTCTAAGAATCAATGGAGAAAACAGATGTAAAGTGTATAGCTGTTAGTATTATTGAATCTCATCACCTCCACTTGGCAAATTCTTACTTATTTTTTAAGACCTAATTCAGATGTCACCTCAAGTTGATATCTTATCTAACTCTGCCAGACAGAATTGTTTTCTCCTAGTTCCCATATGACTTTGGTCTTGTAATGATCTGTTCCCCATTAGACAAGAGTCATGAGTTACTCTATCTTAGTCTGGGTTCCTCCCAAAGCAGACTCAAAGAGACAGGATTTGAGTCAAGCAGTTTTTGGAGAGGTGCAAAGAACATGTATAGATAAGGAAGGAAGCAATCAGGGAAAGGAAGGCAGCCTTTAATAGATATGTTATTAAGTCAACTCTTGTCATGGGTAAATGATAATTACTATCCCATAGGGAAACTCTGGAAAACTGTTCAAAATTTAGTACTCAGAATTATCCCAGACAAGAAAGTGGAATCTGGGATGGGTATTTTTATTTCTACACTGACTAGCCATTGATTACAAGTTACCCTTGTACCAGTACAGGCACTTCTGGCTTGCGGTACATATAAGCATAGTGTGTTCTGGAAGCCTGAGGGCAGTGCACCAACAAAGATGCCAGTGTTGCCTTTGAAAGTTAAGCTGATGTATGGAAGGGATCTAAGAGAACAGGGTGGAGTACTGAGAGTGTTTGCTCTTCATACCTTATACTCCTGTATAATCATTTATGCACTCATTTACCTGACACTGCTCTTTATCAATCTCCTTTCACCTCGAATTTTCCCATACAATGACTAGTATGCAGCAAGCAACCAATAAACGATTAAAGAGGAAATTGGAGGGAAGAGAAGAAAAAGGAAGGAAAAGAGGGAAAGGAAGAGAAAGGAAAGGACAAGAAATGCATGGAAGAGAAAGGAAGGGAAGGGAAGGGTCTGAAGGGGAAGGGAAGAATGCATCCTATGCCATGATTTGAAATGGGGAAGTCTCCCTTCTTTTTACCTCTTATGGCAGCAACAGATAAAATGTATATAGATGCTAAGGAAATAAAAAATTCCCAAGATGGCATACATAATGCTGTCTAAATGTCAATTCAGGTATTTAATATAAGAATTAATTACAGAATCAGTGTTATGGTCTCTTACATTTTCCTTGCCTGAACAAAAGCCAAAAAGTTGCTATAAAGCTGGTAAGGAACCCTGACCTTCAGAATATGTAGTTTGAGAAAAGATTCTAAGAAGGATAAGTGAGGATTCTTCTTTTCTTGCTTTACTAGGTAATGAGTTTTATAATGGAAACACAATTGCAAATTACATAATCAAGTTGGTCAGAGCTATTGATCTGCCCAGTGACAAGACTTCCTAAATGAATTGCCTTATTCCAAAAAGTTGGTAGAAAGCTAGTAATGGCAAAATATGTTTCCTGAATTTTGTACCTCTGTTAAGATAAGGCTTATTGCTTCTGCACTTCAAAAATGTTAGGATATTTTTTGATACTGAGCTGCATGAGCTGTTTGTATATTTTGGAGATTAATCCCTTGTCAGTTGCTTCACTTGCAAATATGTTCTCCCATTCTGAGGGCTGTCTTTTTGTCTAATTTATTGTTTTCTTTGCTGTGCAAAAGCTTATAAGTTTAATTAGGTCCCATTTGTTTATTTTTGTTTTCATTTTCATTACTCTAGGAGGTGGGTCCAAAAAGATCTTGCCGTGATTTATGTCAAAAAGTGTTCTGCCTATGTTTTCCTCTAAGAGTTTTATAGTATCTGGTCTTAAATTTAGGTCTCTAATCCATTTTAAGATTATTTTTGTGTATAGTGTTCAGGAGTGTTCTAATTTTATACTTTTACATGTAGCTGTCCAGTTTTCCCAGCACCACTTATTGAAGAGACTGTCTTTTCTCCATTGTATAGTCCTGCCTCCATTGTCATAGATTAGGTGACCATAGGTGCATGGGTTTATTTCTGGGCTTTCTATCCTGTTCCATTGATCTATATTTCTGTTTTTGTGCCGGTACCATACTGTCTTGATTGCTGGAGCTTTGTAGTACAGTCTGAAGTCAGGGATCCTGATTCCTCTAGCTCCATTTTTTCTTTCTCAGGATTGCTTTTGCTGTTCAGGGTCTTTTGTATTTCCATACAAATAGGAAAAAATTTTGTTCTAATTCTGTGAAAAATACAATTGGTAATTTGATAAGGATTGTGTTGAATCTGTAGATTGCTAAACAAACAACTCAATCAAAAAATGAGAAGAAGACCTAAATAGACATTTCTCCAAAGAAGACATACAGATGGCCAAGAGGCACGTGAAAAAGATGCTCAACATCACTAATTATTAGAGAAATGCAGATCAAAACTATAATACAATGAGGTATCACCTCACACTGGTCAGAATGGCCATCATCAAAAAACCTACAAACAGTAAATGCTGGAGAGGGTGTGGAGAAAAGGGAACCCTCTTGCACTATTGGTGGGAAAGTAAATTGATACAGCCACTATGGAGAACAGTATGGAGGTTCCTTAAAAAACTACAAATAGAACTACCATATGACCCAGCAATCCCACTACTGGGCATATACCCTGAGAAAACCATAATTCAAAAAGACACATGTGTAGGGCCTCCCTGGTGGCGCAGTGGTTGTGAGTCCGCCTGCCGATGCAGGGGACACGGGTTCGTGCCCCGATCCCGGAGGATCCCACATGCCGCGGAGCGGCTGGGCCCGCGAGCCATGGCCGCGGGGCCTGTGTGTCCGGAGCCTGTGCTCCGCAACGGGAGAGGCCACAGCAGTGAGAGGCCCGCGTACAGCAAAAAAAAAAAAAAAAAAAAAAAAAAAAAGACACATGTGGGACTTCCATGGTGGCACACTGGTTAAGAATCTGCCTGCCGATGTAAGTGACATGGGTTTAAGCCCTGGTCCAGGAAGATCCCACATGCCGTGGAGCAACTAAGACCATGCCCCACAACTACTGAGCCTGCACTCTAGAGCCCGCAAGCCACAACTACTGAGTCTGTGTGCCACAACTGCTGAAGCCCGTGCACCTAAAGCCCGTGCTCTGCAACAAGAGAAGCCATCACAATGAGAAACCCGCGCACCACAACAAAGAGTAGCCCCCACTCTCCACAGCTAGAGAAAGCTCACATGCAGCAACAAAGACCCAATGCAGCCAAAAATAAATATATTAATTAATTTAAAAATAAGTCTTCATTTAAAAAGACACATGTACCCCAGTGTTCACTGCAGCACTATATACAGTAGACAGGACATGGAAACAACCTAAATACCCATCAACAGAGGAATGGATAAAGAAGATATGGTACTTATTTACAGTGGAATATTACTCAGCCATAAAAAGGAATGAAATTGGGTCATTTGTAGAGATGTGGATGGACCTAGAGAGTGTCATACAGAGTGAAGTAAGCCAGAAAGAGAATAGCAAATATCGGATAATAACACATATATGTGGAACCTAGAAAAATGGTATATATAGATGATCTTGTATGAAAGCAGAAATAGTGACACAGACAAAAAATAGAGAACAAATAGAGACAACAAGTAGAGAACAAATGTATGGATACCAAGGGGGAAAGGGGTGGGGTGGGAGGAATTGGGAGACTGGGATTGACACATATACATTATTGATACTATGTATAAAATGGACAACTGATGGGAACATGCTGTATAGCACAGGGAACTCACCTAGTGCACTGTGGTAACCTAAATGGGAGGGAAGTCCAAAAGGGAGGGGATATCTGTACGTGTATGGCTGATTCACTTTGTTGTGCAGTGGAGGCTAACACAGCATTGTAAAGCAACCATACTCCAATAAAAATTAATTTTAAAAAAGAGAAAAACAAATACTGTATATTAATACATATATGTGGAATCTAGAAAATGGTACAGATGAACCTATTTGCAGGGCAGGAATAGAGATGCAGATGTAGAGAACAGATGTGTAGACATGATGGGGGGAGGGGAGGTGAATTGGGAGATTGGGATTGATGTATGTGCACTGCCATGTGTAAAACAGATAGCTAGTGGGAACCTGCTGTATAGCGCAGGGAGCTCAGCTCAGTGCTCTGTGGTGACCTAGATGGGTGGGATGGGGTTGGGGTGGGAGGGAGGTCCAAGAGGGAGGGGATATATGTATACACATAGCTGATACACTTCGTTGTACAGCAGAAACTAACACAACATTGTAAAGCAACTATACCCCAATTTAAAAAGAATGTTAGGCTAAAGCAGCTTTGTGAAGCAATGTTGTATGTGACCACAGCACTTGGAATCAGTGCAACACTATCTCTGACTAGCTTATGTGACCTTGGAGTCACTGTGAAAACTCCTTGGGTCCCAATTTCATCATTTGTAATATTAGGACATTGGACTAAGCTATTAGTTGGAAATTCAGATGCCAACGCCTCCTGGATGAATGAGAGCGATGATGGTAAACTGAAGAGCATATACCCCATCCAAAGGGGTGGCCATTACTCAGATCCAACCAAGGTTTGCCATGCTGAAATTTCGAGTTTGGGCTGACAAATCTCCCAGTATTTCCTAAGGACTGAAACATGACATTTAAGTTATTTCTTTAGATTTTAATGTGTTGGTACAATTTTTATAAAAAACACAGTGTGGGCCAAGGAAGGCTTATCAACAATGAGCAGAATAGAACTCACAGGTTATTACTCACCTCTGGACTAGATGAATCTCAAATGTCCTTCCAGTTATTCACCTTTTGAAAATGATATATGGAGGCATAAATGTGTTCTTCTAAGATGGAGACACCTGTGCATAGTGCTGCTCCTATTTCTACAGCTGCTTTCTTCCCCAAAGGGGTTTGTGTACCTTGGCTGAGGTCCAGGACAATCGCCAATAATCTTCCTCAGCTAGGAATTTCTGCAGCAGTTTTAACACCGTCTTTCCTGATGACCCAGATCTATGTCCTGAAACATAAAAATTGGTAGAGATAATAATCATCACAACTTTGGATAAATTTCTATTACTTACCATTATGCAGGTTACCTTAAAGACTGTGTCAGTCCCTGTATTCCTCTGCACTCTGGAACGTTGTTGAAGTCTCCCCTAACATCTTTATATCCTCCTTGATCTTTAATTAGGGTGGGAAATATTGACACCCTTAAGGTCCAGGATGCACCTTCAATCCTAGCAGATGCCTCTGAAAGTTGGTTATTTCAAGTGAGTGATAGAAAGCACATTCTAGACATAGAGGAATAATCCAGAGAGAAGGAACAATAGGAAATTTAAAAAAAACAAATGGAGCGAAGTGTCAGAAAGAGTGAGATGACAACAGAAAGTTTGGGGGCCATCCTTGAAGGGATGCCTTGAAAAAGAATTTCTTACTCTGAGATGGATGGGACAAATAAGAGCTTATAAAGCCAAACCGTTGAGAAGGAGAGAGAAAATAATATGGCTAGGCGCCTTCAATCTTTCCTGTGAAGTATGTGATAAAGTTTTGTTCAGGAAGTGAATACCAATAGACTAATATTTGATGAGGGAGAAAATGATTGAGAAAAGGTTCTCTGGAAAATGTCGTAGGTAGACAAATATAGATGATTTTTAAAAATACCAAGTAGATTTAAGAGTTAATAGATTTGAGTCAGCAAGAACCCACTATGGAACAAAATGAACCAGCTTATTGCCTTTCTCTAGGAAAGTAATTAGTAGCTTTAGGATAAATGAAGAAAAAGAGCCTAGGAGTGAGAGAAGGGAAATTTTAGTTTCATAGATCTGGGATACAGAACTATTCTGAGGGAAGCCAAGTTGCAGGATGTCATCATGCCTGTGAGTGGTTCAAATGGAGTAGAGATGAAGGCCATATGTATTGAGGCAGTCAAGGAATTGTGACGCCAACAGGGGAATATGCCAAAGTTACCAAGGAATGTAGCTGTAGAGGACACGGGGAGACAAGATAGGAGGTTGTTTTGCAGGTTAGCTATATCTGGGGATGGCAGTAGGGAATAACAAACTTATCCTGTTTTAAGAATTTTGATAAATGGCATAAGGGATTGCCTCCAGGGGAGAGAATTGTCATGGAAATAGAATTGTTAGCAAGAAGTTACTGTCCCGTTTTTGGGAGAAGGTAGAAAGAGTGACCCAATAATGTTCTCTGGCAATGGGGGAGGGGTTTCAGTGGAAGGTGAGAGCAGAGGATCATGCAAGAGATGGTCAGGGAGGATTAGAATTAAGCTATAAATGAATGAGAAGGAAAAAACTATAGCAAGGAGTAGCTTTGAAATCAGACAGACTTGGGTTTTTTTTTTTTTTTTTTTTTTGGCGGTATGTGGGCCTCTCACTGTTGTGGCCTCTCCCATTGTGGAGCACAGGCTCCGGACGCGCAGGCTCAGCGGCCATGGCTCACGGGCCCAGCCGCTCCGCGGCATGCGGGATCTTCCCGGACCAGGGCACGAACCCACGTCCCCTGCATCGGCAGGCGGACTCTTAACCACTGCGCCACCAGGGAAGCCCCAGACTTGGGTTTGAATGTGGCTCTGCCACTTACTAGCTGCAGGGGTTGATCCAATTTAAGAATTCCACTTTAAGAAAAATAATACAAGGACTGACATTAGCAAAATGGCAAACTAGTAGGTCTCATGCCCCCACAAAAACAGTAATTTAATAACTACTCACAGTTGAAAATAGCTCTGGAGAGCTCTAGATTACAATAAAGAAACTGTAGCAAAATAGTGGAGCACAAAAACTGAAGGTGCCGGAATTGAAAAGTGCAGGAAGCATTTTACCTGAATCATCCTATCCCCCAGCCCAGCACAGCTTGGGTCCAAGAGGGATCCCCTGGACCAGAGACTCCTCCCAAGGGGGTAAAGGAAACCAGAAGGTCCCCAGCAGCCTTCACCACCAAGGACTACAGCTGACCCCAGCTGACAGAGCTGCTTGGAGTCCATGCCACTGTATGCCCCCTAAGCAAGATCTGTCACTGAATCCCTCTAGGGCCAGAGGTGCCACACCCTTCCCTCCCTCACCACATTCTGATGCCACAGCATGGGCATCCATGTCCTAGATGCTGGCACTGCCATGACTGTGCATATACCTTTGTCCCTGATCCTGGCACCAAAAAGGATCCCCTTGGCTGTGACTTACCACACAGGGGAAAAAGAGAGTAGGAGGACCCCAGGACCTCACCACCACTGTGAACATCTGCAGTACAATTGAGCTTAAGTTGTTATCAACTTAAAATAGAAAGTTATAACTACAAGATATTTTATGCAAGCCTGGAGCCAACCACAAAGATAAAAACCTATAAGAGTTACAACAAAAGATACAAAGAAAAGAATCAAAGCAAATCACTACCAAAAAAAAAATCAAAAAAGATGGCAAGAGAGGAAGAGAGGGACAAAACAGCTGCAAAACAGAAAACAATTAACAAAATGGCAATAGTAAGTCCTCACTTATCAATAATTTATATGTCAATGGATTATACTTCTCAATCAAAAGGTATAAAATGGCTGAATGGATTTAATAAAAAAAAAGAACCAGAGTTATGCTGTCTACAAGACTTACTTTAGTTTTAAAGACCCTCAGGCTGAAAGTGAAAGAATGGAAAAAGATATTCCATGCAAATGGTAACCAAAAAGAAAGCAAGGGAGGCTATATTTATATAAGACAAAATAGACATTAAGTTAAAAACTGTCTCTAGAGACAAAGAATGTAATTATGTAATGGTAAAAGGGTCAGTTCAACAGTAGATATGACAATTATACAGCAATGTGAATGCAGTTAACAACACTGTAATGTATACTTGAAATTTGCTAAGAGGGTAGATCTTAAGTGTTCTTACCATGCACACACAAAGAAAGTGGTAACTAGGTCAGGTGATGGATATGTTAATTAGCTTGGTTGTGGCAATTATTTCACAATGTACACATGTATAAAAACATCAATTGTATACATTATACAATTTTTATTTGTCAATTATATAGCAATAAAGATGGGGGAAAAATAATACAAAATATGAAACTAAAATTAGAGCAAACGTGGATTTTTATTTTGAAAGAGAAATAATAATACATTTTTAAAAAATTTAAAGCTAACAAATACCGAAAACATTCCAATATTCAGAAAGATAGCCATATATATTTTTTACTAACTACCTGACCATTATATACACTGCATGATTTCTTTCCTACATTTTTGACTTCAAATTCTTTATTCACTTCTTCATATGACAGTTGTTTCGCAATATCATTTTCTATTGTAAGAATAGAAAGGTAATTCAGTCCTTCCTGTAACATGGTTGCTATAATCTTCTTAAATAGTTGCTCAGAAAAATGCCTTTTGCCTCCATAAGTCATTATTGGTATTGTCATTTAGATTTGTAGAGTTGTTGCCAAATTTGGGAAAACCTGTATTAAACTCCTCCCATATGTGAATGTAAGATTTGGAAGCATTTCCATAGTCTAGCTTTTGTGTCTGTAGACTTTAAACCTTGTCTCTCCTCTGTTACCTGTGTACTTCCAGTGCTGGGTGCTGTAGGGCAGATTCATATTATGTTACAACTTTTGGCCCTACATCCTGTGACATGATGCTGGGTGAGCTGACACAGCAAATTCCTACACTGGGATGGCTGCTGAAACCTTAACAAAACATGAGGTGCTACTAAACCCAAATTAAATGTAGCCTACCTCAACTTGCCCTTATCCATCTCCCAGAAAGGTTTATGACCACTCAGTGACACAAAGGAGAGTGTGATGGTGAGGAAATTGTAGTGGAAAGAGAAAACAATCTTAACTGATTTCTGTTAAAATATCTTACTTTTGAAAATTTAGTAAAAACATGACCATGTGAACACATGCTAGGACTTCTTACAGGGCCTTCGAAGGGACCCTTGCAAGTGAAGGAGCTAAAGGCTAAGCTGCATCAGCTTCATAGGAAATCACCTCCTGGGTAGTTAGGTACCTCATGTCAGCTACACAATTTCTCTAGTATCCATTTCTCTATCCCACATGTTATAAGGCAGATGAATTGAAAGAATGTATATAAAGTGCCAGTGCCCGGCATAGAGTAAATAATCAATAAATGGCAAATAATAAGTAATTAGGAGATTTTGCAAACCAGTGACATCTTTTATGTATTTCATTGTAATAGGTGCCAAACTCTCAGACTACAAAGGTTTTTTGTTTTTATGGTTTGTTTTCATTTAAAGACATCTAGGGTGGACTACTTGAGCACTTTTTACACATCCCCTTAGAACTGGGAGCACCTTGGACTTATTATAATGGAGAAGTTGGAATCACCAGGGGTGGGGGGTGCAGTTTAGAGCAGAGCAATAAAGGCAAAACAGCTTAAGTCCATAAGGAAACCCTGTCTCCTAAAGGAGTCCCTCTTTTTTTCACCCTGCCAGCTGCGTAGGTACATGGGCTCAGATATGAGCATATGTCATATATCCAGACAGTCCCGATAGAAGGCCAGGAATAAATGAACAAACACCCACTTTTTGAGCCACTTTGCTGTGTCAGGCATTGTGCTGGACCCTCTCATATTTGCTATCTCAGTTAAGCTTCACAGCAAGCCTGTGCCTGTGTGGGTCCTCAATGTACAGATGAAGAAACAAACAAGGAGAGGAGATCAGCCTCTTCAGCCCTCACTTGGAATGTTGTGTGTAGAAGTGGAAAAGCCCAGGGGGAAAGAAGCTGTGCGTCATCTTTGTGGTTCTCAGCTCTACCACAGAAGGGCCTGAACCAGCTGGCCTGGCCCTCCTCCTCCTTGTCCTGATCCTGGGGCAAAGCCAGCACTCTAAGCCACTCTCCAGAATTCTGTGTGTCAGGCCAAGGGGGCAGGGCTAAGTTCTATTCAAAAGAGAGCAAATGCCAGAAACAGGTTGGGAGTTGGGGGCAGGTTAAGGGGTTGGGGAAGAGGAAGGAATTCTGTCTTCAACATAAAGAGAATGTTGAATGGAAGTCCAAATATTTTTTTAAAATACATTTTTGGATAACAGTAGGAGCAGTTTTCTTACCTCTCCCATCCCAAACCTTGAGGTAGTATCAATCAGAATAGCTGCTTTATTTTAGTTTTTTAAAATATAATTTATATAATTCTAACATATGAAAATCTGTGTTTATAAAATAGATTAAAATGGCATTATTTTGTTTACTAAAGGAGTTATTATAAAATACCTTTAACTAACCCCCTCAGAACATTTAAAAATAGAACCATTTCTTAAAGATTTGTCTATTACCCTAAGCAGCAAGGTGTACTGTACATCAAACCATCTATGTTTCCCATGCCATTAATGATGTTACCTGTATCTCAGGACTGAGAAGAAAAGTGAAAAAGCACTGAAATAATTTTATTCCTGCCCTTTCCCACTACCCCAGACTCTGATCATCAGATCTCTGTGCTGCTGGCCACCACTCCCATTCCTTGTCCCACTAACATAAGAGGTGAGGAGGCAAAGTAAGAGGCCCTGTAACATGTAAGTGGGAGAAGGGGTGAATGCCACTGGTTGTGTTCCCTGGAAGCAGGTCCTTAGATAAGCAAAAGGTCTTTGAAAGAAAGGGAAGGGGGAGGAAGCAAGATTGGGCAAGATTGAGAGATTTCAGATCATGATGCAAGTGTGGCAAGGTCTCTGCCAACGCTGTGGAGCTCAAGAGCAAATATTGACCATCAGAGGAATTCTGGATTGTGCTGAAATATTCCCCCATCTTGCTCAGTCATTGGCTACCAGTTACCCCAGGAAGAGTGAGACCCTGGCTGTCTGCAGTTGAGTCCAACTCTGAAGAAGTCAGTGATTTGAGGCTGTCTGCTATTAGCTGCTTCCTGCAGCCGGGCAGAAATTCATTCCTGTAAGAAGGAACTGGGCAGCTCATTTCTGTGTCTACCACTGTCCATCCCTTGTCCCTCCTGGATCTCCTTCTCCACATGTTTTGGCAGCACATCCTCTGGGATTCTGATGGACCTCCTTTCCTGAGAGAAACTTAGAAAAGGGACGTTAGCAGGACAAGCTGTAGCTGCCATAGCTAAAGTAGATTCCAACAACTGGTACTCATGTTCTCCCTCCTCCACTCAACTATCCAGGGTCTCCTCAACTTTGGTACCAAATCTAGTCTTGTCCACAGTGTACCTGATAGCACTACCCAAACCCTTATTCCTGAGGGATCTAAGCCCATCAGAATGTCCCACCTTGGGCAAAAATGATCTTCCACTTACACCCCTGCCTTGTAGAGTCATTGGATGGGGACAGCCCTGAGAAGAGTACCACCCTGACTCTCTGCAGCCAACACAGATCCTAAAGGACCAATGGATGGAGGCAGCCTGCTGATCACATTCCCTGCATCTGACAGCAAGTCCTTCCTTGAAGGCAGAGCTGAGCAGTGCATTTCTACGTCTGCCATTGGTGAATGCTATTTTAAGCACCTGTCACAAAATAATAAGAAAAATATTACTTATGCTAGAATAATTCATCTATTATTCAGTGTTTGTATATTTTTGTTTTTTAAGTAAAAAATAATGACTTTTTGTTTAAAAGTTTAGGTTTCTCTTTAAAATCACGTATTTCTGGGTTACTAGGTGGAACAGAGCAGGAGGAAATAACCATCTGGCTCTTTAATAAGTGTGAGTTTTTGATTTAGTAGGTGGTGGTTGTGTTAAAGAACACAGGCCTTTTGGGGGTATCTTTCTTCATTACTTAAAAAGGAGACAAAAATTCCAAAATAGTCTTGTTTGGTTGCTTAAGAGTCTGTTATTTTTCTGATAACTAAAGCTTCAGAGTGAAACATAAAGTCCTGGTAAAACTGACTGAGTGAATGCTTGGGATATGTGGTAAATCAGAAGAAAGAGAAGATGAATTTCCAGAGATGACTTAAAAAAGCCTCAAGTGGTGGAGACCATCCTCAAGAGGAGGAGGGAATGAAAAATGAATTCATTCTTTAATAAATGGGCATCAGTGTCCTAAATGAACAGACTCTTAAGAGGGGCTAATGCACAGCCTAACTCCCTGAGAGGAGGCTCTTCTCTGTGGGAGCCACCCAGCAGGCTCACCTCAATGTGGACACAGTGATTCTTGCAGTTGTTTACACAAGCAGTAGTATTGCACAAGTGTGGAACCTAAAGGGGCTAGAATCCTGTGAAGCAATTGGTGGGACTGAGCTATAAATACTATGTTTATCACTGTCAGTACAGTTGGCAGACTTCAGTAGCTTGGAAAAACATGGGTATGTATACATGTATATACATACTATGTGTGGGTATGTATACAAACTTTGCAGATAAAATTCCAATATCTGTGTTCACAAGAGAACACAGATACAAATACGTATATATAGAAATCCGCATCTTGGCAAATTAACCAATCTCGCTCTGTTGACTAAAGGAGTCTTACCTAAGTCCTGAAACAAATTAACCTTAAAAAACTACAGTGTCAAACCCTTAGGTAGAGTTCTTTAAGGGCCGGGACCTTGTTGAAACTCCTAGAGTGGTGTTTGGCATATCATAGTTACTCAATAAATGTTCGTTGAATGAAGGATAGATGGATGATGGATGAATGATATTTGATTAAGTACATGCAGAATAATAAAGTGAGTCAATCCTTAGGAGCTTATGATTTACTTCATTTAGCTCAAATCAATGCCAGTGGTTATAATGATAGGGATTGCAAGAATTGAAATGGACTTTAGGAATGGACTAGTTAAATTCTCTTATTTTACTCATGAGAAAAATGAAGCTTAGAGGAGTGAAATGACTCACATAAGATCACTCATCCAATCTGTGATCTAATCTGTTCTAGGTATTCTGCCTTTGAATTCACAGTGCTGCCAGATGGTTATCAACAGATCTTAAATTGGTTCCACATAGATATGTTCATCTATGTAATGCCATATCAGAGAGAGAGAATCTACGCACTATTTCTTCTCTTTTTATAATTGACATATCATTGTATGAGTTTCAGGTGTATAACATAAAGGTTTGACTTACATATGTTGTGAAATTATTACCACAATAAGTATAGTTAACGTCCATCACCACATATAGATACAATAGGAAGGAAGGAAGGGAGAAAGAGAGAAAGAAAGAGTCTGAGTCCATTTCAGATTTCTTCTTGTTTTCCCCTCACAACATTATTTGCATAGGGGTAGTCAACTGACTATGCATATCCATGGGAACCCCTGTCTTCTCCTCCCTTTACCAGTTCTATCTCTCTTGGAATATTTTCTTTTTGTGGATATTTTAGAGTTAATTTCATTCTGGATTCTGGTAAACCTGATCACTGAAAACAGTTGGGGCACTGTCTCGGATGCCTATTCTATTTATAGTCACACAACAAACATTTCAGTCTTTTGCAGGTGCAGTTACTAGATTTAAGCCATATCGTGTCATGCACATTGCTGTTCACTTTCTATCTCAGGTGCCCTCTACAGCTAACCTTTTAACAGAGTGCCTTCTGTCATCATTAAAGGGTCCACAGAGCTCTGTTACAGAATAATAACCTTGGCATCCCGGTGCCAGGTGCCAAACCCCTCTCCACAGCCTGTTACAAAATTTGGTCCTCTCTGGCACTCAGTCACTTGGAAGTGGAAGCTGGCCTTCAGTGACCTTTCTATTTTTAACTGCAGTATTATTTTCCTTCTTCCATTATTTCTCTTCTTCTCCTTAGCCTCTGTAATGCTTTAGTTCAGGTCAGGCTCAGCTCAACTTCCACTTTCTTCATTTAACCTCTCAATTCTCCTGACAGCTCATTCTTTTCCTTTGTCAAAGCTGTACCTTGCAGAATGTTCTCAGTCTATAATTGGGGTTTGGGCTCATGCTTAGGCAAAAGTATGTATTTTATTTCTAATTATAAAGTACTACTTTATAACTTGAAAGAAAATATATCTGGAGCAGGGACTGCTGTAAGCTTGGTAATGGAGCACTGAACAATGTTGTCCCTGGCCTCAGTGCAGCTAACGTCTTAGAGGGGAAGGCAGGTTATAAATGAGTGTACATTCAATAGACATGAGATAGTGATAGTGCTATGAAGGAAAATAAAGCAGGGGGAGGAAACAGACAAGAACAGAGAGGTGAAGGAACAATACTTTGGTTGGAGTCAGGAGAACCTCTCTAAGGATACGACATTGAGCAGAGACAGGGGCAAACTGAGGAAGTAGACTCTGCAGAGACCTGGGCAAGTGTGTGCCAGGCAGAGGGACTAACAAATGCAAAAGCCTTACAGTGGGAACAAGCATGGTCATTTCAAAGATGAACAAGAAGGCCACTGTGGCCTGAGGAATGTTGTAAGAGGGGAATGGTAAAAAAGCTGGAGAGGTAGGTCAGAACCAGATCTCATACAGCCCAGGGAAAGACTTGAGGAAGCCATCAGAGAAGAAATGCAGAACAACATGGTCTGAATTGTGTACTAATAGAACTATTCTAGCTGCAGGGTGGAGAATTGACTTGAGGATGGAGGCAATGAGCAAGAATGGAAACAGGGAAGGCAATTAAGTGGCTATTGAAGTAAATTTAGGTAAGATTTTGGAAGATGGCAGTAGAGCTTATCAGAAGTGGTCAAATTCAGGATGTACTTTGCTCTAAAGAAAGGAGGCAAGGATGACTCCTAGGTTTTGGGCCTGAGCAAAAGGAAAATGGAGATATCACTAACAATTTGTGGAAGCCAGGCAGGGTGCACATATCTGGTTTGTGTGGTAGGAAGGGAAGAAATTCAAGAGTTCTGATTAGATGTAAATTTGAGATGATGGACTTGGAAAATTCAAAAGAATAAAAAAATACATTTAAAAAATCTTAGATATAGTGCTCTAATTCAAAGGAAAATACCTATTAACATTGTAGTTTTTTCTTTCTGCATGTATTTACTGCATATTTTTATTTAGCTTTAAAACTACCTTATTTTAAAAGAATTGTGTTCTTTGAACTAATATACAAAGCTATATTATATTAGATGATGTATAAAGGGAATTTTCTGAAAAGTTCCTCTCTGTGCAAACTGAAAGTATCTATGCAAGTTTTAAACATACAAGACAGTAAGACTCCAAGAAAGCCCAGGCCTTAATGTTTGAAAAGGTGCCTGATCTTCTCCCATTGAAAATACAGTGTGGGAACACTGGCAGTAATGGATGGATAGGAAAGTCTCTCTCCATTCCTTCAGCTATTGATGTTTAATATTAATCAGGGATAGCACAAGATGAGGTCAGCTTCATAAGAAGCTGTGTAGGGGTCTCAGGAGAAGCTGGTATTGATTTTTATTTTTTTTATTTTTTTGAATTTTATTTATTTATATTTTATACAGCAAGTTCTTATTAGTTATCCATTTTATACATATTAGTGTATATATGTCAATCCCAATCTCCCAATTCATCCCACCACTGCCACTCCCCCCAGCTCCGCTTTCCCCCCTTGGTGTCCATACGTTTGTTCTCTACATCTGTGTTTCTCTTTCTGCCTTGCAAATTGGTTCATCTGTACCATCTTTTTAGATTCCACATATATGCATTAGTATACGATATTTGTTTTATTTTTCTGACTTACTTCACTCCGTATGACAGTCTCTAGGTCCATCCACGTCTCTACAAATGACCCAATTTCGTTCCTTTTTATGGCTGAGTAATATTCCATTGTATATATGTGCCACATCTTCTTTATCCATTCATCTGTTGATGGGCATTTAAGTTGCTTCCATGACCTAGCTATTGTAAATAGTGCAGCAATGAACACTGGGGTGCATGTGTCTTTTTGAATTATGGTTTTCCCTGGGTATATGCCCAGTAGTGGGATTGCTGGGTCATATGGTTATTCTATTTTTAGTTTTTTAAGGAACCTCCATACTGTTCTCCATAGTGTCTCTATCAGTTTACATTCCCACCAGCAGTGCAAGAGGGTTCCCTTTTCTCTGCACCCTCTCCAGCATTTGTTGTTTATAGATTTTCTGATGATGCCCATTCTAACTGGTGTGAGGTGATACCTCATTGTAGTTTTGATTTGCATTTCTCTAATAATTAGTGATGTCAAGCAGCTTTTCATGTGCCTCTTGGCCATCTGTATGTCTTCTTTGGAGAAATGTCTATTTAGGTCTTCTGCCCATTTTTTGATTGGGTTTTTTTTTAATTGAGCTGCATGAGCTGTTTATATATTTTGGTTTTTTTTTTTTTTTTTTTTTTTTTTTTTTTTTTTTCTGTACGCGGGCCTCTCACTGCTGTGGCCTCTCCCGTTGCGGAGCACAGGCTCCGGACACACAGGCTCCGCGGCCATGGCTCGCGGGCCCAGCCGCTCCGCGGCATGTGGGATCCTCCGGGATCGGGGCACGAACCCGTGTCCCCTGCATCGGCAGGCGGACTCTCAACCACTGCGCCACCAGGGAGGCCCTGTTTATATATTTTGGAGATTAATCCTTTGTCTATTGATTCATTTCCAAATATGTTCTCCCATTCTGAGGGCTGTCTTTTCGTCTTGTTTACAGTTTCCTTTGCTGTGCAAAAGCATTTAAGTTTCATTAGGTCCCATTTGTTTTTTTTTTGTTTTTATTTCCATTACTCTAGGAGGTGGGTCAGAAAAGATCTTGCTGTGATTTATGTCAAAGAGTGTTCTTCCTGTGTTTTCCTCTAAGAATTTTATAGTGTCCTATCTTACATTTAGGTCTTTAATCCATTTTGAGTTTATTTTTGTGTATGGTATTAGGGAGTGTTCTCATGTCATTCTTTTTTTTTTTTTTTTTTTTTTTTGTGGTACGCGGGCCTCTCACTGCTGTGGCCTCTCCCGTTGCAGAGCACAGGCTCCAGACGCGCAGGCTCAGCGGCCATGGCTCACGGGCCCAGCCGCTCCGCGGCATGTGGGATCCTCCCGGACTGGGGCACAAACCCGCGTCCCCTTCATCGGCAGGCAGACTCCCAACCACTGCACCACCAGGGAAGCCCTCATGTCATTCTTTTACATGTAGCTGTCCAGTTTTCCCAGCACCACTTATTGAAGAGATTGTCTTTTCTCCATTGTATATCCTTGCCTCCTTTGTCATAGATTAGTTGACCATAGGTGTGTGGGTTTATCTCTGGGCTTTCTCTCCTGTTCCATTGATCTATTATTTCTGTTTTTGTGCCAGTACCATATTGTCTTGATTACTGTAGCTTTGTAGTATAGTCTGAAGTCAGGGATCCTGATTCCTCCAGCTCTATTTTTCTTTCTCAGTATTGCTTTGGCCATTTGGGGTCTTTTGTGTTTCCATACAAATTATAAACTTTTTTGTTCTAATTCTGTGAAAAATGCCATTGGTAATTTGATAGGAATTGCAATGAATCTGTAGATTGCAATGAATCTGTAGATTGCTTTGGGTGTTATAGTCATTTTCACAATATTAATTCTTCCAATCCAAGAACATGGTATACCTCTCCATCTGTTTGTGTCATCTTTGATTTCTTTCATCAGTGTCTTATAGTTTTCTGAGTACAGGTCTTTTACCTCCCTAGGTAGGTTTATTACTAGGTATTTCATTCTTTTTGTTGCAATGGTGAATGTAATTGTTTCCTTAATTTCTCCTTCTGATCTTTCATTGTTAGTGTACAGGAATACAAGACATTTCTGTACATTAATTTTGTATCCTGCAACTTTACCAAATTCATTGATTAGTGCTAGTAGCTTTCTGGTGGCATGGTTAGGATTCTCTATGTATAGTATCATGTCATCTGCAAACAGTAACAGTTTTACTTCTTCTTTTCCAATTTAGATTCATTTTATTTCTTTTTATTCTCTGATTGCCATGGCTAAGACTTCCAAAACTATGTTTAATAATACTGGCAAGAATGGACATCCTTGTCTTGTTCCTGATCTCAGAGGAAATGCTTTCAGTTTTTCACTATTGAGAATGATGTTTGCTGTGGGTTTGTTATATATGGCCTTTACAATGCTAAGGTAGGTTTCCTCTGTGCCCACTTTCTGGAGAGTTTTTATCATAAATGGGTGTTGAATATTGTCAAAAGATGTTTCTGCATCTATTGAGATGATCATATGGTTTTTATTCTTCTATTTGTTAATATGGTGTATCACATTGATTTGTGTATACTGAAGAATCCTTGCATCCCTAGGATAAATCCCACTTGTTCATGGTGTATGATCCTTTTAATGTGTTGTTGGATTCTGTTTGCTAGTATTTTGTTCAGGATTTTTGCATCTATTTTCATCAGTGACATTGGTCTTTAATTTTCTTTTTTTGTAGTATCTCTGTCTGGTTTTGGTATCAGGGTGATGGTGGCCTCGTAGAATGAGTTTGAGAGTATTCCTTCCTCTGAAATTTCTTGGAAGAGTTTGAGAAGGATGGGTGTTAGCTCTTCTCTAAATGTTTGATAGAATTCACCTGTGAGGCCTTCTGGTCCTGGACTTTTGTTTGTTGGAAGATTTTTAATTACAGTTTCAATTTCATTACCTGTGACTGGTCTGTTCATATTTTCTATTTCTTTCTGGTTCAGTCTTGGAAGGTTATACCTTTCTAAGAATTTGTCCATTTCTTCCAGGTTGTCCATTTTATTGGCATAGAGTTGCTTGTAGCAGTCTCTTCAGATGCTTTGTATTTCTGCAGTGTCTGTTGTAACTTCTCCATTTTCATTTCTAATTTTATTGATTTGAGCCTTCTCCCTCTTTTTCTTGATGAGTCTGGCTAAAGGTGTATCAATTTTGTTTATCTTCTCAAAGAACCAGATATTAGTTTTATTGATCTTTGCTATTGTTTCTATTTCATTTATTTCTGCTCTGATCTTTATGATTTCTTTGCTTCTACTAACTTTGGGTTTTGTTTGTTCTTCTTGCTTTAGTTCATTTAGGTGTAAGGTTAGATTGTTTATTTGAGATTTTTCTTGTTTCTTGGGGTAGGATTGTATTGCTGTAAACTTCCCTCTCAGAACTGCTTTTGCTGCCTTCCATAGATTTTGGATCATCAGGTTTTTGTTGTAATTTGACCCTAGGTATTTTTTGATTTCCTCTATGATTTCTTCTTTTTTTTGCTTTATAACAAATTTACTCAGTTATACATATACATATGTTCCTATATCCCCTCCCTTTTGCGTCTCCCTCCCACCCTCCCTATCCCACCCCTCTAGGTGGTCACGAAGCACCGAGCTGATCTCCCTGTGCTATGCAGCTGCTTCCCGCTAGCTATCTACCTTACGTTTGGTAGTGTATATATGTCCATGCCGCTCTTTCACTTTGTCACAGCTTACCCTTCCCCCTCCCCATATCCTCAAGTCCATTCTCAAGTAGGTCTGTGTCTTTATTCCTGTCTTACCCCTATATTCTTCATGACATTTTTTTTCTTAAATTCCATATATATGTGTCAGCATACAGTATTTGTCTTTCTCTTTCTGACTTACTTCACTCTGTATGACAGGCTCTAAGTCCATCTACCTCATTACAAATAGCTCAATTTCATTTCTTTTTATGGCTGAGTAATATTCCATTGTATATATGTGCCACATCTTCTTTACCCATTCATCCGATGATGGACACTAAGGTTGTTTCCATCTCCAGGCTATTGGAAATAGTGCTGCAATGAACATTGTGGTACACGTCTCTTTTTGAATTATGGTTTTCTCAGGGTATATGCCCAGTAGTGGGATTGCTGGGTCATATGGTAGTTCTATTTGTAGTTTTTAAGGAACCTCCATACCTTTCTCCATAGTGGCTGTACCAATTCACATTCCCACCAGCAGTGCAAGAGTGTTCCCTTTTTTCCACACCCTCTCCAGCATTTATTGTTTCTAGATTTTTTGATGATGGCCATTCTGACTGGTGTGAGATGATATCTTATTGTAGTTTTGATTTGCATTTCTCTAATGAGTAAAGATGTTGAGCATCCTTTCATGTGTTTGTTGGCAGTCTGTATATCTTCTGTGGGAGAAATGTCTATTTAGGTCTTCTGCCCATTTTTGGATTGGGTTGTTTGTTTTTTTGTTATTGAGCTGCATGAGCAGCTTATAAATTTTGGAGATTAATCCTTTGTCAGTTGCTTCATTTGCAAATATTTTCTCCCATTCTGAGGGTTGTCTTTTGGTCTTGTTTATGGTTTCCTTTGCTGTGCAAAAGCTTTTAAGTTTCATTAGGTCCCATGTGTTTATTTTTGTCTTTATTTCCATTTCTCTAGGAGGTGGGTCCAAAAGGATCTTGCTGTGATTTATGTCATAGAGTGTTCTGCCTATGTTTTCCTCTAAGAGTTTGATAGTTTCTGGCCTTACATTTAAGTCTTTAATCCATTTTGAGCTTATTTTTGTGTATGGTGTTAGGGAGTGATCTAATCTCATACTTTTACATGTCCCTATCCAGTTTTCCCAGCACCAATTATTGAAGAGACTGTCCTTTCTCCACTGTACATTCCTGCCTCCTTTATCAAAGATAAGGTGACCATATGTCCGTGGGTTTATCTCTGGGCTTTCTATCCTGTTCCATTGATCTATCTTTCTGTTCTTGTGCCAGTACCATACTGTCTTGATTACTGTAGCTTTGTAGTATAGTCTGAAGTCAGGGAGCCTGATTCCTCCAGCTCCATTTTTCGTTCTCAAGATTGCTTTGGCTATTCGGGGTCTTTTGTGTTTCCATACAAATTGTGAAATTTTTTGTTCTAGTTCTGTGAAAAATGCCAGTGGTAGTTTGATAGGGATTGCATTGAATCTGTAGATTGCTTTGGGTAGTAGAGTCATTTTCACAATGTTGATTCTTCCAATCCAAGAACATGGTACATCTCTCCATCTATTTGTATCATCTTTAATTTCTTTCATCAGTGTCTTATAATTTTCTGCATACAGGTCTTTTGTCTCCTTAGGTAGGTTTATTCCTAGATGATTTATTCTTTTTGTTGCAATGGTAAATGGGAGTGTTTCCTTGATTTCACTTTCAGATTTTTCATCCTTAGTATATAGGGATGCCAGAGATTTCTGTGCATTAATTTTGTATCCTGCAACTTTACCAAATTCATTGATTAGCTCTAGTAGTTTTCTGGTAGCATCTTTAGGATTCCCTATGTATAGTATCATGTCATCTGCAAACAGTGACAGCTTTACTTCTTCTTTTCCAATTTGGATTCCTTTTATTTCCTTTTCTTCTCTGATTGCTGTGGCTAAAACTTCCAAAACTAGGTTGAATAAAAGTGGTGAGAGTGGGCAACCTTGTCTTGTTCCTGATCTTAGCGGAAATGGTTTCAGTTTTTCACCATTGAGGATGATGCTGGCTGTGGGTTTGTAATATATGGCCTTTATTATGTTGAGGAAAGTTCCCTCTATGCCTACTTTCTGCACGGTTTTTATCATAAATGGGTGTTGAATTTTGTCGAAAGCTTTCTCTGCATCTATTGAGATGATCATATGGTTTTTCTCCTTCAATTTGTTAATATGGTGTATCACGTTGATTGATTTGCATATATTGAAGAATCCTTGCATTCCTGGAATAAACCCCACTTGATCATGGTGTATGATCCTTTTAATGTGCTGTTGGATTCTGTTTGCTAGTATTTTGTTGAGGATTTTTGCATCTATGTTCATCAGTGATATTGGCCTCTGGTTTTCTTTCTTTGTGGCATCCTTGTCTGGTTTTGGTATCAAGGTGATGGTGGCCTCGTAGAATGAGTTTGGGAGTGTTCCTCCCTCTGCTATATTTTGGAAGAGTTTGAGAAGGATAGGTGTTAGCTCTTCTCTAAATGCTTGATAGAATTCGCCTGTGAAGCCATCTGGTCCTGGGCTTTTGTTTGTTGGAAGAATTTTTATCACAGTTTCAATTTCAGTGCTTGTGATTGGTCTGTTCATATTTTCTATTTCTTCCTGATTCAGTCTTGGCAGGTTGTGCATTTCTAAGAATTGGTCCATTTCTTCCAGGTTGTCCATTTTATTGGCATACAGTTGCTTGTAGTAATCTCTCATGATCTTTTGTATTTCTGCAGTGTCAGTTGTTACTTCTCCTTTTTCATTTCTAATTCTATTGCTTTGAGTCTTCTCCCTTTTTTTCTTGATGAGTCTGGCTAATGGTTTATCAATTTTGTTTATCTTCTCAAAGAACCAGCTTTTAGTTTTATTGATCTTTGCTATCGTTTCCTTCATTTCTTTTTCATTTATTTCTGATCTGATTTTTATGATTTCTTTCCTTCTGCTAACTTTGGGATGTTTTTGTTCTTCTTTCTCTAATTGCTTTAGGTGCAATGTTAGGTTGTTTATTCGAGATGTTTCCTGTTTCTTAAGGTGGGATTGTATTGCTATAAACTTCCCTCTTAGAACTGCTTTTGCTGCATCCCATAGGTTTTGGGTCGTTGTGTCTCCATTGTCATTTGTTTCTAGGTATTTTTTAATTTCCTCTTTGATTTCTTCAGTGATCACTTCGTTATTAAGTAGTGTATTGTTTAGCCTCCATGTGTTTGTATTTTTTACAGATCTTTTCCTGTAATTGATGTCTAGTCTCATAGCATTGTGGTCGGAAAAGATACTTGATACAATTTCAATTTTCTTAAATTTACCAAGGCTTGATTTGTGGCCCAAGATATGATCTATCCTGGAGAATGTTCCATGAGCACTTGAGAAAAATATGTATTCTGTTGTTTTTCAATGGAGTGTCCTATAAATATCAATTAAGTCCATCTTGTTTAATGTATCATTTAAAGCTTGTGTTTCCTTATTTATTTTCATTTTGGATGATCTGTCCATTGGTGAAAGTGGGGTGTTGAAGTCCCCTACTATGATTGTGTTACTGTCGATTTCCCCTTTTATGGCTGTTAGTATTTGCCTTATGTATTGAGGTGCTCCTATGTTGGGTGCATAAATATTTTCAATTGTTATATCTTCTTCTTGGATCGATCCCTTGATCATTATGTAGTGTCCTTCTTTGTCTCTTCTAGTAGTCTTTATTTTAAAGTCTATTTTGTCTGATATGAGAATTGCTACTCCAGCTTTCTTTTGGTTTCCATTTGCATGGAATATCTTTTTCCATCCCCTTACTTTCAGTCTGTATGTGTCTCTAGGTCTGAAGTGGGTCTCTTGTACACAGCATATATATGGGTCTTGTTTTTGTATCCATTCAGCCAATCTGTGTCTTTTGGTGGGAGCATTTAGTCCATTTACATTTAAGGTAATTATCGATATGTATGTTCCTATTCCCATTTTCTTAATTGTTTTGGTTTCGTTATTGTAGGTCTTTTCCTTCTGTTATGTTTCTTGCCTAGAGAAGTTCCTTTAACATTTGTTGTAAAGCTGGTTTGGTGGTGCTGAACTCTCTCAGCTTTTGCTTGTCTGTAAACGTTTTAATTTCTCCATGAAATCTGAATGAGATCCTCGCTGGGTAGAGTAATCTTGGTTGCAGGTTTTTCTCCTTCATCACTTTAATTATGTCCTGCCACTCCCTTCTGGCTTGTAGAGTTTCTGCTGAGAGATCAGCTGTTATCCTCATGGGGATTCCCTTGTGTGTTATTTGTTGTTTTTGCCTTGCTGCTTTTAATATGATTTCTTTGTGTTTAATTTTTGACAGTTTGATTAATATGTGTCTTGGCGTATTTCTCCTTGGATTTATTCTGTATGGGACTCTCTGTGCCTCCTGGACTTGATTAACTATTTCCTTTCCAATATTAGGGAAGTTTTCAACTATAATCTCTTCAAGTATTTTCTCAGTCCCTTTCTTTTTCTCTTCTTCTTCTGGAACCCCTATAATTCGAATGTTGGTGAGTTTAATGTTGTCCCAGAGGTCTCTGAGACTGTCCTCTGTTCTTTTCATTCTTTTTTCTTTATTTTGCTCTGCAGCAGTTATTTCCACTATTTTATCTTCCACCTCACTTATCCGTTCTTCTGCCTCAGTTATTCTGCTATTGATCCCATCTAGAGTATTTTTCATTTCATTTATTGTGTTTTTAATCGATGCTTGATTCATCTTTAGTTCTTCTAGGTCCTTGTTAACTGTTTCTTGCATTTTGTCTATTCTATTTCCAAGATTTTGGATCTTGGAAATAGAATCTTGGATCATCTTTACCATCATTATTCTGAATTCTTTTTCAGATAGACTGCCTATTACCTCTTCATTTGTTAGGTCTGGTGCGTTTTTATCTTGCTCCTTCTCCTGCTGTGTGTTTTTCTGTCTTCTCATTTTGCTTATGTTACTGTGTTTGGGATCTCCTTTTTGCAGGCTGCAGGTTCGTAGTTCCCGTTGTTTTTGGTGTCTGTCCCCAGTGGCTAAGGTTGGTTTAGTGGGTTGTGTAAGCTTCCTGGTCGAGGGAACTAGTGTCTGTGTTCTGGTGGATGAGGCTGGATCTTGTCTTTCTGGTGGGCAGGTCCACGTCTGGTGGTGTGTTTTGGTTTGTCTGCGGACTTTTTATGATTTTAGGCCACCTCTCTGCTTATGGGTGGCGTTGTGTTCCTGTCTTGCTAGTTGTTTGGCATAGGGTGTCCAGCACTGTAGCTTGCTGGTCGTTGAGTGAAGCTGGGTGCTGGTGTTGAGATGGAGATCTCTGGAAGATTTTCGCCGTTTGATATTATGTCGAGCTGGGAGGTCTCTTGTGGACCAGTGTCCTGAAGTTGGCTCTCCCACCTCAGAGGCCCAGCACTGACTCCTGGCTCCTCAATTTGGGATGATTTGTTGTCTATTCATGTATTCCACAGATGCAGGGTACATCAAGTTGATTGTGGAGCTTTAATCCGCTGCTTCTGAGGCTGCTGGGAGAGGTTTCCCTTTCCCTTCTTTGTTCTCACAGCTCCTGGGTCTCAGCTTTGGATTTGGCCCCGCCTCTGCGTGTTGGTCGCCGGAGGGCGTCTGTTCTTCGCTCAGACATGACAGTGTTAAAGCTCCTCTTTGATTTCTTCAGTGATCTGTTTGTTATTTAGTAATGTAGTGTTTAGCCTCCAAGTGTTTGTGCTTTTTACGTTTTTTTCCCTGTAATTGATTTCTAATCTCATAGTGTTGTGGTCAGAAAAGATGCTTGATATGGTTTCAATTTTCTTAAATTAACCAAGGCTTGATTTGTGACCCAAGATGTGATGTATCCTGGAGAATGTTCTGTGTGCACTTGTGAAGAAAGTGTAATCTGCTGTTTTCGGATGGAATGTCCTATAAATATCAATTAAATCTATCTGGTCTACTTGTCATTTAAAGTTTGTGTTTCCTTATTAATTTTCTGTCTCGATGATCTGCCCAGTGGTCTAAGTGAGGTGTTAAAGTCCCCACTATTATTGTGTTACTGTTGATTTCCTCTTTTATAGCTGTTAGCATTTGCCTTATGTATTGTTGTGCTCCTATGTTGGGTGCATATATATTTATAACTGTTATATCTTCTTCTTGGATTGATCCCTTGATCATTATGTAGTGTCCTTCCTTGTCTCTTGTAACATTCTTTATTTTAAAGTCTATTTTATCTGATATGAGTATTTCTACTCCAGCTTTCTTTTGATTTCCATTTGCATGGCATATCTTTTTTCATCCCCTCACTTTCAGTCTGTATGTGTCCCTAGGTCTGAAGTGGATCTCTTATAGAGAGCATATATATGGGTCTTATTTTTGTATACATTCAGCAAGCCTGTGTGTTTTGGTTGGAGCAATTAATCCATTCACATTTAAGGTAATTATTGATATATATGTTCCTTTTATCATTTTCTTAATTGTTTTGGGTTTGTTTTTGAAGGTCCTTTTCTTCTCTTGTGTTTCCCACCTAGAGAAGTTCCTTTAGCATTTGTTGTAGAGCTGGTTTGGTGGTGCCGAATCCTCTTAGCTTTTGCTTGTAAAGCTTTTAATTTCTCCGTCGAATCTGAATGAGATTACAAGTGAAAATAAAAATGGCAACTTGGATAGCACTTTTAAAAAAATGCAAAATACTCTGATTGATGTGAATATGAATGTATGAGAGATAGTCATGAGATAATAAACCTCTGGGAAAAAAAACCCAGAATATTTTAAAGAGCTACAATCAGAGGACACAAAGAAGAGCTCTTGGACATTAAAATATAATAGCAGAAATTAAAAATTCAATAGAAATTCTTGAGGATAAAGTTGAGGAAATCTTATAGAAAGTGAAACAGAAAGATAAAGCTATGGAAGATAAGACAGGCAGAGAATAGGAAAATTAGTGGGGCCAGTCCATGAAATTTAGAAGCAGAGAACAGAGAAAATAGAAGGGAGGAAACTAACACAGAAATAATTCAAGAACCTTCTCCAGAACTGAAGCACAGCATTTCCAGACTGAAATGTCTCACTGTGCCTTCATGATTATGAATGAGAAAAGCCCACCATAAGACACAGCATTGTGAAATTTCAGGATACTGAAATCAAAATATAAAATAATAAGAAAAGTATTCAGATTGAAAGTTCATGATTCATTGAAAATATCACTAATCAATTTGTCAGTAAGGCATGGAGGTAAAGAGCATGAGCTTGCCATCCAGCTCAGCTGAATTCAAATCCCAGACTCTATACTCACTAGCCCTATAACTCTGGGAAAGTCATTGCAACCCTGTGTCTCAGCTTCCATATCTGTAAAAAAGGAAATTAAAGTAGCACCTACCTTATAGGTTTGTTGTATTACATGAGATAATAAACATAAATACATACAGAAGTGTGACTGGCACATAGTGCTGAGAAAATGTTAGCCTTTGTTATTGAGCCTCTTATTAACAACTCTAGAAGCTAGAAGGCAATAGATCAAAGGCTTCACAATTCTGAGGGTACATGTTTTCTAGTCTAGAATTCTATTCCCAGCCTACTATTGCTTAAGTATCAGAGTAAAATATTTAAATTTTCAGACTGCAAAAAGGTTAAAAAAAATTACCTCTTATGTGCAGTTCCTCAGGAATCTGTATTCTGCCAAAACAGAGAAAACTAAGAGAGAAAGACATGGAATCCAGGAAAAAGGAAATTCCATACAAGAAGTAGAAAGAAAATCCCCAGGATGATGGCGAAAGGAGACCCCAAACAAGAGCTAAGGTTCAGACATCCAGATGTGGAAAGTGAAAGGCTCATGAGAGACTTTTTTTAGGAGGATGACATTGATGCTTAACTTGCATGCATGTACTGAAAGAAGATTTGCACAACTGGGGAAGTAAATAAAAGAACTACAAATACATAGGAAGCTAAGAATGGACAGCAATAGCATTATCTAAAAATTAAAAAAAAAGAAACAAGGGAACCCAAACTTGTTAAGGAAAAGTAATAACAGTACCCAATATGACTGAGCAAGGTCTCGTGTTTATATAGTCATAATACTCTACACACTGTAGTGATAATACAAAATTATGATGAAACTCTGTTGAGAAAAAAGGGAAAGAGTAAGGTTGTATGTGTAAGCTGGGGATAGAGGCAGTGAAAGACAGCTAAATTGTAATTTTCCATAGTAGGAAGTCATATGTAATGCATAAAATTGAAAAATTAAGCTTGTTTGCTTGTTTCTTTGTTTCTTTGTTTGTTTTTAGATTGGTGGAAGTATGGAGGCAAATATGCTAAGAATCAGTTAAAAGAGCTAAAAGTGGCTACCTCTAGGCCACAGAAATTGGAAAGAGGTAGTCAGAGTTCTGCTTTTTTACTGTAATAAGGCTTGTACAACAATTTGACTCTCTAAATTATGATCATGTGTAACTGTGATAAAAAATTAGCACTGAATTAAAAAATAAACATTGCCCCCAAAATTAGAGCACAATGAAATTAAATGACACTTGCTCATGATCAGTATTATTATGTAACAAACGTCCTTATATCCTCAAATATTAATCTCTGACAAAATCTCTGATGATTTATTTTACATAAACATCTAGAGGTAGAACTCCTTTGTTTAAAAAAGTCTATGAACTCTTTAAAGCCTCTTTGTATATATTCCCAAACTATATTCCAGAAAATTGTATCAAAATACTCTCAGCAGCCATAGAGGAAAGTAACTCTCTCAACATACTCTCATCAGCATTAAGTATTAATTTTCAATCAATTTTGTTATTTAGTGTAAAGAAAATATAATTTAATTGGCTTATCAAAAGGAAAATTAGATTCTGTTCGTATGAATAGCTGCCTAATGGTTAAAACTTTTAGTGACTTCATGAAGGCATAGCATAGAAGTTAGCCATTAATATCCATCTTTGGGGCTTTTGTCTTTGATTAGGATATTTGGAAGAAAATGTGCCATCACACAAGTTATGTGATACAGACTTTATTATACTTGATGTCATAAAAATAAGCTTTATTCTGAGCTGAAGGAAATTAATGATCTTCGACTTTAAACATGGCCTTTCATTTTAGAAGTAGTTTTATATTTTATGACTATCTTAAATTTATGCAGTGCTTCTCTCTTGAAAATATTTGTTCAATGTTCACTTAATAAACATTGATTAAGTGTATACAGTGTTCTAGAATGTACTAAGTGCTGGGACACAATGGTAAACAAAACAGTTTTTGCCCTAAAATCTCAATCCTTGTGTAGGATTTACCTAACAGCCTCAGAAAGTTAAGGTAATCTCAGCAATTGAGGGAGAAAATTATTTCTGAAAATATAAATGTCTCTATAGTATGAGAAATAGAGGTGAATAACTTGACTTCCTGGTTGCCAGCCAAGAGTTCAGTCAACTTAGAAATCACTGCACATGAGAATATTTAAACAAATCACGTTCAGGTGTAGCATATGATTACAATTAAATGTATGGTATGCACATGTGACTCAGACGTCGTGGTCTCTATTCAGTCTCTAAAAATGGATAGAGAAATCAATCTTCATCTGAAATATATAGAATGTCCACAAACTGTGTTTTATCTTTATACATTCTCTGTAACTTAATTTTTTGTCAGAAGAGAGATTTGATCCTAGTTCAGAAAACACAAAATACTGTTACATGGTCGTTTCTGTCTTTGAATTGCATTGTCAATGACACTTTAAAAGAAATGAGACCTAACGTATACTTTAAAATGTCAACATTGAATTATATCACCATAGTAAGAAGGAAAAACGTCACACAATTTTCACCCACCAGATGTAGACCATCCTGTTGCTCTGCTTCTCAGCCTTAGTGACAGTTTCCCATTTGTACAAAAGCTATTTCTGTGACAGAAACATGCCTTCTCTTTACTAGTCAGATCTGGAGTTATAACTCTCATCAAGAAAAAAACAAAAACAAAACAAAACAAAAAAACCCCACACTGCTTAGAAGCCATAAGATGGACAGATAAAATCATTTTCATCCTCTACTCTCCTCACAGCACTGTGAGAACTTGGTTTCCCTTTTGAAAAGTGGCTTAGTGATTAGAATGGAGTCAGGGTGTACTTGCAGAAAGACAGATTAATAGGTCACATTACGACAATAGTTGGATAGCGTTATAAACGTCAGGGAGCATAACTCTCCTGTCCCAATGCTAGTGAGTAGCAAATTGAGGATTCATTATCTGAATGTCTCTATTATCAAGGGGCCATGGCTCTCATCATGCTTCAATAAAACAAACTCATAAACATATCCTTCTATTTTTCTAATCATTTCCCTATTTTTATGCTTCTTTATGTGTAGCACTGAATAGTTTCATAAGTCAGACAGATGTGAGTTTCAACCTTGATGCCACTTAATTAACTATGTTAACTTGGGCTTAAACTCTGAAAACCTCAGATCCCTCACCTGTAAAAAGAGTGAAATGCTCTCAAAAGGTAGAACAAAACTCCCCACTCCTTAACTGTGGGCTGTGCATAATGACTTCCTTCTGAAGAGTAAGTATGGAAAAGAAGAAAAACAAATAACTTTACAGTGGAGCAATCTGATAAGCTCTCCCTCAAGGTTGACACCAACAGTGATGAGTCATATGGATAGTACCTACCCTTGATATCCTGTGCTGAGCATGGCACTTTTCCTCTGTGGTCTTCCTCCCCCAAAACCCATAACCCCTCTAATTATGAGGAAAATCATCAGAAAAACCTAAACTGAAGGGCATTCTACGAAATGCCCTGACCACTACTCCCAAGAAGGTAGAAATGGCATCTTTCCTCATGAATATTTTTAGTTATTACATATTATATGATGATTATATATTTTCAAAATATATATTCCCACCCTACTGACTTCAGGCTTGGCCATTTGACTTGCTTTGACAAATGAAATGTGAGCAGAGATGAAGTGTGTCCCTCTGAGCTTCTGTCTTGTGATTTTGGTATGCTGTTTTCCCTCTGAAACCTCCATTAAGGCCTCGCAGTCTACCAGCCCACATCCTAAGTGAAAACAATGAGCTGCTCAGCAGCAGTGTTTCTGTGGCAGGAGAGGGAAATGTCATGTCCTGGGACCCACAGGAATCCTTAGGACAGACCGCCAAGTGAAGCTTCTTGGTTTTGTGCAGAAAAGAATTCAAGAGCAAGCCAAAGAAAAGCAAAAGCAGTTTATTTAGAGAGATATGCACTCCATAGGCAGAATGCAGACTGTCTCAGAAAGTGAAAATGGCCTCAGGGCATGGGATTGTCAGTTTTTATGGGCTGAGTGATTTCACATGCTAACAAGTGGGAGGAATATTCTTGCTATTTTGGGGAAAGGTGGGGATTTTCCAGGAATTAGGCTACCACCCACTTTTTGGCCTTTTATGGTCTGTCTCAGAACTGTCGGGGAGTAAGGGGGAGTGATTTTTAGTATTACATTGAAGATATAATGAGCTAAAGATCAATGACCTGACTGTTCTCGAAACCATCTTGGTTTCAGCTGGTTCTGGCCAGTTTTTATCGCACCCTAACAGCTGTGCCCCTTCTTCATTTATCTGGTGGTTGGGTCCTGCCCCTTCCCCTCCTGTCTCATTACCAAGCAAAGGGCTTGTTGCCTGACACACGTAGAAGCAGATACTATGGCACCAGCTTTTGAGAAAAGAAAAAACTATTGTGAGGACAACCAGCAAGGAGACAGGAGGTACAGTTCAATTTTGTCAAACTGGGGTTCAGTCAAACTTTTAGGAGTTAGGGGAGGAGGGTTGGTAGGCAGAAGCACTGACGGGACTTTGGAACTTGGCCATTTGCAGTAAGGTACGGTAAAGGGGCTTCAGTCTAGACCCTCTGCTTCTGAAAGGGTTCCAGCGTTCAGGTTCCAGTCACGTCCGGGCCTTTGGTTCCGTGGGGGCAGAAACTTTGGTTCTGGGTGTTTTTTGAGGTCAAGATCTTCCCCTCTGCACATGCTTTGGGTTTTGTTCTGTTGTCTCTGAAAAACAACTCAGTATCTTGTTAGAAACAAGATAGGGCCAGTTTGGGGCTGGTTCTGTGGTTACGGCAGTTGACCCATGAGAGACATGTAGTATAAGAGAGAAAGAAATGTTATGAGTTATTGAGATGTTGGGGTCATCTTATGACAGCAAAACTGAGCTTAAGCTGAGGACCTAGCTCTACTCAATAATGAAGTTCATACCTTTTCCCGTTCTCTCCCTTTCTTCCTCCATGTTCCCTCCTGTCTCCTCCACTTCTTCTACCAACTTCTTCTCATGACATGTTAATTACACATTAATTTCTGAGCTTCTCCTTCCTCTAGTAACTACCTTTGGACTTGCGCATTCCAGCTTCTCTTCTTAAATTTGCTTTTAACTATTTCTATCGCTTTCATTTTTCTGGTGTTTTCAACCAGAGGCACCAGTGAATGATTGGAGCTCAGATAAAAATCCCTCTGCTACTCACCTGCCTTGCCCCTTATTCTCCCCACATTGGTGTCCTGATGAAGTCAGATTAAAATTAACATCCAGAAACTATTTGGTTGGAGAAAGAAACCACCACAAGGGAAATTAGGGGTGTTTTTAAAGAGGTTAGGTGCTGATTATAACCATATAAGTCTAATACATTCTTTTTTTTCTTTTAGCATCAGCTACCTCCTGAATCACTGCCCAGTTGCCAGCTACAAGTCCTAGTTCCAAAGTAAGTCTAGCCAAGTCTAAAATTCTAGTTGACTCATCCAACCTTCATGTTCACCCAGGACTTACTTAAGCATCCAAAATAACTTAAAAATTTAGATTCTATCTTCCTAAGATATCTGCATCTGGTAAATGATGCAAAGGCTAAATGGGCAGAAAAGACTCCTCTTAATTATGTCTAAGTTCAATTTCACATGCATGCAACTTATATGGGGAAAAATATCATTAGATTCACCCAACCTTCACAAAGTTAAACTGTCCAATCAACTATCTTTTCAGGAAGCAAGTGTCCACAGCACAAAGCCAGAAGACTCTCTGAAAGGGTAGTGCTGTCAGATAATAGCAGAAGGAACTGCTATTCTGAAGTCAGGCGCAGTTCACATTAGCTTCAGGATTAATTTCATTGGCACAGAGAGCAAGCTCACTACCATCAGGTAAGCACACACACAACTTTTTCTAGTCCTGTAAAAAAGAGTAAGGGGGTTGATTTTCCTTCTCAACTTCTATCTTAGAATTCATATTGCCCTCTATGGAGTTCATTTATCTCTCTCATCTGAAGATGTAGGATATGTCTGCTCAGGTGGGTGCTCTGGGCATTTAGGAGCCAAATTTGAGGAGAAACAGTCTGCAAAATAATTGGTTGTTCAGGAGTAGCCTGTGTACTTCCTCCATGAAAAATCCTGTTGGTGCTGCTGTGCTGGGGGTTTAAAAGAAAGTGTAGCACAGGGGTGGGTTGTTAGGATACATTTTTCTTGTACAAAAACTTAAATGTATAGTTCAGAAAGAAAGAAAATAGTCTGTTTCATTTTGCCACACACAAATGGCATCTAGACAAAATTTGGATCAATTGGATTCCAAATCCTACTAAGATACGATGGTAATTGAGATTCTATAGCTTTTACAAAGCTGATTAGGCAATTTTCACAATGTGTAAGAATCTCTGCAGAATTTCCACTACTGTTCCTTTCCAGACTAAGAAAGAAGGAGGAAAGAGGAGAGTGATGGTTGGGGCAGTCATTTAATTGCCCTGGAAAACATTTAATTGCCTTACAGGTTTTATTTCTTTCGGCAAACTGGTCTTTGATTTTTCTGAGCTCACTATGGAAAACTTTGCTGGTCATCAAATTTCTGTTTTTTCCTATTCTTTGCTCAGTTGTTTTTGTTTGTGTGTGTTTTTAAAGATTGTTTTATAATCTACTTTAAATCTTATTTTTAAGTTTCATTATGGGAACAAGAGCCAATTTGCTAAATTCTTTATACCTTTTTCATGTATAATGTTCATAACACTGTCTTATATGGATTTTTTAAAATATATTTTTGAACACAGCTTATACTGTCTACTTGAAGACAGAACAGGAAAGTCGCATATTAAATATTTTGATCACCATATACAATTGCTAGGAAGAAAAAGTCAATAGAAACCATTAAAAGTATGTCAAACATAGTAAAAAAAAAAAAATTACCAATCAAACAGATGGTTATCATCTTGAGAGCTTGACACAGAGGTTAAGCCCAGAAAGTACAGCATTTGAATTCATGAAAGAAAGGAATGCACTCTTTAAAATATCAAAAGGTAGAACCCGATACTTTTCAGAATATATTGTTTTGTGTCTTTTTAGGACTTGATGTAAAGCACTGATGAGGTCTAAATTAAACATAATGAATTGCTAATGTGTGTACTTGTGGCTAGGTCATTCATAGAAAACTTTATTATTTGGAAAACTTCAATATTCAAAGATTAGCATATTATATTAAATATGGGGCATGAACAGAGACCAGTGACCCAGGTGAGTTGCTAAATATAAAATTCCCTGGAGTGATTCTAGCTTCTTTGAGTGGTTCTCGGTCTGTGGTTAGACAAGATCTTTGAATTGAAGGAGAATAGAAGAATAGCTTGAGATTTGGGGGACATAGTGAATGCATTTTTTCTTGGAATGTGCACTAGATTGCTTGAGTATATTATTTACTTCCTTGCATACAAAGTTTAGATGTTCCATGTGTTTGGGTTTACTTGATGAGTAACATAACATGCATATAATAAAGAAGTAATAAATACTAATATAAATACATAGAGAAAAATGTGTTCCAGACATTTGTATTAGACAATGGCATTAGTCACATCATAAGACTAACCTGTAAATTTAAGTAAAATGTACATATTTTTGTTAATAACTTGTGTCAGTGTTGAATTCTCTTCCCCAACCTCCTCTAACCCCCCCCTCCAAAAAAAAAAAAAAAAGAGAGAAAGAGAAAAGAAAAAATTCAGGACTTTTTATCCACTCTACCAGTATTCCGAAGAAATACTTATTTTAACTTAATCATTCTATCACTCGTTTCATTGGAGTAGTGACCCCTCAGCTTTTCATTCCAGGAGCTACATTCTACTCATCCATGATGACATTAGTGTCCTTTTCATGGAATAAAAAGTAATTGGCTCTTTTGTGCCTTGGCTTTTGTGCTTCCTCCACCTGGAGTGTCATGGCTCTAAATTTAGTAAATGTTATTCCTTTAAAGCCTAGGTCAGTGGTGTCTCCTTCTTGAAGATTTTGCTATACAAAGTAGGAAGTTAATAATTCATCAGTTTATTTATATTTATTAAAATGTTGTGGTCAAATATGTAAATATTTCAACCATTTATTTTCCTTTACAAAATTTATTTCATATTCTAGCTGGTGGTATTGGATTTAAAATTAGCAGGGAATTTCAAATATTTGAATTAAAGCTTCATAGTGCCTCTACTAGTTATCAGTTAAAGAGAAAATTCTAGGCTTTTGTATTCCAGTGGTGGTTATTCTTTGTTTTTGCTTTCTGTCTCAGTTTTCTTTCTTTTCTTTCCCAGTACTTTGTGCAGCAGAGTTGGCTTATCTTCGTGTGTACCTTATTTTATCATAATTGCTATTTTCTCATCATTCATCCATCTCATGCAAAATTAGTTCATTAATGTATTATAATCATTTCTGAGAGCATGTCATATCCAGGAACTGTTCTTATACTCCTTAATTACAGCTCTTTTTTTTTTTTTTTTCTTTTTGCGGTATGCGGGCCTCTCACTGTCGTGGCCTCTCCCGTTGCGGAGCACAGGCTCCGGATGCGCAGGCCCAGCGGCCATGGCTCACGGGCCCAGCCGCTCCGCGGCACATGGGATCCTCCCAGATCGGGGCACGAACCCGTATCCCCTGCATCGGCAGGTGGACTCCCAACCACTGCGCCACCAGGGAGGCCCTACAGCTCATTTTTTAAACAATGGAAGTAAGCATTTTTACTAAGAGAACTTCAGCTTTTGAGGGTTCTTTTGTTTTGTTTTACATTTAAGACAAACTCTTCTTTTGATTGAAGTATAATTGATATACAATACTGTGTTAGTTTCAGGTATATAGCAAAGTGATTTAGTTATATATATATATAATATTTTTTAGATTATTTTCCATTATAAGTTATTATAAGATATTGAATATAGTTCCCTGTGCTATATAGTAAATCCTTTTTCTTATCTGTTTTATGTATAGTACTTTGTATTTGTTAATCTCATACCCCAAATTTATCCCTCTCCCCCTTCTCTTTCCCCTTTGGTAACCATAAGTTCATTTTCTATGTCTATGAATCTGTTTCTATCTTGTATATAGATTCATTTGTATTATCTTTTAGATTCCACATATAAGTTATATCATATAATATTTGTCTTTCTCTGTCTGACTTACTTTACTTGGTGTGATATTTTCTAGGTCTAGCCATGTTGCTACAAATGGCAATATTTCATCTTTTTTATGGCTGAGTAGTATTCCATTGTATATATTTACCACATCTTAAACCCATTGTCTGTTGATGGGCACTTGGGTTGTTTCCATATATTGGCTATTAGGAATAGTGCTGCTATGAACATTGGGGGGCATGTATCTTTTCGAATTACGGTTTTCTCTGGATAATGCCCAGGAGTGGTATTGCTGGATCATATAGTAACTCTATTTTAAGTTTTTAAGGAACCTCCATACTGTTCTCCATGGTGGCTGCACCAATTTTAATTCCCACCAACAGTGTAGGAGGGTTCCCTTTTCTCCACACCCTCTGTAGCATTTATTATTAGAAGACTTTTTGATGATAGCCATTCTGACAGTTGTGAGGCAATACCTCACTGTGGTTTTGATTTGCATTTTTCTAATAATTAGCAATGTTGAACATCTTTTCATGTGCCTCTTGGCTGTCTTCTTTGGAGACATGTCTATTTAGGTCTTTTGCCCATTTTTTGATTGGGCTGTTTGCTTTTTGTTATTGAGTTGTATGAGCTGTTTATATACTTTGGATATTAACCCCTTGTTGGTCACATCATTTGCAAATATTTTCTCCAATTCTGTAGGCTGTCTTTTCATTTTGTTGATGGTTTCTTTTGCTGTGCAAAAGCTTTTATTATTTATTTTTGCTTTTATTTCTTTCTCCTTGGGAGACTGATATAAGAAAATATTGCTATGATTTATGTCCTAGAATGTTTTGCCTGTGTTCTCTTCTAGGAGTTTTATGGTGTCATGTCTTATATTTAGGTCTTTAAACCATTTTGAGTTTATTTTTGTATATGGTGTTCTAATTTCATTGATTTACATGTATCTGTAAGACAAACTCTTTTAATGTTTTTCTTATCATTTTGATCATTACTGTTAGTTACTTATTATACAATTCTATTTTTATAAATAAGTTGCCTGAGATGGTGACTTTGACTTCTTGTGAACCATTTATGCTTGCTTTCTGGTTTGTATTAAGGTTACCAGACAAGTAATTGCAAATTAGCAAGGTATTAGCACATTAAATATGAAATGAGGTTTTTTAGTTTTTATTTTTTTTATTTTTTTATTTTTATTTTTATTTTTTTTTATTTATTTTGTGTGTGTGTGTGGTATGCGGGCCTCTCACTGTTGTGGCCTCTCCCGTTGCGGAGCACAGGCTCCGGATGCGCAGGCTCAGCGGCCATGGCTCACGGGCCCAGCCGCTCCGCGGCATATGGGATCCTTCCGGACCGGGGCACGAACCCGTATCCCCTGCATCAGCAGGCGGACTCTCAACCATTGCGCCACCAGGGAGGCCCGAAATGAGGTTTTTTAAAAGTGTATGTCAGTGGATGGCATCTGAATTTCTCTTAGGGAGACAAATGTTTTTGAAAAGGAAACTGCCTGTTAGTGTGGAAGATGAGGATGGAGGATTATAGTTTAGAAGGAAATGTATGAAAGTATTAGCTAAACTGTTCATCATGGAAAGTTATCACAAATATGGGGGTTTCAGTGAGGGAGAGGAAAATGACAGAGGTATTAGACAGAAAAAGTGCTCAGATTATATGGCAGAAGACTGGAGCCTGCAGAGAGCAAGTTGGTGAATAATTTCTGCTAACAGGGCTACGGAAAGAGTCTTAAGAAAAGAATTGTCTAATGCTCTGTTTTAAACTGTTTTCTGTGTAGTTTTGTGCTGTAACTCCCCTCTTCCATTGCCTTAAAAGAGAGGAGTTATCTATACAAATTGACATTATTTTGGAATCAAAGAAAATCTTTGCCCCTCCCTATTTTTGTGTAAGACAGAGCAAAAAGAATAATCATTGGGGATGAAATAACAGTGAGACCCAGAGTTCAGCTAGAATAGAAAATGAGAACTACGGGTGTCCAGGAAAACACCAGTTAATAGATAACTCTCTGAAAACACCAGTTAATAGAAAACACCAGTTAATAGATAACTCTCTGAAGGTGGGGTGGTGGGGAAAGACGGTGAGTTTTCTACTTCTTAAAAGGATAAAAATGTTCAGTCAATTTTATTTTAATCTTTTAAAAAAAGCAAGATTAATTGTGTTGACATTTGGGATGCACCTATAAATGATAAATACCAAACCTATGAAAATTATTTTTCAGATTTTTATAGAAGATGTTGCTATCAATGCAAATAGGTTTTCTTTGCCATCTGATTATGTCTTATTTCTTATGTCCTCTGTGTGTGGATTGTAAGAAAATCATTATCTTCATTTTCAAAGTGCAGACCTCAGAACATGAAGAGCGTTAAGTGACTTTGAAGGCCAGTCTGTAAGTTAGAAGTGGAATGAAACAGAATCAAAAACCCATGGGCCTCCCTGGTGGCGCAAGTGGTTGAGAGTCCGCCTGCCGATGCAGGGGATACGGGTTCGTGCCCCGGTCTGGGAGGATCCCATATGCCGCGGAGCGGCTGGGCCCGTGAGCCATGGCCGCTGGGCCTGCGCGTCCGGAGCCTGCGCGTCCGGAGCCTGTGCTCCACAACAGGGGAGGCCACAACAGTGAGAGGCCCGCATACCGCAAAAAAAAAAAAAAAAAAAAAAAAAAAAACCCACATGGCTCAGGTTAAATTCATGATCTGTAAATACTGTGGTGAAAATAGTTAATACTTGGTACTTTACTACCTATGTGATACTGGGCATTTATCTCAGGAATGGCATCCTTCATTTTTTTTAAAAAAAGTAAACATAATATTGAATACTTTTGAGGATTAAATGATATAACATATGCAAAGCACAGTGCCTGCAACCAAATAAGCATTCAATGAATGCTAACATTATTTATTACTTTGTTCTTTCAATTATTTTTTTGGAAAATAAAGATTAATATTAATAAAATTATTCATACTCCTTTCAATTCCTATCATTCCAGAAAACATTGTTTATAAACATTTAAGGATTTTTGGAACAGAATTTTAAAGCATTCTGGCTTTTCAGCCTATATCAATTTCAATCTCATGGACACTACAAATTTATATTAATTGTATAAGGTCTAAAAAGAAGCTCAAGTGACCCAGGGGTATTCAGATACCTCAAATCCTCCTGTTGGTTGATTATCATCCTGGGACCAACTCAGCCTGGGCTCAGGTGTAATCTTCCACAAATGCCTCACAAACTGAAAATTCAATAAAAGGAGCCATAGCAGCTCGTGGTATAAGAGCCACAGTCAGAGTCTATATGTCAAATTATAATGCTGCCACCCTTCCTTATTCCAGAAGAAAATTTCTTTATCATTAAAATTTAAGTATCGGAGTTTAGGACTTCCTCCATATTCTTGAATGTGGCTTATATATCATAAATTAGAGATGATGGAAGGGATCTTTTATCATTGTAGAAGTCAACTCTTTCTTAAAATTGAGGAAATTGAATCCCAGTGATGTTAGTAACTTACTCAAGTTCCACAGCAAGTCATGGGTTTCTTTCTAATGAAGTAAAAATAGAAGACTAATACTCACCAAAAATGACAGGTAATTAATTTTTGTTAAAACTTTATTGAGGTCTAACTGACATACAGTAAACCACATATGTTTAAAAATTATAGTTTGATGAGTTTTTACATATGTGTAGACTCATGAAAGCATCACCACAGTCAAAATAATGAACATATCCTTCACCCCAAAAAGTCTCTTTGTAATCTTTTCCTCCTGCTCCTCCTTGGTCCCTGCTATCCCACCCCTGTTGTCCCAAAGCAACCACTGATCTGCTTTCTATTATTATAGTGTAATTTGCATTTTCTAGAGTTTGTATGAATAAAATTACATAGTATCTATATTTTGTCTGGCGTTTTTCACTTCAAAAATATATTTTGAGGTATATCCCTGTTTTTGCATATATCAGTGGTTGTACCCTCTTGTTGCTGAGAAGTATTCCATTTTATGGCTATACCACAATTCGTTTATTCATTTACCTAGTAGACAGGTGGTAACATGGACATTTGGGTTATTTCCAATTTGGGGCTACTAAAAATAAAGTGGCTATGAGTATAGTGTGTAAGTCTTTGAGTCAACATTTGCTTTTGTTTTTCTTGGGTAAATCCCTAGGAGTGAGTGAAATGTTTGAGTAGTATAGTAGGTATGTATTTAACTTTTTTAAAAATTTATTTATTTACTTATTTATTTTTGGCTGCGTCAGGTCTTTGTTGCTGCACACGGGCTTTCTCTGGTTGCGGCAAGCGGGGGCTACTCTTCGTTGCGGTGCGCGGGCTTCCCATTGTGGTGGCCTCTCTTGTTGCGGATCTCTAGGTGTGCGGGCTTCAGTAGTTGTAGAACGTGGGCTCAGTTGTTGTGGCTTGCGGGCTCTAGAGCGCAGGCTCAGCAGTTGTGACGCATGGGCTTAGTTGTTCCGCGGCATGTGGGATCTTTCTGGACCAGGGCTCAAACTGGTGTCCCCTGCATTGGCAGGAAGATTCTTAACCACTGCGCCACCAGGGAAGTCCCAACGTATTTAACTTTTTAAGATACTACCAAACTATCTTCCAAAGTAGTTTTATCATTTTACATTTCCACCAGCAGTGTGTGAGAGTTCCAGTTGCTCCATGTCTTCACCAACATTTTGCATAGACAGTCTTTTTTATTTTAGCCATTCTAGCAAATGTGTAGGGGTATATCATTGAAGTTTTTATTTGCATTTCACCAATGACTCATGATATAGAGTATATTTCTGTGTGCTTATTTGATATCTATATATCTTCTGTGATGAAATGTCTATTAAAATCTTTTTGCCCATTTTTAAATTGGGTTGTTTTATCTTCTTTTTACTGGATTGTAAGAATTCTTTATATATTCTGGATAAAAGGCCTTTTCCAGGAACTTTTTATTGCTTTATCACACTGATGAGAACATCCAGTACACTGTTAAATAGAAGTAGTGAGATAAGACATCCTTACCTTGTTCCTGACCTTAGGGGTAAGTCCTTCACCACCAAAATGCCCTTTATCAGGTTGAGGAAGTTCCCTTACACTTACTGAATAAGACTTTTTTTTTTTTAATAGGACAGAATTCCCTTGGTACCACAGGAGAGAGCTCAGCTGTGAAATTTAGGCATAATTCCCCACAGGAATAAAACCCCTATATGCAAAAGTGAAAGTCGGAGGCATGTTTTGGAATCAAGCTGTACTGACCACACAGGAAGCAAATTTTTGCCTCTAAGAGGAATGAAAAATACTAATATGTGTGCCTGTGTTCTTTCTATGCTTATGTTAGACATTAATAGTTGATCACAGCATTCTTTACTGGGAAACCCAAATGCAAACACAGAAACCAGGTTATCATAGGGTCTGGGTAGCTACTAAAGTTGGCATGTATGATGAGTATTTTCATCCCTATCCTGCAATATTTATACATAAAAAATAAAGAATAAAATATCCAATTAAGTGATGTAGTGTGGATGTGGATATAATATCACTTGGTATCTGGATACTGTCAGTAAGCAACTTTAGAGAATTATCTTACAGCTTTGGGAGCCTTTTCATAACTATTCCTCCATACAACCTTGTGGAGAAGGCAGGGGTTTGGAGAGGCTGAATCATTTATAATACTGTAGGACCATAAGATGTTCCAGAAGGAAAGTTTGTTTGAGAACATCTAACTCAGAAGTTTTCAGACTTTTCTGTTCCTAGCTTTAAAACATGTTCTTTTAAAGAACCCCATAGAAAAGTTCAATAAATAAACCAGCTGAAAGCAGGACTGTTGTAGTCTCCCCATGCCCCATCCCTTTGGAACCCCTGAGGTATCTCAATGAAAAATGCTAAGGCTTCACTGAGCGAAGTTTCAAAACCACTGATCTCATCCAACTTTCACTTTACAGATGTTGAAGTATAAGGAGTGATATAAAGTACCTAAGATAACCAGGTAGAGAATAACAAAATTGAGACTTGAAGACAAATCACTTGTTCCTGGTCTGATATTTTCTTCTGCACCATGTGCACACAAAGAAAATATTTTGATTATATGTACATGAGTCATTAATGATAATAATAAAACTGCATAGCCACATAATACTTCACAAAGCACTCTCTCATTTATATCTCATTTGGCTCCCATAGCACCTTCATTTACAAATTAAGAAACTGAGGCTCAAAGAGAAGTAATTTGCCCAAGGTTAGAGAGCTGCTATGTTGTTAGGTTGAGACTCAACCACAACTTTACCTATACTTAGGTTAATGTACCATGTGCTCTGTACCCACAGAAATTTAGGGCTCACAGCCTTCTGCAAAGCTCCAGACTCATATATACCACCACTAATGAGTTATTTCCATCTTCATCTTCAGTGCCCCACAGGTATCCCCAACTTGTCACATCCAAAGTGGAACTAACATCTCTGCTACCCCTCAAACACATGTAGATGGGTCCTGGACATCTGTACTTTAAAAAATCTCCCCAGGCAGTACTAATGGGCAGCTGGGATGGTGAACCACTGGCCTAGAGAATAGAACCCCAGCCCCTTAGCACAGCACACAAAGCCTCTATAATAATTCCAGTGTGATAAATCCAATCTGATCCTCTGCTACTAGGAGCCTGATACTTTGTGGTCCAGGATCATAATATCTACCATTTATTGAACTTGATACATTCTTTCAGTCTTCTGTACAATGTTCCTTCCTTTGTTTATTGGGGTCTTCTCCAACCTTCTGGTGGATACCTACAATTCCTCCATTAGAGACTCATCTTGTTAATATAAGGGTTTGACCCCTGTTAAAATGCAAATAACTTCAGGAAGGAAAACATTAAGTTGTTTTTAATTAATTATGTATCCCTGTTAATAAAATACATAGGAGTAGGTTTTTAAGAAGACAGAGGATGAGAGCAAGAGGGAGTGTAGGAAAACGGCATTGGCAAATGGGTAAAAAGCTGAGGAACTGAATGCTGAGAAAATGTGCGATTCCACAGGGCTGAGTCAAATAAGTTATGAATTATTGTTTTGGATGAGCAAAATTAAGGTAGATTGTTATATAAAAATAGAAGAATACTAAAATTTGGCTATTTCTAATAATTTTCAGAAATTTCTCTAGTAATATAAAAAGCAAATGTGTACTAGAGTGAACAAATCAAAAGGTTATAGATAATAAAGCCACAGTGTCAGAAACAAGTAAAATATCCAGTGATACGGATAGTTCAGTAAATTATGTATTTGCATTATAAATGATGTTCTAGAACAGTTTATCATTTCTTAAGAGGTTATAGGATAAGAAAGATATTCAGGATAAATAGTGAAATAAAAAGTCCATATTATAAAATAACATATATGATCCTGTATTTGTGAAAAATATATGTGCATACATCAGGACCTAGCCCTGATGTTCACAGTGCCTATCTTTGCAGGGTAGGAGGAAACTATGAATATTCCTTTTAAGAAAATAAGAAAAAATTGCTTATCTATGTTCTTTAATTTTGTTTTGAACTGCAATTTTAAAAGTATAACAAACTTTTTAAAGGAAGTCCAGTAGAAGTTATAAAATTCGAATGTGTTCTGTCAGATCACACTGGATTATTAATTATAAGGGAATATGGGGATGAACATGTGCATATGAGTACATGACTGAGGGCCTCAGTGAGGATTCTGTGAAGCAGAGCAGTGCCAAAGTTGGCCATAGGATCTCTATATGCTAGATCCTGCTTACATGACAGAAACAAACAAACAAACCCGAGCATCCATGTAATTAAAAACTATTTAAAGCCAAATAAGATTTTGCAAGATGAAGAGTTTCATTCATGAAAATAAACACATGTGTTAATGACAATGAAAATTCAAGACACTTGACCATTGAAGATACTATTAAGAAATAGTGCCAAGAGCCAAAATGAATGACTTACAAATGTGAGGAAAATTGCTCATGTAAAGTCACACACTAGTCACACACTAATAGAAACCATAAAAACAAATAGTAAAATTCAAAAAAATTGCATGAGAACATGTCTTCATTATGACATTTAATCAACTTGTAATGCAGTTCACTATGTCCATCTGTACTTGTTTTATTTCTTCCCCCTCCTTGAACTCTGAGGATCAGATTTTGGGAGCCCATTCTACTTTCTCCAGTAATTAATTCAAGGAAACAGTAGATCAGAGATTAAAATCTCCTCACATAGTTCTTGGGTTCTCATTTCTTTATTAAGCTTACTGAATGTCAGTGGCATTATTAAACACAAAAGTCTAACTTTTCCAGTAACTTTTAAAATGGTGGCTGCAAGGAGAATCAAAATTAACGAAAGAAAGCACTCAGAAACAATACAAAGAACTCTGTGGTTCATTAACACTAGGAGTAATTTAAATGCCACATGCAAATATCAAATGACATTTACAAAGCACATACCTGTCTAATTCTTCCGTGAGCTAATGCTGTAATTACAGATTTTATACTTTCCAAAAAGATCACCATAGAGAATACAGCAACCAGGAAAATTTCAATCATAGTGTAAAAGCCACAAAGAATTGCTGAAACTATTACCTACTCAGATTTAAAGTTCAGAGGGTTGATTGTGCTAATTACTGACTGACTTATCCTTTTCCTCCTTAAGAATGAATGTCAGAGTTGGGTACCTGTATAGAATAAATATTCATATCTACTTCTATATCTATATCTGCATATGAATCTCTATATCTGCATATCTGTATATCTAATTTGGGCTTCAGTCTGACATATTGAGTAATTTGCTGCTATGAAAAATTAGGATTACTAACTCTATAACCAAAGACAATACCTTTAAAAAGCAAAAGCCATACTCTAAAACAGTTCTGTTTAACAGAACATTCTGCAGTGATGGAAATGTTCTATACCTGCACTGTCCAACACAGTAGCCACTAGCCTCATGTGGCTAGTGATCATTTAAAATGTGGTAAGTGTGACTGAATAACTGATTTAATTTAGTTTCTTTTATTTTAATTAACTTAAATAGCCAGATTTGTCTATTCACTACTATATTGGGCAGCTCTGAAGAAGCTCATGAAATGATAGTGATGAAATGTGATCCAAGTAAAATAGCCTTCATTCGCTTATCAACTGCTTGCATATGAACAAGCTAAGCTTCTCTTCCCTTCTACAGTATTAAGCCATCCGCCAGGATTGATGACAGGAAAAATGGGTAGAAGACACACAAGCTATTTGGGATGTTTAGGATGTTTCTTGAAGGTGGAGATAATACTATTCATCTCTGTATATGCAGTAAATAGCACAGTGCCTGGCACAAAATAGTTGGTCAGTGTTCGTTTTTTAATATTGGGTTGCCCAAAAAGTTCATTTGGGTTTTTCTGTAAAATGTTATGGAAAAACCTGAATGAGCTTTTTGGCCAAAACAATATGCTTAAAAAGGTGCTTTTATTTATCAAAATGGGAGATATATCGAGGAATCTGAATCCTGAAAATATAAAACATATAAAACAAACAATTGACTGTGTTTTGTTGTCCATCATTTGCATCACACTAAACTTTGGCTGTAAGTATATAACCTATAAATATTACCATGTTGAAAATTAGACATTTAAAACTTTACTACTGTTAAAATACACAGAATGTCTTAATAAAAATATCTTCACAAAGATATGATTTTCTTCTTGATTTTTTTCACACCTGTATAAGAAATGTCTATATGAGCCAGGTGCCCACTTGCACGATGCCCACTGCACCACTCTGACTGGGCACAGCTGCTGCCTTTGATATCTTTTTATGCCCATTATATAAGTGACAAGGATGACACCTTTCTCTCCAGCTTGCATAAACAGATGGGGAGTGCTGCCTTTTACTTACATGAATACCATGTGGCTGACAGGGTCTTGGTGCTTCTGCTGGCTGTCAGGCCTGAGACTCTCAGGAGGGAGAGCCAAGTTCAGGACACTGCTCCACAAAAGACCTCCTGGCCCCATGTAATATCAAATGGCGAAAGCGCTGCCAAAGATCTCCATCTCAATGTCAAGACCCAGCTCCACTCAATGACCAGCAAGGTCCAGTGCTGGACACCCCATGCCAAACAACTACCAAGACAGGAACACAAACCCACCAATTAGCAGAGAGGCTGCCTAAAATCATAAGTTCTCAGGCACCCCAAAACACACCACTGGATGCAGTCCGGCCCACCAGAAAGACAAGATCCAGCCTCATCCACCAGAACACAGGCACCAGTCCCTTCCACAAGGAAGCCTACACAACTCACTGAACCAACCTTACCCACTGGGGGCAAACACCAAAAGCAACGGGAACTATGAACCTGCAGCCTGCAAAAAGGAGACCCCAAACACAGTAAGCTAAGCAAAATGAGAAGACAGAGAAACACACAGCAGATGAAGGAGCAAGGAAAAACCCACCACAACAAACAAATGAAGAGGAAATAGGCAGTCGACCTGTAAAAGAATTCAGAATAATGATAGTAAAGATGATCCAAAATCTTGGAAATAGAATGGAGAAAATACAAGAAACGTTTAACACGGATCTAGAAGAACTAAAGAGCAAACAAACAATGATGAACAACACAAAAAATGAAATTAAAAATTCACTAGAAGGAATCAATAGCAGAATAACTGAGGCAGAAGAACGGATAAGTGACCTGGAAGATAAAATATAGGAAATAACTGCCACAGAGCAGAATAAGAAAAAAAGAATGAAAAGAAATGAGAAAAGAAAAAAACAAAGGAAAAAAAAATAAAATAAAATAAAAAGAAAAGAAAAGAAATGAGGACAGTCTTAGAGATATCTGGGACAACATTAAATGCAACAACATTCGAATTATAAGGGTTCCAGAAGAAGAAGAGAAAAAGAAAGGGATTGAGAAAATATTTGAAGAGATTAGAGTTGAAAACTTCCCTAATGTGGGAAAGGAAATAGTTAATCAAGTCCAGGAAACACAGAGAGTCCCATACAGGATAAATCCAAGGAGAAACACTCCAAGACACATATTAATCAGACTATCAAAAGTTAAATACAAAGAAAAAATATTAAAAGCAGCAAGGTGAAAACAACAAATAACATACAAGGGAATTGCCATAAGGTTAACAACTGATCATTCAGCAGAAACTCTGCAAGTCAGAAGGGAGTGGCAGGACATATTTAAAGTGATAAAAGGGAAAAACCTACAACCAAGATTATTCAACAAGGATCTCATTCAGATTCGACAGAGAAATTAAAACCTTTACAGACAAGCAAGAGCTAAGAGAATTCAGCACCACCAAACCACCTTTACGACAAACGCTAAAGGAGCTTCTCTATGCAGTAAACACAAGAGGAGGAAAAGACCTACAATAACAAACCCAAAATAATTAATAAAATGGTAATAGGGACATACATACTGATAACTACCTGAAATATAAATGGATTAAATGCACCAACCAAAAGACATAGACTGGCTGAATGGATACAAAAACAAGATGCTATATATGCCATCCATAAGAGACCCATTTCATACCTAGGGACACATACAGACTGAAAGTGAGGGGATGGAGAAAAATATTCCATGCAAATGGAAATCAAAAGAAAGCTGGAGTAGCAATTCTCATATCAGACAAAATAGACTTTAAAATAAAGACTATTACAAGAGACAAAGGATACTACATAATGATCAAGGGATCAATCCAAGAAGAAGATATATCAATTGTAAATATCATGCACCCAATATAGGAGCACCTCCATACATAAGGCAAATGGTAACAGCCATAAAAGGGGAAATCGACAGTAATACAATCATAGTACAGGATGTAAACACCGCATTTTCACCAATGGACCAATCATCCAAAATGAAAATAAATAAGAAAACAAAAGCTTTCAATGACATATTAAACAAGATGGACTTAATTGATATTTATAGGACATTCCATCCAAAAATAAGAGAATACACTTTCTTCTCAAGTGCTCATGGAACATTCTCCAGGATAGATCATATCTTGGTTAAGAAATCAAGCCTTGGTAAATTTAAGAAAAATGAAATTGTATCAAGTATCTTTTCTGAGTACAACATATGAGATTAGATATCAATAACAGGAAAAAATCTGTAAAACACACAAACACATGGTGGCTAAACAATACACTACTAAATATCAAGAGATCACTGAAGCAATCAAAGAGGAAATCAAAATATACTTAGAAACAAATAACAATGAAAACCTGACAACCCAAAACCTATGGGATGCAGCAAAAGCAGTTCTAAGAGGGAAGTTTATAGCAATACACTCCTACCTCCAGAAACAAGAAACATCTCAAATAAACAACCTAACCTTACACCTAAACCAATCAGAGAAAGAAGAACAAAAAAACTCCAAAATTAGCAGAAGGAAAGAAATCATAAAGATCAGATCAGAAATAAATGAAAAAGAAATGAAGGAAACAGTAACAAAGATCAATAAAATTAAAAGCTGGTTCTTTGAGAAGATAAACAAAATTGATAAACCATTAGCCAGACTCATCAAGAAAAAAATGGAGAAGACACAAATCAATAGAATTAGAAATGAAAAAGGAGAAGTAACAACTGACACTACAGAAACACAAAGGATCATGAGAGATTACTACAATCAACTATATGCCAATAAAATGGACAACCTGGAAGAAATGGACAAATTCTTAGAAAAGCACAACCTTCCAAGACTGAACCAGAAAGAAATAGAAAATATAAACAGATCAATCACAAGCACTGAACTTGAGGCTGTGATTAAAACTCTTCCAACAAACAAAAGTCAAGGACCAGATGGCTTCACAGGTGAATTCTATCAAACATTTAGAGAAGAGCTAACAAGCATCCTCCTCAAACCCTTCCAACTTATAGCAGAGGGAGGAACACTCCCAAACTCATTTTACGAGGCCACCATCACCCTGATACCCAAACCAGACAAAGATGTAATAAAGAAAACTACAGGCCAGTATCACTGTTGAACATAGATGCAAAAATCCTCAACAAAATACTAGCAAACAGAATCCAACAGCACATTAAAAGGATCATACACCATCATCAAGTGGGGTTTATCCCAGGAGTGCAAGAATTCTTCAATATATGCAAATCAATCAGTGTGATAAACCATATTAACAAACTAAAGGAGAAAAAACATATTATCTTCTCAATAGATGCAGAAAAACTTTTGACAAAATTCAACACCCATTATGATAAAACCCTCCAGAAAGTAGGCACAGAGGGAACTTACCTCAACATAATAAAGGCCATATATGACACACCCACAGCCAACATCATTCTTAATGGTGAAAAACTGAAACCATTTCCACTAAGATCACGAACAAGACAAGGTTGCCCACTCTCACCACTATTATTCAATGTAGTTTTGGAAGTTTTAGCCACAGCAATCAGAGAAGAAAAAGAAATAAAAGGAATCCAAATTGGAAAAGAAGAAGTAAAGCTGTCACTGTTTGCAGATGACATGATACTAAGAGAATCCTAAAGATGCTACCAGAAAACTACTAGAGCTAATCAACGAATTTGGTAAAGTAGCAGGATACAAAATTAATGCACAGAAAGCTCTTACATTCCTATACATTAAGGATGAAAAATCTGAAAGAGACATTAAAGAAACACTCACATTTACCATTGCAACAAAAAGAATAAAATACCGAGGAATAAACCTACCTAAGGAGACAAAAGACCTGTATGCAGAACACTATAAGACACTGATGAAAGAAATTAAAGATGATACAAACAAATGGAGAGATATACCATGTTCTTGGATTGGAAGAATCAACATAGTGAAAATGACTATACTACCCAAAGCAATCTACAGATTCAGTGCAATCCCTATCAAACTACCAATGGCATTTTTCACAGAACTAGAATAAAATAATCTCACAATTTGTATGGAAACACAAAAGACCCCGAATAGCCAAAGCAATCTTGAGAAAGAAAAATGGAGCTGGAGGAATCAGGCTCCCAGTCTTCAGACTATATTACAAAGCTACAGTAATCAAAACAGTATGGTATTGGCACAAAAACATAAATATAGACTAATGGAACAGGATAGAAAGCCCATAGATAAACCCATGCACATATGGTCACCTTATCTTTGATAAAGAAGGCAAGAATATACAATGCAGAAAAGACAGCCTCTTCAATAAGTGGTGCTTGGAAAACTGGACAGCTACATATAAAAGAATGAAATTAGAACACTCCCTAACACCCTACACAAAAATAAACTCAAAATGGATTAAAGACCTAAATACAAGGCCAGACAGTATAAAACTCTTAGAGGAAAACATAGGTAGAACACTCTATGACATAAATCACAGCAAGATCCTTTGTGACCCACCTCCTAGAGAAATGGAAACAAAAACAAAAATAAACAAATGGGACCTAATGAAAGTTAAAAGCTTTTGCACAGCAAAGGAAACCATAAACAAGACAAAAATACACCCCTCAGAATGGGAGAAAATATTTGCAAATGAAGCAACTGACAAAGGTTTAATCTCCAAAATTTACAAGCAGCTCATGCAACTCAATATCAAAAGAACAAACAACACAATCCAACAATGGGCAGAAGACCTAAATAGACATTTCTCCACAGAAGATATACAGATTGCCAACAAACACATGAAAGCATGCTCAACATCACTAATCATTAGAGAAATGCAAATCAAAACTACAATGAGGTGTTACCTCACACTAGTCAGAATGGCCATCATCAAATAATCTACAAACAATAAATGCTGGAGAGGGTGTGCAGAAAAGGGAACCCTCCTGCACTCTTGGTGGGAATGTAAATTGATACAGCCACTATGGAGAACAATATGGAGGTTCCTTAAAAAACTGAAAATAGAACTACCCTACGACCCAGCAATCCCACTACTGGGCATGTACCCTGCGAAAACCTTAATTCAAAAAGAGTCATGTACCACAATTTTCATTGCAGCTCTATTTAGAATAGCCAGGACATGGAAGCAACCTAAGTGTCCATCGTCAGATGAATGGATAAAGAAGATCTGGCACATATATACAGTGGAATATTACTGAGCCATAAAAGAAACGAAATTGAGTTATTTGTAGTGAGGTGGACGGACCTAGTGTCTGTCATACAGAGTGCCGTAAATCAGAAAGAGAAAAACAAATACTGTATGCTAACACATATATATGGAATCTAAAAAAAAAAAAAGGTTATGAAGAACCTATGGGCAGGACAGGAATAAAGACACAGACATAGAGAATGGACTTGAGGATACAGGGAGGGGGAAGGGTAAGCTGGGACGAAGTGAAAGAGTGGCATGGACTTATAAATACTACCAAATGTAAAATATATAGCTAGTTGGAAGCAGCCGCATATTGCACAGGGAGATGAGCTCGGTGCTTTTTGTCCACCTAGAGGGGTGGGATAGCGAGGGTGCGAGAGAGATGCAAGAGGGAGGACATATGGGGATATATGTATATGTATAGCTGATTCACTTTGTTATAAAGCAGAAACTAACACACCATTGTAAAATAATTATACTCCAATAAAGATGTTAAAAAAAAAAACAGTTTCAAGATTCCTCCAAAAATTAAGAGTAGAACTCCCATATGATAAGCCATTCCACTTCTCGGCATTTATCTGAGGAGCAGAAAAATATTAATTCAAAAAGATATGTGCACCCCTATGTTCACTGCAGCATTATTTACAATATCCAAGATATGGAAACAACCTAATTGTCCATCAGTGGATAAATGGATAAAGAAGCCGTAGTATATATACACAATGGAATACTACTCAGCCATAAAAAAGAATGTAGTTCTGCCAATTGTGATAAAATGGATTGTAATCTTAAAAAAAAACAGAAGAAACAAAATAAAAGCAAACTCATGCATACATAAATCTTATTAGTGGTTAACAGAAGGGAAGGAGGTTGAAGCGTGGGTGAAATGGGTGACAGGGGTCAACCATACAGCAGTGGATGATAACTGACTTGTGGTGATCACTTTGTAGTGTGCACAGATGTCAAAATATAATGCTGTACACCTGAAAGTTACATAACTTTAAAAAATGGACAAAGGACTTGAATAAACATTTCTCTAAAGAAGATATACAAATGACCAACAATGACCAACAAGCACATGAAAAGGTGCTCAACATCACTAATCATTAGGGATATACAAATCAAAACTACGAAGAGATATCACCTCACACCCATTAAAATAGCTACTATTAAAAAAAAAAGTAACAAGTGTTGACAAAGATGTGGAGAAATTTGAGCCCTCGTGCACTTGGTGCATGAGGTGAGGTTGGTGAGAATATAAAATGATGCATTCATTATGGGAAACAGTATGGCGGTTCCTCAAATAATTAAAAATAGGATTACCATATGATCCACTAGTTGGTATATACCCAAAAGAAATGGAAGCAGGGTCTCAATGATATATTTGTATATCCATGTTCATAGCAGCATTATTCACATTATCCAAAAAGTGGAAGCAACTCAAGTGTCCATTCATGGATGAATGGATAAGCAAAAAGTGGTATACACATAAAATGAAATATTAGCGTTAAAAATGAAGGAAATTCTGACACATGCTACAACATGGGTGAACTTTGAGCATAGTAAGCTAAATGAAATAAACCAATCACAAAAAGACAAATACTGTATGATTCTACTTACTGTGAGGTCCCCAGAGTTCTCAAAATCATAGAGACAGAGTATAATGGTGGTTGCCAAGGGCTAGAGGGAGGGGATAATGGGGAAATGTTTAATAGGTATAGAGATTTAGTTTAGCAAGATAAAAAGAGTTCTGGAAATCGGGGCTGTACTACAGTGTGAATGTACTTAATACTGCTGAACTGTGTAATTTATGAACAGTTAAGATGGTAAATTTTGTGTTATGTGTATTTGACTAAAACTTAAAATACCAAGGCAAGGAAGAATAGAACTTACTTGGTCAGGTTATCAGAGTGGGGTGCAGGTCAAGAATGTATAACCCTGAGTCCCAAAGCTAATCTCATTTAAGTCTCTGAGGCTCCTCTCACCCCATCTAATCACGGCGGGCTTGGAGGGGGAAACTGGATCTTCCTCCTGTGCAAAATTTATAGTCTAAGAGTCAATTATATACAATTTGAAAGTGTCATAAACATTTTCAGATGAGTAGTGTCTCAAAAATAAAATACCTCCCCCTTCTTATTTCAAAAATGATTTTTAGTTACACAAATAATATATAAATTCACCCCTTTATAAAACATTAAAACATTACAGGTTTAGTCAAAGACATTTGGTGACTGAGGCAAAAGACCTGAAGTGTGTACCCCAGCATCCATTCTCCCTTTTTGACTTAGCAGTAAAATCCCTCACTTGAGCTGGGGACATGGCCAGGTGAAATAGCGATGACATTTTTCAGCCTCCCTTGCAAGTAGAATCCATTACCTGACTAAATTCAGGTTAATAAGATGTACATGAAAATGTTATATGACAATCTGGGAAATTGCCTTAAAGGATAGTTGGCAAACGTGTTGTGTTGCCTTTTTTTTTTTTCCATCCCTCCATCCTAATCCCTAGAACTCAGAAGTGATGGCTGGCCCTCTAGCAGTCATATTGGGCTGTGAGAATGAAGGCTGCACCCTAAGGATGACAGAGAAGAACACTGGAAGGAACCTATCTCCTTATCTTCTCATCACTATTTAGATCCCCTCTTTGACTTTTCCCACTCTCACCTCAAAGTAATAGTATCATCAGTTTGGTGTATAACTTTCCATACTTGTCCTATGAATTGATGTACACCCACAGAAAATATATAGTATTCCTTTTGGGGATTTTACAATTTAGTTTTCTTTTCTTACCAAACTGTCATCACTGTTCATATGATGTACATGTTGTTCTGCTGCTCACAATTTCTTAGGTTTAGTATATTATGAAGCATATGCTTTCAGATGTAAAAACATGACACGCAGCCTGAATTCAGCTCAGAATGTTCCTTCAGGGATGACTGCCTTCATATACTACATAAGACATATGACTGCTAAAATAATAAAAATAATAACAGCCTTACCAACAAATATCTGGAGAACATGAAGTGGCTTCTACTGGTAAAGTGACTTTAGAAAAGTGGCACTGTTATTACTCTACCCTAGATTTACTAAATGTTACTTAAGATGCTAGCTTAAGGAAGAAAGTCTGAATTGCCCCATATAAATGGAAGTCAATTTGGAAATAAAGTCTCCAGTAGAGATGGGTCTTCTGTTCTAGAAGTTCAAGTCAGAGAACTTTGCTGCTTCAAAGCAACTATTTAAATTTCAGAATCCTATGTCAGTGTGGTGATTCATAGGACACTGTAGCAGCAAGTCTGCTGTGACCTACACACAGACTACACACAGTGCTTCTTGTGAGCACTGATTGGTGGCGTGTCTTAGAGTTATTACAGTGGAAGCATTTCTCCCAACAAACTAAAGCATTGAATTTGATATGTAATTTTCAGATCATCACTTGGAAAGAGGTAATGAAGCCTGTCTTGTGACAAATTAAAGCTAACTCTCCTGATATTTTTTTTTCCCACAATGCTTCTCATTGGAACTTCCGGGGAATTCCAGAATAATAGAAACTCAGCACTAGGCTACCACAGGGCTTAGTGCATTTAAGGTACTTAGTAAATGCTTTTTGAATGAATGAATGATTAATTAATGAAGCAAACTAGTCTCTTTAAAGTATTTTTTTCAGTTCTGTAGAATAAAGACATGTTTTTTTCCTCTTGTTTTGAAATGGAAATTGAATTATTCTAAAACTGAATGATCATGCTTTCTTCACAAGATGTAGATCAACTCATTGACATTTGCTTTTTCCACATGGAGACTTTTTGTCATATTAAGGAACATCAACAATTCCAATTCTGAGAATTGCTCAACCCAGTCATTAATAGAAAAAGATTCTCTTTGTGCTAATAGAACCTCATTGGAAATTTGTCTTTTGTGTTGTAAAGAAACATAGAGTTTCTCTGCTAATGAATTTGCGTAACACCTTGAAGCTTATGCACAGGTAAACTACATAAAGGTGGTTCTGACGAGACCAACCCTACTTCTCCTTCAAGGTCTAGGTCAGCTTTCATGTTTTTGCTGGCTGGCTCCCCGACACTGACCTCTCCCCAACTGTCCCCTTGGCACTCAGGATCAGGGAACAGATGCAGAATGCAACATGTGGTCTCAGCCTGCATTAAAGAATTATTCACATGTTCTTAGCACTTTATTGTTTACAAAGTACTTTTCCATACACCATTCTCCTCCTCAAAACTACTCAAGAGGAAATTGAGGTTTCCATCATGGCAGCACTAACTCTCTTACTGAGGCAGAATTGCAACTCCATCACCTTGTAGATGTAACCTTGAGTAACTATTTAAAGTTCTCTAAGCTTCAGTTTCCAAATCTATAAAAATGGGAGGGTGGTAATAGTATGGAATTCAGGCTTGACAGAAGAATAAAAGTAGATAATCAACATAAAGCAAATGACACTGTGTCTGGCGCATAGGAAACCATCCATGAAGGTTAACTGTTATTATAATGATCTCCACTGTGCAGAATAAAAACTGAGGTTCAGATAGGTTAATTACTTTGTTCAAGATTATAGAGCCAGTAAGTGGTAGGGTCACAACTCAAATGTGTATCTGATTGAAACCAGAATCTGGTGAAATCCATCCACCAGTGCTATATTACTTCTCTGAGAATTAAAGTGACAAACCCTCATTGTCAGCCTCTGCCCAGGTGAATGTAATGAGCACCCAGTAGACTAAAGGCTGCCCAATCTTCTGTCCAAAGTCATGGAAAACCACAGAACAGGAAGGCATTCACTTTTTCTCTGTTAACTGAGGGATTGTGGAAATAGTCTTCTATATTCTGTGTAGGGGACTAAGGAACATGGGAAACTTGATGCCTCAAGCATTTTGATGGCCTAATGGGTGTGCAATTTCTTAAATCAATGCTCAATCATATACCTCCTCTGTCCCACCAAGTGTTCTCCCTCTGGCTTTCTCCTGCCCTAGTGTCTTGGCAACCTGGACCAGCTCTGCCTCCTCAGGAGTGTGGTGCCAGGAAGAACCAGCCCTCTGATCGGCCATCCAACTGGGACCTGCCAGAATCATTTATGACCCTGAAAAAAGTGCAACTCATTCTTGGTTACTGTGTGCTAAATGTTTATAGGCACTCAGGCTCACATCTGCATGGTTCCAAAGTGGGCACTCTTATCTACTCCACTAATACTGTTTCTAAGAAGATGTAGGGACAGGAGCATAAAGCAGGCTCTTGATCATGAAGCAGCCACACAGCAGTTGGATTCATGGTCACTACCTGAAGACTGGGGATCCAATACGTCATGAGAATGGGTTTCCAGCACCTTGTAACTCAGAAGCTCAATCCCGACTACAGAGGAACTGCCTTTGTATTCTGCTTTTCTGGGAATTGGTCCTGTGTGCTGAGTTGAAAAACTCCTTATTTAATTATAAATATTATATATAAGTAATTTTTAGATAGATAGGTAGATAGATACATAGATAGATAGATGCATTTATTATAAGGAATTGCTCATGTGATTATGGAGGCTAAGTTCTGAGATCTACACGTGAGTCAGGAGTTGGGGAGCCAGGAGAGCCAGTGGTGTAGTTCCAGTCTGAAGGCCCCAGTCTTGAGACCCAGGAAGAGCCAGTGCTTTAGTGTGAGTTCAAAGTAATAAAAAAGTGAATGTCCCAGTTCAAAGGCAATCAGGCAGAAAGAATTGTCTCTTATTTTAGTGAGTGTCAGCCTTTTTATTCCATTCAGGCCTTCAACTGATTGGATGAAACCCACCCACACTGGGTAGGGCCAGCTGTTTTACTCTATCTATTTAAATGTTAATTTCATCCAAAAACACCCTCACAGAAATACCCAGAATAATGTTTGACCAAATATCTGGTCACCCCATGGCCCAGTCAGGTTGACACATAAAATTAACCATCACATTTGGGAAAAAACAGTTTGGTCTCATTTGGAATTGTTTGCCTCTTCTGTTTCTTTCTCAAGAATGACCTCAAGTCAAGGTTGGTTCCTTTAGGGTAACATAATGTTAAAACTTCTCTACAGACCAAGGTAGCTTCTTTTTAGCTTTGACAGGAAATGGAGACTCTGAGATAAAGAGTAGAGCCAGCACCTGAAACCAGTTCTGCCCAATTCCAGATGTCACTTTTTCCATTCTTCCCATGAGGCACCTGCTTCCACTTCTCACAAGTTTCTATTTCCTGTTTAATCACTCGGTTAATACCTGCCTTCAAGCATTGCCCACTACTATTCACACCTCCTGAAGAAGTAGAGTCCTTTTAGATTGTGAACCTTCCTATAACTGAACTGGGCTGCCTTTCTCTTATTGGGACTTGACTTATGATTATCAGCCTCTCCCTAGTCATGACTCCTCTTCCTGCTAGCTCACCTTCTCTATAATCTCTACTTTCTGCAACCCAGAATGCCATACAACTGGAGTTGTGCTACATTATCCCAAACCCTCCTGAGAACTAAAGCTAAGAATTGGTAAAACTAGAAATCAAACCCAAGTTTTTATATCTTAAGCCCAGTACACTGTCCTCATGGCCATGGATCTGTAAAATGGGTGTGTGCTCAAAATGATCCATTGAGGCAACAGTAAGAAATTACTAGAATGTCCATATTTTAACTTGTAATTTTAATTTTATACATTCTTTACAAAATATATAATGCAACATGTTACAGTAATACACACATAATTTGTAAATAATACACACATATTGGAGAGTATTACTTTTTTTTAACGGATAGGAATGCATGATTTTTTTTTTTTTGCTTGTCTGAGTTATTTATTTATTTATTTATTTATTTATTTATTTATTTACATTGAAGTAATTTTTTTTTACAACTTTATTGGAGTATAATTGCTTCACAATGGTGCGTTAGCTTCTGCTTTATAACAAAGTGAATCAGTTATACATATACATCTGTTCCCATATCCCTTCCCTCTTGCGGGATGCATGATTTTTAAGAAAAGTTTTGGAGAGTGCTCTACACTGGCACTTCACGAATGTTGATGTGCACATAAATCACCTGGGAAATTTGTTAAATACAAATTCAGGTTCAGTGTGTCTGATGTGGCTAGGACTGCGTTTCTAACAAACTCCCTGCTAATGTTCATATTTTGGTCTGGGCCACACTTTGAATAGCAAGGGTCTCTACATCACACTACTTTCCTTGGTATAGTGCTATGGGGCCACCATAAGTATTCATTACATGGCATTGGATGAATGAAAAGAAACAACTCAAGGTGTATGTGTACAAAGATTATTTTCAAATTTTTCAAAATGTTTCTTTTTTGAGAAAACCAGTACCTATATTTTTAAAATAACTATTAAGATTGATATGAAATCAGGTTAGGTATTATATTATTTCAACTCCATTCCTATGACAAATTGTGTTTGGTCTTAACCCTCATTGGGATAATATTCTAGATTAAAGAAAATAACAACAGCAAAGTGACCAAGTAATAAGTTTAATTTTGAGCTCTGAGATTCTTCTCTTCTTTCTCCCTTCATCCCCATTTGCTCTCTGGGGAGTATGTCAGCCTAGGAAGGCACTTCCTTCCCACGGTGTTGCTCAAAGTCTACCCTATCATTTCTAAATTCAGGCTTTCTCTCCCTGGGCCTAAGTGCTCAAGGAGGTAATGGATCTACTCATTGATTGGTAGCAGCTTCCATCCAGCTAGTTCTAGAGAGCAATTGGGATGGAGGCATTAAACTTAATGCACATGTAGACTGTGGTTGGAAGTGTTAGAAGGCAGCCAGAGGGCATGTCAGTCACCTTCCAGCTGCTGCAGTGCCAAGCAGAGGGATGGCTGGCTGGAGACAGGAACGCTGCATCAGGGACTACTTGGGGTTATTTATGCCCAGGCTCTGAGGGCCCCAGAGTCACTGCAGAATGTAGAGAGGAGGGGCAAGTGTCCTATTGCAGCAGCTGGTAGCCTCTTACAAAGGACTTTCTTATTTGGCTCTTTTTTTTTTTTTAATTTTTAACTTTTCTTAGTACTTAATTTTGTAAGAAAACAACGTATTGTTTTTAAATGACTATTTTATTCTTGAGCAAGAAAGGAATTCAGTTCAATGAACCAAAATGAAATATTTGTGAATAGTCCTGTTTAGTAGCCAGAGGTATTTTAAGAATCCAGAAATGGATGGTTTAAAGAACAACAATGAAAATAATTCTTAAAGATGTTATTCTGAAACCCCAGCTTACATATAATTTCTGTAGATTACATGGGAAAAGTAAAAATATGAAAATTTCATTGTAATTGAGAAATTCACAACAGACAGAGGAAAAAATATTTCCACCAAGTTTTAAGCTCTCCTTCCCTACCGTTTATTGTAAATTTTTGTGTTGCCTTTTTAGTCATAGACTATACAAGAATTCAGCTAGTAAACATTTTCAACAACTTTGAAAGCATTTGTAGATCTTTCTTCCTTGCCAACTCTTGGTTCACATCCTTTATGTTCTTAACTTGTGCTTATATTAATATCTGGTCTAATGCATTTATAATATATTTTATGAGATGGATTTATATTTTATTCTGAATTTGACTTACCATATTAAGTATATTTTATTCCAAATGACTACTTTCTCATAGATTCATTATTCCAGATTTTTGGCAAGTAATTGTGAATTCTTTTATATAATATTTATTAAGCAATGTTCAAAAAACTATCTCCTAGGTTCTGAGAATACAGAGGTGAACGGACTGTCCCTCCCTCAAGAACCCATGATTTGAGGACCACATTTTCAAATACTTTTATACAAGAATTTCTTTCTTTTAATCGTAGCTTCTTTTGCTCATGCACTTTGTTTCACCTATTTTGGCAATTATTCCATTCTGTTAATCTGTTAGTTGACGGAAACTATAAGAATATGCACAGACGCATCTTTATAGTGTACTCCTTGGAATAGGCTCACCAACTCCATATCATGAAAGCAGCTGTGGCCCTGAGTCCGTATATTGGACCTCTCTTCTCTCTAATGAAGTTAAGGTTCTGAGCTCAATCTGCTTGCAGGCCAGTTATCTTCACGTGACTTGTGAAGAGCTCACACCCTGATCTTTTGTGAATGATATTGTGAATGTTTTCCATTGGTTGCACGAAGCAAGTCAAAGAGTTGAGTATTATCCCAAATCTAACTTCTGGTGGAAAAACAAACCAAAGCTCAGGTCTTATAGTCAGAAGAATCATTAATTAACCATGAGACACTCTGCACAGCTTTTATGCCATAGGATCAATGTTTATGGATGAATAAATGAGCCTGTGCGTGGTAGAGCCTAAGGGGCATGGGAGACCTGTTCATATTAGAAGGAGAGAGGCCACCCGGGGTAGAAATCACACAAGTGATTACTTCCAGTGTGGGGCTTAGGAAGCGAAGTGGGTTGCTAGCATGAGGGAACATGAGACGCCCTATGCACTCCCACCCCCAGGACACAGCACAGAAAGTTATAATGACAGCCCTGCAAGGCCTTTTCATTGTCAGTCTTTGGGATCTGTAGTCAATTTTTGCTGCACCCAAAGCCTTAGACACAGGACTCTGTCTGGGTGGCAAAGCTAGAATACTAGAGAGACAGGTCTACAGATGAGCCCTGGTCTCTGCTCTCTGCTTCTCTCTCTTAACACATCTCACACTGTACTGTTATGGTTGGTTTGTCTATTTTCCTTCTAAATTCTGAGCTCCTTGAAGACAACAACCCAGTAATTCCAGTGTCTGACATGGTACTTAGTAGGCCTTCAGCTAATGTTTGTGGACTGCATGGATGCTGAATACGGAGTCTGGGAAGTAAGGTATTAGCTAGCCAAAGGCAAACAAGGTTGGAATGTCTCTGTAGAGGTGGTGATGACAGCTGGAGGGGGCCTCTAGAAAGGCCCTAGAAAAAATGAAATCTGCAGTGAGGTGCATGTTGGGGGCTGGGAGGGAACCAATGGCAGCAGCAAAGCTGAGGAGAGCTCTGGAGAGAGTGCAGGAAAGTTCAAGCCCCCTGTAGTGGCTTCTGGGGTGAAGTCAGCACTAAGTGGACTGAAGACCTCAGGGAGCCAGAGTAGTGAGAGCCTAGGAACCAGCAGCCAGAGCAGCAGTGCACGTTGGAGGTGGCCAAGACAGGAATGGATGGAACTCACATTGCCCAAATACTGAGAGGATTAATGGGCCAGAGACTTTCACAAACAAAATCTCAGTCAACCCTTTAATCAAAACAACGTGGCAGTATTTTTACACCCATTATACAAATGAAGAAACTGCAGATCAGGAACTTGCCCCAGCACATAACTAGGGAGTGTCAGGACTGGGCTTTAAGCCCAGATCATATGACTCCATGTTCAGTGCTGCTTTCACTGCAACACACATGCCTGGGCCAACCCACCTGAGCCCCAGCACTAGGAACAGAAGATAAATGTCTCTGTCTCTGGGAACTGGGCTTTGCATCTCAGCTTTGAAGAATCTGAAGTGGTATCTTCTGAGTGATATAGGCCATGTACTCCCAGTGACCAGTGAGTAGTGGCTCAGGGCTCCACATGGGGGGCTCATGTTTCAAACTCATGTCTCCAGTACCTATTGGCCAATGGAGTTTAAGAGAAGTTACATTTGTGTAGAGAAGATAGTAATTTTATTGTGTTTATTGTATTCTAAAATTTTTTTCAGTTTACATTGCATTATTTCTGTTAGCTTAAGTTTGGCATTTAGTTGACATTCTTTCCTTCTGAGTGTTATCAATTCAGGCTTAAACTACTCAGTCTTCTATATAACATCATGAGCTACAGACCTTTTCATTCATGTCATATTTGCCCCTTTAACATAGAACAAAAAAAGAAAACACCATTGCTTAAAAATGGAAATAGTCCACTTTTTCATTTCAGAATTTCCAGAGCAGCCACTACTGTACAAATGTTGGTTGCTTAGAGATAATAAGACATTAGTCTCTATCTTCAAAGAGCTTACATGTAAACAGCTAAATCAGAGTTAAATGCTTGCTAAGTAGAACTACAAATAATATGGCCATGGCAGCTCAGGGAAACAGTGTATCCCAACAGCACCCTGAGAGTCAGGGTATAATAATGACTCTCCTTTTAGTGGAAACTTGAACCCTGAAGAAAGAGAAAAACTTAAAGGATTAGAGAGACAAGAAAAATAACTCTACCATTGCCTTGCTGTAAGGCCTTTTGCTATTTTTAAGGCTATAGCTTAGTAGTTAAAGGGTTTGACTTGAGCCAGTCTACCTGCATCTCCATCCTGGCTTCTATCACTTACCTTGAACAAGTCACTGATCTCTCTGTGCTTCAGTTTTCTCATCTGCAAAAAAGACATAATAATGGTTCCTACCTTTTTAAAGTTGTTTTGAGGAACTAAATCCACCCATATATTGCAAAAAGTATTTGAAACATTGCCTGATACATATTGTTATATAAGCCTTAGCTACTGTTATTCCCAGTGCCTCTTAGTTTCCTTATATCTAAAAGAGATAACAATACTGACCTTACTGATTTGTTGTCAGGATAAAATGAGTTAAAGTTCCAGGCATACAGTAAACACTGAACATCAACTTTCCTACTTTCTTAAGAGAAAATTTATTTCCTCAATTCAAAACAGACAATAATATGCACACACAAAAAATGTTAGCTTAAGAGTTGCCTTTTTGGAAATTGCCATTGTGAAGCTTTAGAAATTTGTGAACATGCCAATAAAAATAGTGGGTCAAGTTTTGCTGGTGAATGTATTATTTATGCCCAAGTTCCAAAGCTTATCAAGTTCCCAAAATTTACATGGCAATTTCCATGATAGACCCAGTGACGCCTTTGAAGAGGCTTATTTATGTCAACATTTCAGAATAAAGCAATCCTATCAATATCTATAAAGCTTTGCAACACTCATTTCTTCCATCCACTCTAAGGGCTTTAAAGTCTGTTAGCTTGTTAAGAAACCGTTGTTTTTCATTTAACTTTGGAACTCTCTAAGCTAATGAATGAGAAGGCCTGCATTAAAAGGCATTTATAATAACAGTGATAAAACACTCATACATTTGGAGATAAACCAACTTTAAAAATGAGTTTCGGCTATAAACTTATTCTTCCACATACATTTTGAACAGGGGCCCCCACAAAGGCATGCAAATGTTTGGGTGTGGACAGTAGTATTTTTAAAATTATTTTCTTAATAGACTTTATTTTTTGAAGCAGTTCTAGTTTCACAGCAAAATTAAGTTGACGATAGATATAGAGATTTCCACACGTGCATAGCCTCCCTATTATTAATATATCCCACCAGAGTGGTACATTTATTACAATTGATGAACCTACATTGATTGACACTTCATGATCACCACAGTCCATAGCTTGCATCAGAGTTCACTTTGGTGTTGTATATTCCTTGGAATGGGACAAATGTATAATGACACATATCTACCATTATAGTACCATACAGAGTATTTCGCTGCTGTAAACCTATTCTGTGCGTGCCTATTCATCCCTCCTCCTGGCCCAACCTCTGGCAACCACTGATCTTCTTTACCATCCCCATACTTTTGCCTTGTCTAGGTGTCATATTGGAATCATACAATATGCAGTCTTCTTAGACTGGCTTCTTTCACTTAATATTATGCATTTAGGGGCTTCCCTGGTGGCGCAGTGGTTGAGAATCCGCCTGCCGATGCAGGGGACACGGGTTCGTGCCCCGGTCCGGGAAGATCCCACATGCCGTGGAGCGACTGGGCCCGTGAGCCATGGCTGCTGAGCCTGCGTGTCCAGAGCCTGTGCTCCGCAACGGGAGAGGCCACAACAGTGAGAGGCCTGCGTACCGCAAAAAAAAAAAAAATGCATTTAAGGTTCATCCATGTCTTTTCATGGCTTGATAGCTCATTTCTTTTTGGACTGAATAATATTTCACTGTCTTCTATACCACAGCTTATTTATCCATTCACCACCTGAGGGATTTCTTGGTTGCTTCCAAGTTTTGGCAATCATGAAGAAAGCTGCTATAAATATCCATGTACAGGTTTTTGTGTGGACATGTTTTCACTTCCTTTGGGTGAATACCGAGGAACACAATTGATGAATCATATGGTAAGAGTATATTTAGTTTTGTAAAAAGCTGCCAAACTGTCTTCCTAAGTGACTGAACCATTTTGCATTCTCACTAGCAATGAATGAGAGTTCCTGTTGCTTCACCTCCATGCCAGCATTTGATATTTATCAGTATTCTGGATTTTGGTCACTTAATAGGTGTGCAGTGGTATCTCATTATTATTTTAATTTACATTTCCCCAATGACATATCATGTGGAGCATCTTTTCATATTCTTATATGCCATCTGTATATCTTCCTTGGTAAGGTGTCTGTTAAGGTCTTTGTCTCATTTTTTTATCAGGTTGTTTGTTTTCTTATTGTTTATCAAGTCTTAAGGATTCTTTATATACTTTAGATAATAGTCCTTTATCAGATGTGTCTTTTGCAAGTATTTTCTCTCAGTCTGTGGCTTGTCTTTTTATTCTCTTGACAATGTCTTTTGCAGAGCAGAACTTTTTTAATTTTAATGAAGTCCAGCTTATCAATTCTTTCTTTCATAAATTATGCCTTTGGTGTTGTATCTAAAAAAGTCATCACCAAACCCCAGGTCATCTTGATTTTCTCATATGTTATCTTCTAGGAGTTTTGTAGTTTTGAGTTTTAAGTTTATTTCTATGATCCATTTTGAGTTAATTTTGAGGGGTGTAAGGTTTGTGTCTAGATTTAATTTTTTGCATGTGGATGGCCATGGATCCAGCACCATTTGTTGAAAAGAGTATCTTTGCTGCATGAATTACCTTTGCTCCTTTGTCAAAGATCAGTTGGCTGTATCTATGTGGTCTATTTCTAAGTTCACTAGTCTGTTCCATTGATCTATTTTTCTATTATTTCACCAACACCACACTGTCTTGATTACTGTAGCTTTATAATAAGTCTTAAAGTCAGGTAGTGTCAGTACTCCAGTACTTTGTTCTTCTCCTTCAATATTGTGTTGACCATTCTGGGTCTTTTGCCTTCCTATATAAACTTTAGAATATCCATAAAATATCCATAAAATAATTTGCTGAAATTTTGTTTGGGATGTGTGGAATCTATAGACCAAGTTGGGAAGAACTGATGTGCTGACAATATTTAGTCTTCCTGTACATAAACAAAATATCTCTCAATTTATTTAGTTCTTCTTTGATTTCTTTCATCAGAGTTTTATAGTTTTCTTCATATAGATCATATATATATATATATATATATATATATATATATAGAGAGAGAGAGAGAGAGAGAGAGAGAGAGAGAGAGTGTTAGAGTTAGAGTTAGAGTTAGATTTATACCCAAGTATTTATTTTTGGGGGGTGCTAATGTAAATGATATTTATTTTTAATTTAAAATTCCACTTATTTATTGCAGGCATATAGGAGAGTTATTGACTTTTGTATATTAATCTTGTGTCTTACAACCTTGCGATAATCACTTATTAGTTCCAGGAATTTTTGTTTTTGTTTTTTGTCAATTCTTTCAGATTCTCTGTATAAACAATTGTGTCACCTGTGAACAAGGATAATTTTATTTCTTCCTTTCCTATCTGGATAGCTTTTATTTCCTTTTCTTGTCCTATTGCATTAACTAGGATATCCAGTACAATGTTAAAAAGAAGTGGTGAGACAGGGTATCATTGCTTAGTTCTTGATCCTAGTGGAAAAGCTTCAAGTTTCTCACCACTGAATCTGGTGTTAGCTCTTGTTTTTTTGTAGATATTCTTTACCAAGTTGAAGTTCTCCTCTATTCCTAATTTACTGAGAGCATTTATCATGAATTGCTGGTGGATTTTGTCAGATGCTTTTTCTGCATCTATTGATATGATGATATGATTTTTATTTTTAGGCTGTTGGTGCGATATGTTACATAAATTGATTTTAGAATATTGAACCAGGGTTGCATACCTCAAATAAATTCCACTTGCTGGTGGTATATAATTCTTTTTACGTGTTGTTGGATTTGATTTGCTAATATTTTGTTGAGAATTTTTGTCTATATTCATGAGAGACATTGGCTTGTAGTTTTCTTTTCTTCTAATATCTTTGACTAGTTTTGGTATCAGGATAATGCTAGCCTCACAGAATGAATTAGGAAGTATTACCTCTGTTTCTGTCTTCTGAAAGAGACTGTAGAGAATTGGCATGTTTTCCTCCTTAAATATTTGGTAGGATTCACCAGTGAACCATCTGGTGCTTTCTGTTTTGGAAGGTTATTAATTACTGATTCAATTTCTTTAATAGATATTGGCCTATTTATATCATCTATTTCTTTTTGTGTGACTTTTGGTAGATTGCATCTTTCAAGGAATTGCTCCCTTTCATCTAGGTTATCAAATTTGTGAGCATAGAGTTGTTCATAGAATTCTTTGATTATTCTTTTAATGCCCATGGGATCTGTAGTGATGTTTTCTCTTTCATTTCTGATATTAGTAATTTGTATCCTTTCACATTTCTTCTTGGTCAACCTGAATAGAAGCTTATCAATTTTATTGATCTTTTCAAAGAACCAGCTTTTGCCTTCATTGATTTTCTCTACAGACTTTCTATTTTCAATTTCATTGATTTCTGCTCTAATTTTTAGTATTTTTTTTCTTCTGATCATTTTGGATTTAATTCTTCTTTTTCTAGTTTCCTAATGTAGACACTTAAATTATTAATTTTAGATCTTTCCTCTTTTCTAGTATATGCATTTAATGCTATTTTATTATTTTCCTCTAAGCACTGCTTTCACTGCATCCCACAAATTTTGATAAGTTGTATTTTTATTTTCAGTTAGTTCAAAATATTTTAAAATCCCTCTTGAGATTTCTTCTTTGCCCATGTTTTACTTAGAAGTATGTTGTCTAGCCTTCAATTATTTGGGGGGTTTCCAGCTATCTTTCTGATATCGATTTTTAGTATAATTCCATCAAGGTCTGAGAACAAGTATTATGTGATTCCTAGTCTTTTAAATTTGTTACAGTGTGTTTCAGAATGCGGTCTATCTTGATGAATGTTCCATGTGAGTTTGAGAAGAATGTGTAGTCTGCAGTTGTTGAATAAAAGAATCCATAAATGTCAATGATATCTAGGCCATTGACAATGTTGTTGAGTTAAACTATGTTCTTATTGATTTTCTGCCTGCCAGATCTGTGCATTTCTGATAGAGGGGTGTTAAGAGTCTCCAACCATGATGGTGGTTCATCTATTTATTTTTGCAGTTTTATTAGTTTTTTGCCTCACATATTTTGATGCTCCTTTGTTAGGCATATACACTTTCAGGATTGTTATGTCTTCCTGAAGAATTTACCCCTTTATCATTATGTAATGCCCCTCTTTATTACTGATAACTATTCTTGGTCTGAAGTCTGCTGTATCTGAAATTAATATAGCTATTCCTGCTTTCTTCTGATTAGTGTTAGCATGGTATATCTTTCTCCATTCATTTACTTTTAATTTACATGTGTCTTTATATTTAAAGCAAGTTTCTTATAAACAATATACACTTGACTGTTGCATCCACTTTGGCAATCTCTGTCTTTTACTTGGTTTACTTAGACCATTGATGTTCAAAGTCACTATTGATATCGATTGATATCTACTGTATTTGTTACAACTTTCTATTTTTTGCTCTTATTCTTTATTCCTGTTTTTATCTTCCTCTCTTTTTCTGCCATTTGTGGTTTTAATTGAGAATTTTGTTATTTCATTTTCTCTGCTTTCTTAATATATCAGTTATACTTCTTTTTTTCCTTTTCATAGTTGCCCTGGAGTTTGTAATGTACAACTAATCCAAGTTCATTTTCAAATAACACTATGATACTTCACTACCTTATAATAAGAATTAAATGCTAATTCCTCCTTCCTGTCCCTTGTCACCACAGTCATTCATTTCACTTATGTATAATCATATATACATACATAGACATATATAATCAACCTAACACCATCTTCTGCCTTTTCTCTGGCTTCTCATCTTCCCCGTCAAAACTTTTCTTAGGAAAGGCTCTGTTATCAGTGGTTGAGAAGCATAGAAGAACCAGAAATCATCAGAACTAGAGTGACCTTAAAGACCACTTAGTTTAACTCACTTGAGATGCCTCAAGCTCTTCTACAATGTCCCTGACAAGTTATCACTGTTTGTGCATACTAGTGATGTTGAACTCACCAATGCCTATAACCTGTGTATCGAATAAGCACAGTTCATGGAATATAATCAAAACACAAATTTTTACTTTCCATTGTCACTTTAATAGATACTTGGTGGGAGAAGTTTATTCCAGCCTCTAAATAGAAATAGGCAGAACTCATGGTTTCTGGTCACTCATGGCTAATGCACAGTGCTGCAGTCTTTTTAAATCACAAATGTACATTCTCAATTCTGTAATTAAATATTCAATTCAATATGCTTTTCAACACTTCAGTATTCATCCAAAGACACAAATCTCTTCCAACCCTTAGTGGGTTATCTGCACCTTTCTTCTTGGCTTGCCTAGTTAATCTTGTTCTCAGACCGTTCTGGCATTGGAGTATAAGAAGGGAGAAGGGGGAAAGGCAGCAGAAAATTCTTACTTTATGAACTTACCATAAAGCTACTGAAATCAAATTTTAGAGCTCTTCATTTGCAAAGGCCTCTTCCATGGCCTTTTAGCTATTTTGTACTTGTGATGCTTTATCTTTTTCTTAAAGAGAGCCGCTCAATATCTGTAAGTTTAAGACCTCACAAAAGTTGGAGTCGTAAGTGCAACCTTAAGTTGACTCCACAGTCCATGATTCTGGCTGATGATTAAAACCAATAGTTCCTGAGTATATGGAGTTGACAGATTCTTCAGAGGCTCTCCTGCTGAGCCCCTGTGAGGTGACTCCCAGGATACCAGAGGTCCCACCCTTTGGCTTGTTGCTCTGCCTCCCTCCTCAGCTTCGGATTTTCCTGTGGTCCTCCCTATCCAGATCCTCCACTGGACTCCCTTCATTTTTCAGTAGAAATCGTATTAAGCAGGACTTTACTAAAGTTTCCACATATGTTCTCTGGGCCTTGTGCACCTTCGACTCACCACTGGAGAAAGGACAATTTCTTCCATTACAGAGCATCTGTTTCTTTTTGCACTACCCACTGAGACTGATGGCCGAAGTCTCTTGCTGGTCACACACTAGTCCAAGGCTCCTCTATTTTAGAGTGGTCTCTTTGAAGCCCGCTCCCTCTAGGCTGGACATAAAGGAGAGAGCACCCTTGCCACATTTCCTGTGAGGAAGAGAGAAGAGACAAGCTCCCTCTAAAGAAATCTCTTTGAAAATCCTTCCCCATCTCCAATCTCTTGACCCCTGATAATCTTCTTGTGGAGTCATCTTCTTTGGAAATCTGTGTTTCTGTCCAGCACTTCTCTTTGGAATGTCCTAAGTGTTATACTGTGGTGCCATAGTTGTAATTCCAGTTTAACATCTTGTCATACACCCAAGGGAGTTCTCTCCACTTTTGGAAAGTTCTAATAAATCCAAAATACTTCCTTTCAAATTTCAAAAATGTGTCTTGCCATGGCTGGTTATATTCGGTGTCACACAAAATGAGGTTAATTTCTCTTCTACTTGATAGCCCTTTGTGCTAGAATGAATAATGCTCCCCACCCTCTGCCAAAAGGTATCCACATCCTAATCCTCAGAAGTTGTGAATGTTACCTTATATGGCAAAAGTGACTTTGCAGATCTGATTAATAATATTGAGATGGGTAGACTATCCTGGATTCTTTAAGTGGACCTAAATGTAATCACAAATGTTCTTATAAGGGAGAGACAGAGGGATATTTGCCTACAGAGGAGAAGGCAAACTGATGATGAACACAGAGACTGGAGTGATGTGCTTTGAAGATGAGGGAAGGGACCACCATCCAAGGGATGAAGGTGGCTAGTAGGAGCTGGAAAAGGTAAAGTAATGGATCCTCTCTCCAGAGCTTCTAAAAGGACCCTACTCTGCCAACATTTTGACTTTGGCCCAGTGAATCATATCTCAGACTTATGAAATCCAGAATTCTAATAGTACAAATTTGTGCTGTTTTAAAGGGTTATGGTTTTAAAGGCTTACTATAGCTAAAGTTTTGGTATTCTTTTATATCAGTGTTAGGAAACAAAAACATCCTTCAAACAGTTGACGAGCATTATAGCTTCTTGAGCCCCTTGGTGAAGAAGTCATGTAGCCCAGAAGGACTGGGACTCTTGTTTAAAGATATTTATGCAAAAAGCAGTGGCCCCTCCTGGTGCCCCAGCATCATCCAACTTAAATAAACATCACAGTTCTAAAATGTTTCCTTACATTTTATTTATTTGTTTTTGAGGTGGATTTTCCCAACTAAAGCCTACCAATTAATTTTTTTTTTTTTTTTTTTTTGCGATACACGGGCCTCTCACTGCTGTGGCCTCTCCCATTGCAGAGCACAGGCTCTGGACGCGGAGGCTCAGTGGCCATGGCTCACGGGCCATGTGGGATCTTCCCGGACCGGGGCACGAACCCGTGTCCCCTGCATCGGCAGGTGGACTCTCAACCACTGCACCACCAGGGAAGCCCTCCAATTAATTTTTATCATGTCAAATTTCTACCCTATCTGGTCTTTGGGGCTTTCTCCAACTCTGAGAAAATAAAATAAAGGAAAACAAAAGCACTGATGGTACCAGCATACATGGCTCCATGGCTCCACAGACCATTTCAAAGTTCCCTTTAACTGAAACTTACTTCTTTTGTTCTATGAAGTTCAGCAGGCTGCATAACTGCCTTCTGCTGAAGAGCTTTAAATAATCCCTGCCACACACTATTTTTGGTATCCAGGACAATAGATTATTATAGGCAAAAGGGAAAATTCAGGGCAGTACTCCAAAAATAGGCCATCTCATTTTGAAATGAATTATCTCTTACTTGGTCCCAGGGTATCTTGCAGGGACAAAAAAATTCCCCAGGAGAGCAAAGCAAGGACCTTGATGGCATTTTGGGACAGCAAGTTTGGTTTTATTCTATTTTGTTCACTCTTTAAGTTTGATCAATTTCCTGTGTTCATTTGCATAACTTTACATCTTATCATGTTCCCCCAATAACTGGATAGTCTGGCAATTTCAATTTAGCACTCTTAATATAGCTCTTATTTTTTTAGCAAAGCCCAGAATGCTAAGAAAAGTCCAAGCAGCAACATCTATGTTCTCTGCCTTGCTATATTATTTATGTTTTAATAGATGTATGAATTTATATACATATTATTATACCATTTGCAAACAAATATACAGCAGCAACATCACAACTCCACAGTAGCCAGTCTTATGCTAAACACTTTTACTGGCGTCTCTAATTATTCTATATATAGACAAGTTACATTTCTTTCACTATTTACCTTATCTCAGAAGAACAAATTCAATTGAATTTACGTCAGCCTGCATTTGTGGAGCAAGTACAGTGTACTACGGGACAACATGCTAGACACTGACTACAAAAGTGGCATGCATGTGCTCCCTTTCTTAAAGAGCTTTCAGGCAAAAAAGTGATACAAACATGCAAAAGAAACCCATTCCAAAATGTGAGGATAATGTAAGTACAGATGCAAAAAGGACACAGATGAGGAGGTAATCTTTTCTCTTTGGGAAGGGTAAGGAGAAGCTACTGCGAAGAAATGATCTTTGGTTTGGGCTCATGGCTTTTGCTGTGTAGGATGTTTTGTTTGGTTTGGTTTTGGTTTTGGGGCCAGGTTTTTGTTTTGTTGACAAGGCCAGGAATTCAATGGGGAAGTATAGAAGCTAACAAAGGGAATAGAGGCAATAGACAATGCAAATGCCTGGTGTATTTGAGGGAAAGCATGTGCATCAATAGGAATTAGATATTGCCTACACTTTAAGCCCTTCAGGAGGAAGTGCCAAAGGTAAACTAGGCAAAGAGTGCAAGGGGTCTTTTAGACCATATTTACCCACTTCCTTTGTTCAAGTGTATAGATATACAGAAGCACACAGGCAGAAACATTAGACTCTTTATCTTCCAACACATTCATCTTCAGGCCAGTTCCCTGCTTCCATGTGCAGGGAGGAAGAAAGGAGACAGAACAGAGAGAAGAAAAAACAGTTGGGCTAGCAATCAAAATGCTTAAATTCAAGCCTAAATCACTACCTACTAGTGATTGGGTTTTCCATTTTGATCTTTTCTGAGCTTCAGTTGCTACTGAAGAATGGAAATGGAAATGAGGATAACTGCCCTGACTACTTTATCAGGTGATTGTACATGTCAGTCCTAAGAATGAGCTGTCAATTCTGAAATCCCATTAAGTATTAGTTTTTTTTACATGCATTACCTCTAACTTTTATAACAATCCTGTGAAGTGAGACTTATTAATCTCATTTTTCAAATGATTAAAGAGAAATAAATGAGATTTTTTTCTAGTTGTATTGAGATATAATTGACATATAATATTGTGTAAGTTTAAGGAATACAGTGTTTTGATTAGATACACTTATATACTGCAAAATGATTACCACCATAGTGTTAGCTAACACCTCCATCACATCACATAATTACCTTGTTTGTATGTGTGTGGTGAGAACATTTAAGATCTACTCTCTTAGCAACTTGTAAGAACATAATATAGTATTGTTAACTATATGACCATGTTGTACATTAGATTTCCAGAACTTATTTATCTTATCACTGAAAGTTTGTACTCTTTCACCAGTACCTCCCCATTTCTCCCACCCCCTGATAACCACAATTCTATTTTCCATTTCTATGAATTGAGCTTTTTTAGCTTGCACATATAAGTGTTACATGCAGTATTTGTCCTTCTCTGTCTGACTTATTTCACTTACCATAATGCCCTTAAGTTTCATCCATGTTATCGTGAATGGCAGAATTTCCTTCTTTCTCATGACTGAAAAACATTCCATTCTATATGTATGTATGTATGTATGTATGTATGTGTGTGTGTGTGTGTGTGTGTGTGTATGTTCCATATCTTGGCTATTGTGAATAATGCTGCAATGGACATGGAAGTGCAGTTATTGCCTCAGTATCTTGTTTTCATTTCCTTTGGATATATCCCCAGAAGTGGTATTGCTGGATCACACAGTAGTTCTAGTTTTAATTTTTTGAGGAATATTCACACTGTTTTTCATAGTGGCTGCACCAATTTACTTTCCCACCAATAATGCACAAGGGTTACCTTTTTTTCATATCTTTGCCAATGCTAGTTTTCACTCGTCTTTTGATAATAGCCATTCTAACAGGTGTGAGGTGATAGCTTATCGTGGTTTCGATATGTATTTCCCTAATGACTAGTTGAGCATCTTTTCATGTACTTGTTGGCCATTTTTATGTCTTTTTTGAAAAGATGTCTATTCAGTTCCTCTGCCCATTTTTCAATTGACTGTTCTTCTTCTCCTGAGTTTTATAGTTCTTTAAGTACTTTGAACAATAACTGCTTATCAGATATACAGTTTACTTCCAGCTTTGTCCTTATTTCTTTTTTAACTTTATTGAGGAATAATTTAAAAATATAACTGTATGTATTTAAAGTGTAAAACATGATGATTTGATATACATATACATGGTAGAATGGTTACCAAGATCAAGATAATTAATGCAGAATGGCAAGATGATGGCGCGAGCAGCGTTTGGGCCCCTGGGACGGCGTCTCTGGCAGGGTTCGAGGAATTTTTCTGTATGCAGCTCTAGGAGCAGTACAGCCAAAAATGGTGGCCTTCTTCTCACCAATATGAAGTGGGTACAGTTTTCAAACGTACACATTGATGTTCCCAAGGATTTGACCAAGCCTATGATAACCGTTTCTGATGAACCAGACACGTTATATAAACACCTATCAGTTTTAGTAAAAGGCCATGATAAGGCTGTATTGGACAGTTATGAATATTTTGTGGTGCTTGCTGCTAAAGAACTTGGTATCTCTGTTAAAGTACATGAAGCTCCAAGGAAAATAGAGTGATTTATTCTTCTCAAATCAGTGCATATTTTCAAGAAGGACAGGGTTCAGTATGAAATGAGAACACTTTACAGATGTTAGAGTTAGAACATCTCATTGGGAGTACAGCAGATGTCTACTTGGAATATATTCAGTGAAACTTACCTGAAGGAGTTGCCATGGAAGTTACAAAGACAAAATTAGAACAGTTACCAGAACACATCAAGAAGCCAATCTGGGAAACAATACCAGAGGAAGAAGAAAGCAAGTCATAAAGTCTCAGAGTGACCACTTGTGCTGGGATATGAAGTGAGCATGTCAAGTGGAAGGAGTCTCCAGTGAAGACAGTTTCAAGTCACCCTGACTGCTCTCCTGAGGCCGCATAGCCTGATCAGTAGAAAGCAGGGATTGGAAGTTTGCAATACACCAGACTATTGTGCAAAAACCACTTTATCTATTCTTTTATACATGTCATTGTTTCAGTTCAGATTTTAACAAATGTGAGCAAACCATTTGGACCACTCTGTACCAAAACAGTCAAATTCATATTTTGTTATTCCACTGTTGTTCAATTATTAGTTTGTACTGATTGTGATTTGTGTCATTTCATTCATCTAAAACTGAGTGTTTCAAATATTCCTCACACACATTTCTTTCTTTTGAGGGACACAGAAGGAAACTTTGGTTAATTTAACACTGAGCAGTTAAAGTTTTTGATATTTACCATAGTGCAGGCTGGCATATGTTAGTTTGGGGGTGGTGACCTCCAAGTTTTACCTCATGTAAGCATTACATTCTTGAAAATTGATATATTTTATAGCAGATCAAGCACATTTGTGGCATGCGCTGAACTCTTCTGTAGCCCAAACCCTTTCAGGGCTGCCTAGAAGGGTCACTATAATGGAATTTGAGCTCTCAAGAAATTACTATATCGTTTCATTCATGCTGTAATTCATTTATTCAATAAGCTTTTCTTTTGTTGACTTTGCACCCAGCACTATAGTAAATACCAAAAATTGAATAGCAATAACAGCTTTCAAAAATTGTGCAAGGCACAAATAAATACTTTTCCTTATTAAGTTCCATGCTGATAAGACCTCTTTCTTTTGGTGAATAGCACTCTTTTTGTTTGGGGATGTCTACTTTTCCATAAAATGAAATAGTAGTTAAAGCTCTGAAAGAGGCAAGATGACAGTGGGCTGAGGTTGTTGGTGTATCAACCCCAAGGGAGTGATACATTTCCTTTTTACAGCAGAATCCGGCCCATGTCTTTTGTGGTTTCCTGCACATCTTTGGGGTAGTTATGACTTCTCAGTTTTCCACCCTTAAACTGGAGTCCCTGTTCTCTTTTCCCGACCTGCTATCAGGTATGAGTGTTCTGAATGCACACTGCTCATGTATCAGACTTACATTACTGTCATTAACATGAAAAGAATTACAGCCTTGTGCCCCATGACCTCATTCTGTTTGCAGCTCAGTTGTCGACTGTGTCATTCACAAATGCCTAAAGCCTGTTTATCCCAGGTATAAGCCTCAGGATTAAGAACTAGTCAATAAAACAAGACCAGTATAATAGTAACTGTATCTAGCAAAGCAGCCATTGTGACTCATTTTCATTTTGAAAGAAATAATTCTTTAAAAATAAATGTAGACCCCCACACACACACAAAAAAAGATAATTAATGCATTCATCACCTCACATAGTTAACTCTTTTTTTGTGGTAAGAATGCTTAAGATCTACTCTCAGCAATTTTTAAGTGTACAGCACTGTATTAGTTACTATAGTCATCATGCTGTACATTAGAACCTCAGAACTTATTCTTCTTATAACTGAAAATGCGTACCCTTTGACCTATATCATCTCATTTTCTCCTACGCCCAGCCCCTGGAAACAAACATTCTATTCTCTGTTTCTATGAAAGTGGCTTCTTCAAAAAATATTCAACATATCTCTATCAAAATTTTGGTGCCATTTTTCACAGTCATAGAAAAAACTGTCATAAAATTCATATCGAACTACAAAAAACCCTGACTAGCCAAAGCAGTCCTGAGAAAGAAGAGCAAAACTGGAGACATCACACTTCCTGATTTCAGGTTATATTACAAAGCAATAGCAATCAAAAGTGTGGTATTAGGGGCCTCCCTGGTGGCGCAGTGGTTGAGAGTCCGCCTGCCGATGCAGGGGATACGGGTTTGTGCCCCGGTCTGGGAGGATCCCATATGCCGCGGAGCGGCTGGGCCCGTGAGCCATGGCCGCTGGGCCTGCGCATCCGGAGCCTGTGCTCCGCAACGGGAGAGGCCACAACAGTGAGAGGCCCGCATACCGCAAAAAGGAAAAAAAAAAAAAAAAAAAGTGTGGTATTAGAATAAAAACAGATACATAGACCAGTGTAACACAACACAGAGCCCAGACATAAACCCATATGTATGATAAACTAATTTTTGACAAGGGTGCCAAGAGTACACAATGGGAAAAGGATTGTCTCTTCACTAAATGGTGTTGGGAAAACTGGATATCCAAATGCAAAAGAAAGAAACTGGACTCCTATCTTACACAATTTGAAAAATTAACTCAAGATGAATCGAAGACTTAAATGTAAGACCTGAAACTGATACTTCTAGAAGAAAACATATGGAAAAAGCTCTGGCATTGATCTAGGCAATGATTTCTTAGGTAAGCCAGCAAAAGTACAGTCAACAAAAGCAAAAATAAACAAGTGGGACTACATCAAACTAAAGAGCTTCTGCACAGCAAAGGAAACAATCAATAATTTAAAAGGCAACCTATGGAATGGGAAAATATATTTACAAGCCATGTGTCTGATCAGGGGTTACTATCCAAAATATATAAAGGATTCATACAACTCAATAGCAAAAATAAATAAATAATCCAATTTTAAAATGAGCAAAGGACCCAAACAGACATTTTTTCAAAAAATATAAATAAATAAAGACATAAAGATGGCCAATAAGTATATGAAAAGGTGCTCAATGTCACTAATCATCAGGAGAATGCAAATCAAAGCCACAATGAGATATCACCTCACATCTCTTGGATGGCTATTATCAAAAAGAAAAGAATTAACAAAGGTTGGTCAGGATGTGGAGAAAAGGTAACAATTATATAGTGTAGGTGGGAATGTAAATTAGTACAGCCATTGTGGAAAATAGTATGGAGATTTCTCAAAAAATTAAAAATTGAACTTACGTATTATCCAGGTTTGTTCTTTCTCAAGACTACTTTGGCTATTCAGGGTCTTTTGTGGTTCCATACAACTTTTAGGATTTTTTTCAATTTCTGTGAAAAAAAGCTATTTGAATTTTGATAGGGATTACATTGAATCTGCCAATTGCTTTAAGTAAGGTAGACATTTTAACAATATTAATTCATACAATCCATGAAAACAGAATCTTTTCAATTATTTGTGTCTTCTTTAATTTCTTTCATCAATGTCTTATAGTTTTCCCTGCAGAGATCTTTCATCTCCTTAATTAAATTTATTCCTAAGTATTTTATTCTTTTTGATGCTATTGTAAATGGGATTTTTTTCAATTTCTCTTTCTGATAGTTTGTTGTTAGTGTATAGAAATGTAACTGTTTTCTGTACAATCATTTTGTATCCTGTAACTTTACTGAATTTCTTTATTAGTTCTAACAGTATTTGGAGGAGTGTTTAATGTTTTCTACATATAATATCATGTCATCTGCAAATAGGGACACTTTTTACTTTTTACTTTCCAATTTGGATGTCTTTTATTTCCTTTTATTGCTTAATTGGTCTGACTAGGACTTCCAGTACTATGTTGAGTAGGAGTGATGAGAATGGCCACCATTGTTTGTTCCTGATCTTAGAAGAAAACTTCAGCTTTTCACCATTAAGTATGATGTTAGTTGTAGGCCTGTCTATGTGACCTTTATTATGCTCAGGTATGTTCCCCTTATGCCCAGTTAGTTGAGAGATTTTATCATGAAAAGATGTTGATGTTTTTCAAATGCTTTTCCTGAATCTATTGAGATGATCATATGATTTTTATCCTTCATTTTGTTAATATGGTGTATCACATTGATTGATTTGTGGTTATTGAACCATCCTTGCATCCCTGGAATAGATCCCACTTGATTATGGGGTATGGTCCTTTTAATGTACTGTGGAATTCAGTTAGCTAATATTTTGTTGAGGATTTTTGCATCTATATTCATCTGGGATATTGGCCTGTAATTTTCTTTTCTTTAGTATCTTTGTCTGATTTTGGTATCAGGTTAATGCGGCCTTGTAAAATGAGTTTGTAAAATGTTCTCTTCTCTTTTTTGGAAGAATTTGAGAAGGATTTATATTAATTTTCTTTAAATGTTTGGTAGAATTGACCAGTGAAGCTGTCTTGTCCTGGAGTTTTGATTAATGATTCAGTCTTCCTCTTAATAATTGGCTCATTCATATTTTTTATTTTTCATGGTTCAGTTGTGGTAGGTTGTATGTTACTAGGAATTTATCTATTTCTTCTAGGTTGTCCAATGTATAGGTGGTATAATTGTTCATAGTAGTCTCTTATGATCCTTTATATTTATGAAGTATCAGTTGGAATGTCTCCTCTTTCATTTATAATTTTATCTACTTTAGTCCCCCCTCTGTTTTTTTTCTTCATGAGTCTAGCTAACAGTTTGGCTATTTGGTTTATCTTTTCAAAAAGCTAGCTCCTAGTTTCATTGGTCTTTTCTATTTTTTAAGGTCTTTTTTTTTCATTTATTTTCTCTCTGATCTTTGTTATTTCCTTCCTTCTACTTACTTTGGGCTTTTTGTTCTTTTTCTAGTGTCTTGAGTTGTAAAGTTGGGTTGTTTACTTGAGATCTTTCTTATTTGATAATATCAGCATTTATCTCTATAACTTCCCTCTTAAAACTGCTTTTGCTACATTCCATAAGTTTTGGTATGTTGTGCTTTCATTTTAATTTGTTGGAAGACTTATTTTTATTTCTGTTTTGACTTTTTCATGACCCTTTGGTTCAGAAACATGTTGTTTACTCTTCACACATTTGTGAATTTTCTAGTTTTCTTCTTGTAATTGATTTCTACTTTCATATCATTGTGGTCAGAAAAAGACACTTGATATGATTTTAATCTTCTTCAATTTATCAAGACTTGTTCTGTGACCCAGCATATGCTCTATCCTGGAGAATGTTCCATGGGCATTTGAGAAGAATGTGTATTCTGCTGGTGTTGGATGGAATGTTCAGTAAATGTCTTTGTGATTGTCCAACCTGCTTTCTTCTTAGTGGCTGTCAGTAGCTGATGGTGTGCCTAGACCCATCAGTGTCCCACAGGGGAGGATTGCACTTAGCACCTAGATGCAAGTTGGTTGGAAGCCAGACTCTCAGGCAGCAGCTGGGAAAGTATGTAGTTAGGCCCCTTTCAGGTAAAAATTGGGAGTTGGGCATTTTTGCCTGCTCCCTCTGTGCTGAGCTCTGGAGGGATAGCCAGTTATTAAATGCTTCTTTGTTTCCTGCAGTCATGTGGAACTCCTAAATGGAAGCCACACTGACTATCAGAACAGGCTGTCTGGGCTGTTTGGATGACAGCCACAAAAGCTAGGGTACAGATGTGTGTACAAGTTCCTTCCAGGGAGATACTGGTGACTCAAAGTGTCCCATTTTGATATGCGTATTTTCTTGCTTGAACAATGTGTAAGAGTGACTCAGTTAGTTTCTGGATTTCTTTCTGAGGGAATTACCTCACATTTGGTGTGTATTTGGGAGGAGGAGTTTGGGCGCCTCCTATATTGCTATCTTTAAAGACTACATTCAGGAGACCTTCAAGACAACAGAGGAGTGAGACCTGGAGATAGCCTTCCTCCCCACAAATACATCAGAAATGCATCTACATGTGGAACAACTCCTACAGAACACCTACTGAACACTGGCAGAACACCTCAGACTTCCCAAAAGGCAAGTAACTCCCCAAGTACCTGGGCAGGGCAAAAGAAAAAAGAAAAAACAGAGACAAAAGAATAGGGAAGGGACCTGCACCACTGGGAACGAGCTGTGAAGGAGGGAGAGTTTCCACACACTAGGAAGCCCCTTCACTGGTGGACACGGGGGTTGGGTGGTGGGAAAGCTTCGGAGCCACAGAGGAGAGAGCAGCAACAGGGGTGCAGAGGGTAAAGCGGAGATATTCCCTCACAGAGGATCTGTGCCGACCAGCACTCACCAGCCTGAGAGGCTTGTCTGCTCATCCGCCAGGACAGATGGGGGCTGGCAGCTGAGTCTCGGGCTTCAGAGTACAGATCCCAGGGAGAGGACTGGGGTTGGCTGCGTGAACACAGCCTGAAGGGGTTAGTGCACCACGGCTAGCGGGGAGGGAGTCCGGGAAAAAGTCTGGAGCTGCCTAAGAAGCAAGAGACCATTGTTTCAGGATGTGCGAGGAGAGGGGATTCAGAGAACTGCCTAAACGAGCTCCAGAGATGGGCATGAGCTGTGGCTCTCAGCATGGAAACCAGAGACAGGCATGAAACGCTAAGGCTGCTGCTGCAGCCACCAAGAAGCCTGTGTGCAAGCACAGTTCACTATCCACACCTCCCCTCCCGGGAGCCTGTGCAAGCCCGCCACTGCCAGGGTCCCGTGATCCAGGGACAATTTCCCCGGGAGAACACAGGGCGTGCCTCAGGCTGGTGCAACATCACGCTGGGCCTCTGCCGCTGCAGGCTCCCCCTGCATTCCATACGCCTCCCTCCCCCCTGTCCTGAGTGAGCCAGAGCTCCCTAATCAGCTGCTACTTTAACCCCATCCTGTCTGAGCGGGAACAGACGCCCTCAGGCGACCTACACGCAGAGGTGAGGCCAAATCCAAAGCTGAACCCCAGGAGCTGTGCGATCAAAGAAGAGAAAGGGAGATCTCTCCCAGCAGCCTCAGGAGCAGTGGATTAAATCTCCACTATCAACTTGATGTACCCTGCCTCTGTGGAATACCTGAATAGACAATGAATCATCCCAAAATTGAGATGGTGGACTTTGGGAGCAATGATATATATATTTTTTTATTCCTTTTTCTCTTTTTATGAGTGTGTATGTGTATGCGTCTTTGTGAGTTTCTGTCTGTATAGCTTTGCTTTTACCATTTATCTTAGGGTTTTTTCTGTCCATTTTGTTTTCTGGCAGGTTTTTTTGGTATAGTTTTTAGCACTTGTTATCATTGTTGGATTTGTTTTTTGGTTTGGTTGCTCTCTTCTTTCCTTCTTTTTTTTTCTTTTTTTATTGCATTTTAATTTTTTAAAATCTTTCATAATTATTTTTTATTTTAATAACTTTATTTTATTTCATTTTTTCTTTCTTTCTTTTGTTATGTCTCCCTTTCCTTCTGAGCCATGTGGCTGAGAGGGGCTTGGTGCTCCAGGCATGTGTTGGGCCTGTGCCTCTGAGGTGGGAGAGCTGAGTTTAGGACATTGGACCACCAGAAACCTCCCGGCTGCATGTAATATCAAACAGCGAAAGCACTCCCAGAGATGTCCATCTCAATGCTAAGACCCAGCTCCACTCAACGACCAGCAAGCTACAGTGCTGGACATCCTATGCCAAACAACTAGCAAGACAGGAACACAACCCCACCCATCAGCAGAGAGGCTGCCTAAAATCATAATAAGGTCACAAAAACAACAAAACACACCACCAGATGCAGTCCTGCACAGCAGAAAGACAAGATCCAGCCTCATCCTCCAGAACACAGGCACCAGTCCCCTCCACCAGGAAGCCTACACAACCCACTGAACCAACCTTAGCCAATAGGGGCAGACATGAAAAAACAACAGGAACTGCGAACTTGCAGCCTGTGAAAAGGAGACCCCAAACACAGTAAGTTAAGCAAAATGAGAAGATATAGAAACACACAGCAGATGAAGGAGCAAGGTAAAAACCCATCAGACCAAACAAATGAAGAGGAAGTAGGCAGTCTACCTTAAAAAGAATTCAGAGTAATGATAGTAGAGATGATCCAATACCTTGGAAACAGAATGGAGAAAATACAGGAAACATTTAATAAGGACCTAGAAGAACTAAACAGCTAACAAACAGTGATGAACAACAGAATAACTGAAATTAAAAATTCTCTAGAAGGAATCAATAACAGAATAACTGAGGCAGAAGAACAGGTAAGTGACTGGGAAGATAAAATAGTGGAAATAACTGCTGCAGAGCCAAATAAAGAAAAAAGAATGAAATAAATTGGGGACAGTCTCAGAGACATCTGGGACAACATTAAATGCACCAAAATTTGAATTATATAGGTCCCAGAAGAAGAAGAGAAAAAGAAAAGGCCTGAAAAAATATTTGAAGAGATTACAGTTGAAAACTTCCCAAATATGGGAAAGGAAATAATCAAGTCCAGGAAGCACAGAGAGTCCCATACAGGATAAATCCAAGGAGAAACACTCCAAGACACATATTAATCAAACTATCAAAAATTAAATACCAAGAAAAAATATTAAAAGCACCAAGGGAAAAACAGCAAGTAACCTACAAGGGAATCCCCATAAGGTTAACAGCTGATCTTTCAGCACAAACTCTGCAAGCCAGAAGGGAGTGGCAGGACATATTTAAAGTGATAAAAGGGAAAAACCTACAACCAAGATTACTGTACTCAGCAAGTTTCTCATTCAGATTTGACAGAGAAATTAAAACCTTTACAGACAAAGCAAAAGCTAAGAGAATTCAGCACCACAAAACCAGGTTTACAACAAATGCTAAAAGAATTTCTCTAGGCAGGAAACACAAGAGAAGGAAAAGAGCTACAATAACAAACCCAAAATAATTAAGAAAATAGTCATAGGAACATACATATCAATAATTACCTTAAACGTAAATGGATCAAATGCACCAACCAAAAGACATAGACTGCCTGAATGGATACAAAAACAAGACCCGTACATATGCTGTCCACAAGAGACCCACTTCAGACCTAGGGACACATACAGACTGAAAGTGAGGGGATGGAAAAAGATATTCAATGCAAATGAAAATCAAAAGAAAGCTGGAGTAGCAATTCTCATATCAGACAAAATAGACTTTAAAATAAAGACTATTGTAAGAGACAAAGAAGGACACTACATAATGATCAAGGGATCAATCCAAGAAGAAGATATATCAATTGTAAATATTATGCACCCAACATAGGAGCACCTCCATACATAAGGCAAATGCTAACAGCTATAAAAGGGGAAATCAACAGTAACACAGTCATAGTATGGGATGTTAACACCCCACTTTCACCAATGGACAGATCATCCAAAGTGAAAATAAATAAGGAAACACAAGGTTTAAATGATCCATTAAACAAGATGGACTTAATTGATATTCATAGGACATTCTATCCAAAAACAACAGAATAAACTTTCTTCTCAAGTGCTCATGGCACATTCTCCAGGTTAGAACATATCTTGGGTCACAAATCAAGCCGTGGTAAATTTAAGAAAATTGAAATCATATCAAGTATCATTTCCAACCACAGCACTATGAGAATAGATATCAATTACAGTAAAAGATCTGTAAAAAATACAAACACATGGAGGCTAAACAATACAGAACTTAATAACCAAGAGATCACTAAAGAAATCAAAGAAGCAATCAAAAATACCTACAAACAAATGACATTGAAAACATGACCACCCAAAACCTATGGGATACAGCAAAAGCAGTTCTAAGAGGGAAGTTTATAGCAATTCAATCCTACCTCAAGAAAGAAAAAACATCTCAAATAAACAAACTAAACTTACACCTAAAGCAATTATGGAAAGATGAACAAAACAACCCCAAAGTTAGAAGGAAAGAAAAAATAAGGATCGGATCAGAAATAAATGAAAAAGAAATGAAGGAAACAATAACAAAGATCAGTAAAACTAAAAACTGGTTCTTTGAGAAGATAAACAAAATTGATAAACCATTAGCCGACTAATGAAGAAAAAAACGGAGAAGACTGAAATTAATAGAATTAGAAATGAAAAAGGAGAACTCACACTGCAGAAATGCAAAGGATCATGAGAGATTACTACAAGCAACTACATGCCAATAAAATGGACAACCTGGAAAGAATGGACAAATCCTTAGAAAAGCACAACCTTCCAAGACTGAACCAGGAAGAAATAGAAAATATAAATAGACAAATCACAAGCACTGAAATTGAGACTGTGATTAAAAATCTTCTAACAACTGGATGGAATGTCAATTCTATGACATAGTATGAGTGTGTTTCATGTTTGGTAATTGCAATCATTGTTGCTTTTGTTGTGGTCATCCATTTACAATGCTTGGTGTCAGTTTATCTCTTGTAAAAATAAAATACTGTGTGTGTGTGAAAAAAAAAATCTTCCCAACAAACAAAAGTCCAGGACTAGATGGCTTCATAGGCAAATTCTATCAAACATTCAGAGAAGAGCTAACACCTATCCTTCTCAAACCCTTCCAAAATATAGCAGAGGGAGGAACACTCCAAAATTCATTCTACGAGGCCACCATCACCCTGATAACAAAACCAGACAAAGATGTCACAAAGAAAGAAAACTACAGGCCAATATCACTGATGAACATAGATGTAAAAATCCTCAACAAAATACTAGCAAACAGAGTCCATCATCACATTAAAAGGATCACAAACCATGATCAAGTGGGGTTTATCCCAGGAATGCAAGGATTCTGCAATATATGCAAATCAATCAATGTGATAAACTATATTAATAAATTGAAGGAGAAAAACCATATGATCATCTCAATAGATGCAGAAAATTCTTTTGAAAAAATTCAACACCCATTGATGATAAAAACCCTCCAGAAAGTAGGCATAGAGGAAACTTACCTCAACATAATAAAGGCCATATATTATACACCCACAGCCAACATCATTCTCAACGGTGAAAAAGTGAACCTATTTCCTCCAGTATCAGGACAAGACAAGGTTGCCCACTCTCACCACTATTATTCAATGTAGCTTTGTAAGTTTTAGCCACAACAATCATAGAAGGAAAAGAAATAAAAGGAATCCAAATCAGAAAAGAAGAAGTAAATCTGTCACTGTTTGCAGATGACATGATACTATACTTAGAGAATCCTAAAGACACTCCCAGAAAACTACTAGAGCTAATCAATGAATTTGGTAAAGTAGCAGGATACAAAATTAATGCACAGAAATATCTTGCATTCCTATACACTAATGATGAAAAATGTGCAAGAGAAATTAAGGAAACACTCCCATTTCCATTGCAACAAAAATAATAAAATACCTAGGAATAAGCCTACCTAAGGAGACAAAAGACCTGTATGCAGAAAACTATAAGACACTGATGAAAGAAATTAAAGATGATACAAACAGATGGAGAGATATACCATGTTCTTGGATTGGAAGAATCAACACTGTGAAAATGGCTGTACTACCCAAAGCAATCTACAGATTCAGTGCAACCCCTATCACACTACCAATGGCATTTTTAACAGAACTAGAACAAAAAACTTCAGTTTGTATGGAAACACAAAGGACCCTGAATAGCCAAGACAATATTGAGAAAGAAAAACGGAGCCAGAGGAATCAGGCTCCCAGACTTCAGACTGTACCACAAAGCTACAGTAATCAAGACAGTGTGGTACTGGCACAAAAACAGAAACATAGATCAATGGAACAGTATAGAAAGCCCAGAGATAAACCCATGCACATATGTTCACCTTATTTATGATAAAGGAGGCAAGAATATATAATGGAGAAAAGACAGCCTCTTCAATATATGGTGCTGGGAAAACTGGACAGCTACATGTAAAAGAATGAAATTAGAATACTCCCTAGCACCATACACAAAAATAAAATCAAAACGGATTAAAGACCTAAGTGTACAGCCAGACACTATAAAACTCTTAGAAGAAAACATAGGCAGAACACTCTATGACATAAATCACAGCAAGATCCTTTGTGACCCATCTCCTAGAGAAATGGAAATAAAAACAAAAATAAACAAATGGGATCTAATGAAACTGAAAAGCTTTTGCACAGCAAAGGAAACCATAAACAAGATGAAAAGACATCCCTCAGAATGGGAGAAAATATTTGCAAATGAAGCACTTGACAAAGGTTCAATCTCCAAAATTTACAAGCAGCTTATGCAGCTCAATATCAAAAAAAAAAAAAAACTCCATCTAAAAATGGGCAGAAGACCTAAATAGACATTTCTCCAAAGAAGACATACAGATTGCCAACAAACACACGAAAGAATGCTCAATATTACTAATCATTGGAGAAATGCAAATTAAAACTACAATGAGGTATCACCTCACACCAGTCAGAATGGCCATCATCAAAAAATCTAGAAACAATAAATGCTGGAAAGGGTGTGGAGAAAAGGGAACCCTCTTGCACTGTTGGTGGGAATGTAAATTGATACAGCCACTATGGACAAAAGTATGGAGGTTCCTTAAAAAACTAAAAATAGATCTACCATACGACCCAATAATCCCACTACTGGGCATACACCCTGAGAAACCATAATTCAAAAAGAGTCATGTAGCACAATTTTCATTGCAGCTCTATTTACAATAGCCAGGACATAGAAGCAACCTAAGTGTCCATCATCAGATGAATGGATAAAGGAGATGTGGCACATATATACAATGGAATATTACTCAGCCATAAAAAAGATGAAATTAAGTTATTTGTAGTGAGGTGGATGGACCTAGAGTCTGTCATACAGAGTGAAGTAAGTCAGAAAGAGAAAAACAAATACTTACTGCTAACACATATATATGGAATCTAACAAAAAAACAATGGTTATGAAGAACCTAGGGCCAGGACAGGAATAAAGATACAGACATAGAGAATGGACTTGAGGACACGGGGAGGGGGAAGGGTAAGCTGTGATGAAATGAGAGAGTGGCATGGACATATGTACACTGCCAAATGTAAAATAGATAGCTAGTGGGAAGCAGCTGCATAGCACAGGGAGATCAGCTTGGTGTTTTGTGAGGGCGTTGAGGGGTGGGATAGGGAGTGTGGGAGGGAGACACAAGCGGGAGTGGATATGGGGAGATATGTATATGTATAGCTGATTCACTTTGTTATAACGCAGCAACTAACACACCATTGTAAAGCAATTATACTCCAATAAAGATGTTAAAAAAATAAAATAAAGACCACCTTCAGAAATAATTGAGATTAAATAATTTTTCTCAAAAAGATAGATTTAGAGGGTAACGATTTTGGACTGAACTTTCTCTGATTCATTCAAATTTGATACCCATTCCTTCTTACCCCCAGATTATCAAATGAGATAACATATTTCTTTGTTTGGTGTGAGGTTAATCAGGCTTCAAAGGTAGGTATTGTGACTGTTGCCTGATTGATTACTGAGACTGTTCTGAGATTCTGCAAACACATTGAGAGTTTAAAATTGTCAGATGAAATTATCAGTAGAATATAAAACTACAGTGTATCCCTAAGTATTTTGTCATAGTATACCCTGGGCTATAACCTTTGGTATAAACTTTTCACTCATGCTTTTTTTGCCACATGTTAAATATGACTGAATGTTTAGATTCAATCTGTATAGCTAGAATACCTAGTGAGGGTTCATACTGTTGCTGAGAGTCCAGAGTCTGATAGTGTTGGGGCATGGCAACTAATAACAATGGGTCATCAAGTAAGGAAGTCATTTTCTTTTCAGTTTTCTTTCAATATATTTGGATTACATGAAAAAGGGGATCTGATGTTTGTGCTATTTTTCCTTAACATCTCCTTAATACTTGATAGTCCCCCTTTTTATGAAAGAAAGGTCAAATTCAGGCTCAAACCTTTCAGTAGGAAGCTTTATTTCATGAGTTCTTTTTGTAAGATAGCTCTGTTTTTGTTTATTTTCATCGTTATCTTTTATTTATGGCAACCGATTCTGGTTTTCCAGGTTGTAATATGTCATTTACTTTTATAATAAATTTATTTTAGTAAAATAAAGGTTAGTCAATTTAAAGAAATATTAAGTAAATAATAGCTCACATAGTACCTAGTTATGGCAAAAAATCATCAAGATGGTTTACAAACGACAAAGTGTATGAAATTATAGCTTATTCCAACTGCCTCAATTTACAAATACAAGTCTGAAGTGAAAGGTTAGTTTGAGGCAAAAAATAGAACTAGTAGTGGTATCCTCTGTCTTTGTTGTCTCCATCACACCAGCCTCCCTCCCCAAGTTCTGAAGATCTTTTCCTCCTTTTCCATTCTTTTCTCTCTAATACTTTCTTTTATACTGACCAGCTATTTCTTTTACTGAAATTTAAGTGATTTACTTGTATCTGTTGTATCCAATTCACAGTGTTGGCAGGTACATGTTAACTTGATTGCCAAGAAGCTTCCCCATCATTTAAACCACAGAAAGATTTACATTCAACTGAAATCCAGATGTTCATAACTGAAGATATTTTTATTTTATTGACATAAAAGTTTATAATACTATTTTTTATATTGACAAGTTCAAAACAGTAGTTATGCTTGATTTTAAGGATCTCAACTAAGTTGGAAACATTATTTACATCAGGAGTGGTAGTAGCCTGAGATAAATGCTATGAACATAAATGCAGTTTAATTCAATTAATGTTTATTAAATGCCAACTATTTGCCAGTCACTCAGCATTGAAGATACAAGACAAATTTAATGTCCAAATAGCTATAATTTACTGGGCATGTTTAATTTATTATGCCATTTGCCTCTTACAATAACCCTCTAAGATAGAATACTGTTATCCCTATTTTATAGGTGAAGGAACTGGGGTTCACAGAGTTTAGATAGCTCATCCAGTGGCACACAGGTAGCAAGTGCCAGGGTCAGAGTTTTAATCTGTTTGAGGCTAATCCTCATGTTCTTTACTTTCATGTTTTACCTGTCCGAGTCCCAAACTCTAGTAGTTTATAGTTTAACAAGATGTATATGTGGTTTCTGCCCTCAAAAAACTAACAGGCTGTTTGCAAGGGGAAAAACCTGAAATATATAAAAGGAAGAATAATAATTTGGAATATTCCAAATGCCAAATGAATATAATATCCATATACATAGCCAGTGTTTGAAACTGCATTGAGGGTGAACACATTGGAAGAGTTCTCCTGCCTCAACCAGAAAGGAAGTCTGGGTTCAAAGAAGCAAAGATGATTTGAAAAGGTGTTTAAAGCAGAACAATGGGAATGTGTAAAGGAATAGAAGATTAGAAGAGAGAAGCCAGGGAATGTTAAACAGTCCACTATAGTTAGAGCAGAAGGTATACATTAATAAGCAGAGGGACAAGAATAGAAAGGTTGACTGGGGCTAGGTCAAGAAGAGTTAGAATGCCAGGCTTTGGGTTTTGTTCTAGAGGTAAGAGATCCACTGAAGGTTCTTGAACAGGGGGAATGTGTGAGGATCATGCTTTAAGAAGATCCATCTTTCAAGAACATGCAGGTTAAGTCAGGAGGGGAGAGGAGTGAGGAAACCACAGCCATGGAACTGCAATAGCTTGATGATGAAAGTTTGGATTGAGAGGTAGCCATGGAACCAAAAAAGATAGGACACCTCTAACCATTCAGTGATCACCCACAGATTATACATCCAGGGTCCCCTCCAGGTTCTGAATTTCTAGATCTCCTCTTTAGAAGAAGGCCATGATAAGGAGATTAGGGAGGAGGTGAGTAAAATTCCCACCAAGTTAAGAATACAAGAGGAAAGAAAATAAAATATCATAAGATGATGTAACTCAGGGATAAGTAAGACACCAATGCAGGTGACCCTAAAGGCAGTACTTTAGAGAACTAGCAGGCGGGGATGGAAAATCCTTGCAGTCAGATAAAGCCATATAGGCATGGACTACACAAAGAGGAATGACTATGCATATATGTATATATGAGTATATATATATAATATATATGTGTGTATATATATGTGTGTGTGTGTGTATATATATATATATATATATATGGCAAACAATGATTATTCAGTAACTTTCTGAAGGTCTTGCTGAAACCAAGACTGAGGAAAAACATCATTTCAGATCTTTGGAATTCTGCCTCAACAAGGTATTATCTGGAGTGTTTTTGCTGCATATTGCGAGGAAAGTATTATATGGTTTGAAATAGCTGCCTGTTCTGACATGTAACTGCTGTGTAGTAATTTGCAGTCCTGTATATTTTGTGTTTGCCTTATTATATGACTGTCCATTTATGAAGCATAATTAGGACCTAGTAAGCTATAAATAAGGTAGAGTTTACTTTCTGGCAAATTCTTTAATGTGACTGATTACCCTTGGCACAAAAACTACAGTTGCAAGAGCTTCTTAAATAAAAACCGCATAATGATCTTTCCATCTGTCAAAGTCACATAATTAAAGGCATCAGCAGTGCATAGAATTAGCACTTCAGGTTTTGTTCACAGGTTTGGATAGCATCCATCATCAATTTGACAGATGGAATTGTTTTTTCTTTATTTCTCAATTTTGCTCTTGTTTCTGGGGCTACATAAGTCCCTACTGAGGGCCCATTGGAAGACTAAGAAACAGGGACCTGAGATAATTGACTACAGGCAGAATCCGTTATCTTACTTCATTATTTATGACCAGATGTAAGCTGAGACTCTGTGTGCTGTTAGAGGGGATCAGTCTGCCCTGTTATCCCCTTGGCATGGGAGAAAGCTATTATAAGGTCACACAAGGACACTTGGCATTCTCTAAGATGAAAAGAGGAAAAGGTGAATTATTTGCTTCTTGGTGGCATTTTCTGAGCATCTGCTATATACTTGACTCTTAGAGTCACTATAAGAATTACAGATGCCATCACTTTCACCTGCATATTCTAGCTCTGCAGATGCCATCACTTTCACCTGCATATTCTAGCTCTAGTTGTCATATTAAATAATAATAATAATAGCCAACATTATGAGTGCCATGTCACAGGCACAATCCTCAAGCATTTTTGCATTTTACAGATGCAAAAGAGACAGCTAAAATCTTGCCCAAAGTCACATACTTAGTAACAGAACCAAAATTTGACTCTATACTCAAAATAGTCTACATAAATAGAAAAATATGGTTAAGTAGTTGGCCAAGAGATTTTTTTCTTTCCCATACATGGAAGAATGTCCATAAGGAAAAGAGAATAGAAAATTAATAAATACATTATTCAACTCAAGGTGTAAATACAGGCAATCTTCAAATCAGTAGAGGATTATGTCCTAAAAATGTATTTGTAAATTAACTGTTTGGCATTTATTCATAAAATCATATGATGTCTGGGACTTGTTTCAAAATAGTGGGAGGGGGTGAGGATGAAGTAATATTGGTCATCAGTTAATATTGTTGAATCTGGGTGATGAGTACATGAAGGTTTATAATACTATTCTCTCCACATTTGTATATGTTTAAAATTTTTCATAATAAAAATTTTTTAAAAAGAAACTGATGAAAGCCTAGCAGCTTCTCTATGGAGAAATGTACAGGTACATATATGTAAATGCATATATGAAACGTTACACATAAAATTCCTAAGAACTTTTGTTGCACTGACTTTATACACTCTGTCTCAAATTGTAAGAACTCACTCAGATGGCTATCATATTGCAAGAACTGGTTTGAGAGGTAAAATAGTTTCTAAGTTCCCTTTTATCTCTGAGTCCATGAATATCTGCTAGGTGCTTGTATTATTCTGGGTTCTCCAGAAAAACAGAACCAATATTTTATTTGTAAAATATTTACATAATATATAATAATAGGATAGATAGATAGATAGATAGATAGAGATTTATTGTAAGGAATTGGCTGGAGACCAAGGTGGAGATAATGGTATAAGTTCCAGCCCATGTCCAAGTCTGAAGGCAGGAGAAGAATAATGTCCCAGCTCTATCAGTCAGAGAGCAAATACTATTACTTCACCTTTTGTTCTCTATTCAGGCCCTCAATGGATTGAATGATGCCAACCCACATTGCAGAAGGCAATCTGCTTTACTCTGTCTACCAATTCAAATGTCAGTTTCATTCAGGAACAGCCTCACAGACACATCCAGAATAACCAATAACTTCTGTTTTCTCTAGCATGTCTTATGCTATGTCATTAGCAAAAACTGGCAATGATGAGAGGAGGGGATGGGAGGTCAGAGAAGAACAGAGAAGGTATGAACTGGTAGTTACTATGGATGGAATATCAAGTTTATTGGAAGAAGAGATTTCTGGGCAGTGTCTAGGACTCAGATGAGGCAAATGAATAATATAAGTCTGCCTGGCGGTGTAGTTTTTCTCTGCCATCTACTTAGTTGCTCTGGTGAAGGCTCAGCAAAAATGAGTGATGGGTTTATTCAGGATGGGATTTTTTCAGGGAGATGTATTGCAGAGGATATGGTCAGGGACTAAGTGTGATATTTGACTGCAGAATCCAAGCTAGATAACCATGGAAGTGAAGGAAGGTAGAGAATAATGGCTATAAAGGAAGTGGAGAAATCAATGAATTAGAAGTAGGAAATCTGTTTAGTGATATTGTATTTTCTCAGCTATTGGACACCCGGAAGCACCTGCTTTATCCACAGACAGTAAGCTCTAAAACGGACCGTAGTGCCATCTTAACTATAGAGATGAATATATCTTCCCAGAAAGGTTATTCCACCCCAAAACCATTAATCCAGAGGCTAAAAAACATTTCCATTGTCTCCTGAAATAACATCCAGATAGGAAATTTCAAATCACTTTGCTGTTTTGGTGAGCATACTGATGACTCCTAGACCTAACTTCCTACTTCCACCCTGCTCTTCATGCCTCATTACTAATCAGTTAAAATGGTGTCCAAAATAACTCTAAAGGACTACCTTTAGTTATCATAGATTTGGGAGAGGAGGTTGGTGCTGAGAAACGTGGTTTGTGCTAAGTAGGACTAAAGATCTAAATGTCAAATGCTAACAGAGATTCACCAAAGGGTCTGCTTTAAAAATGGTGGAATTCATTACTTTCAGAATCTTAATTACTCATTATTTAAACTTTCTGGCTTCTCTCTGCATCAAAAACACATGCAAGATTTATTCTGCACAAGTATGTCAAGTAATGCTTTCTGACCAAACCAAGCAAGCTTGATTTAATGACTGTAGGGATGGGCCTAGTTCCAACTGCATTAATTGGTAAAATATTTATGACCCATAGTATTATATTGTATGTGCAAACATAAGTGAGATGTTGAGTGACCCAGATATCACCGAGAGTACCTTGTCTGGGACTGGATTAATTCCACTAGACCCATTCTCTGATACTGTTTGGTGCTGAGGACAACTGAACAGAAACTCCAGAGAAGAGACAAGAAAGAAAAAGCTGGGAAGACCCCCTCAAGCCTGTATGCCTAAAATCTGCATTTAGCAGCTCACCTTCATGCAGAAATATGAAAAGGATATCCATTTGTGTCTTACCTACTATGTGTCAGGTTCTTTTACATCAATCATTCTGTTATATTATAACAACAACATTGCAAGGTAGATGTTTGCCAATTAGAAAACTAAGCTTAGCAAGGATAAATGACTTGCCCAAAGTCATATGCTCAGTAGGAGGCAAGCCATGATTCCAACTTAGGTTTGTCTGGTTCTTGAAGCTCTGCCCCAAGCCCTGTGCTTCTTTGAGAACACCCCTTTCCCTATTGTCATATCTGTTCTTCTGTCCACCCCGTGGTGATTTGCATCTCCTTCAAGGCTGTTTGTCGCATTCCTTGTACCTGTTTTCACCTTGATAAAAATGTTGGAAGGGGCAAGAGACAGCACATGTTCAAAATTGTCCACATAATCCCCATTGTCTCTCTTGAGAAAACGGCCTCAAGAGAATGGAGTAGATCATATTCAATTCATTTATTTTTTTCATGATGGCTTCACCAGTTTCACTGCAAAAGAAAAAGGACATGAGGAACTGACGGATTAGCTAGTAATCCTGATTATTAATTTATTTGAATTTATTTTATTATAACAATAAATTCAAAATATTTGACTTGTGATCATCACTTAGAAATATTTAAGGGGCTTCCCTGGTGGCACAGTGGTTGAGAGTCTGCCTGCTGATGCAGGGGACACGGGTTCATGCCCCAGTCCGGGAAAAGCCCACATGCCGTGGAGCGGCTAGGCCTGTGAGCCATGGCCGCTGAGCCTGCACATCTGGAGCCTGTGCTCCACAACGGGAGAGGCCACACCAGTGAGAGGCCCGCATACCGCAAAAAAAAAAAAAAAAAAAAAAAAAAATTTAAGAATGAGTAAGATAATATACACTAAAAACTGTGGAGTGTTTGTAAGAAAAGTAGTGAACAAAATCCAATAGTAGCTTTATTAACAACATCCAACTTCTGCTATGTCTTACAAGGCCTTCCTACTGAAAATGTGGCAGTCTCAGCATCCCTTTGGAGCTAGTGAGAAATACAGAAGGTCAGGCCCTACCCCAGACCTCCTGAATCAGAATATGCATTTTAACAAGATCTCTAGTTTATTTGTATGTACAGTAAAGTTTGAGAAGCACTGTTCTAACATATTTACTTTTCATAGTCAACACGCAAATGTACATGGAATCCCTCTTTCTGGAGTAGTTTTTGAAATAGTAGAAAGAATAAGAGTTTAGGGTCAGACAGACTGGTGACAACATTTACTAGTATTGTGACTTTGGGCAAGTTATTTAAACCTCTTTAAGTCTGCGAGTCTTTATCTGTAAAGATGAGAAAAGATCAAAATGGGGCAGAGTGGAAGCCAAGAGTAACACGAGGCAAAACGTGACAGGGGAAATGGATTTTGAAAAAGGATCTACCAGAATGGAGAGGTGGAGAGCAGAATCTGAAGAATACTCCTTCACCTGTTAACTGGAAATGTATACCTGTACGATTTGGATGACATTTAGGAACTAGAAGAGAGAAATTTTGACTGTGGTTTTACTATGCCTTTTTGCCTTTAAGCAGTTTAAGTTTTGGATAAATGGTCATATACTATCGGAAAGCAACAGAAAGGGTGAAACAGAGGTGACTTAAGGATAGACAATCAATTTAAGCGAAACATTCATATAAGCAAAACAAAAAATTATCTTACAAAAATATATCTGCATAATGTATCTCTCACAATTACTCTGTGATCAAGTTAATTGGATTTTTTCTATATACAAAAGCCTATACTTTTTAAAATTCAGTTTGCTAAATTCTAATGATTTTTAAAAATTCACCAGGGATATTATCTTTTTCAGGCAGAATAATGGTTTAATCAAAACATCTCTAATTTCTTTGATCCATTAATGTGAGTCCAAAAATGAGAAAATGAAATAGAGGTTCATCTATTTCATCATTGATTAAATAGAACAAAAAGTTAAAAATTATGTTATTGGAGATATTGTTCAAATAGTTTCACAGACAAATGATTTTTTCATATTCTCTTGCCAAAATATGGATGCTGCAAGTGTTTCTTTGGTAGTATGCAGCAAATATTATTAAGGCAGTGTTTTTTAAATGAGAAGCTAATAATCATATTAATAATAAATTGTAAAATACTCTTCCCACTCTATCTGACATTGTCCTTGCCCCCTTTTTTATTGGGATATCTTTTTTTTTAATTTTTTTTTTTAATGTTGAGCCTTCTTTTAATTTATTTATTTTTATTTTTGGCTGTGTTGGGTCTTCGTTTCTGTGCAAGGGCTTTCTCTAGTTGTGGCAAGCGGGGGCCACTCTTCATCGCAGTGCGCAGGCCTCTCACTATCGCGGCCTCTCTTGCTGTGGAGCACAGGCTCCAGATGCGCAGGCTCAGTAATTGTGGCTCACGGACTGTGTGGCTCACCGGCCTATTTGCTCCGCGGCATGTGGGATCTTCCCAGACCAGGGCTCGAACCCGTGTCCCCTGCATTAGCAGGCAGATTCTCAACCACTGCGCCACCAGGGAAGCCCCTATTGGGATATCTTGCACAAATACATTACCTAGAGTTCCAGGTGCAGGTAAACAGGTGTCTCCAAAATAACATGGAAAAAAAAGCGCTACCATTATTTGATGGCTGTTGGGACAAAAATGCAATAATATACTATATTTTTAATGGATCAGCTTGGGTCAGCTTGGATATTGGCGTGGAGACTATTGTTTTTCTGACCAAAGGAGTCCAATAATGTGAAACCTAATATATTTGAGCAAACCCTTGACAATCCTGTGCACAAAAATTTAAAAATAAAATGCCATTACATAATACTGGCACCTATGCACATAAAGAAAAACGACAAAAACAACTTTGTGTGGCCTAAGGCATTCTGAGATTTTTAAAAGCTTCATTCTAGGAAGCGGCCGAGCGACGAGGGGACGGACGTAGCGTCGCCGGGTCTCCAGCAGCTGCCCAGGAGCCGCCGGAGGACCGCCTGCCCCGCCTGCCCCGCCTGCCCCGCCTGCCCCGCCTGCCCCGCCTGCCCCGCCTGCCCCGCCTGCTCCGCCATGGCTGAGAGGGACGGGGACACGTGACGGTGCTGCGCAAAAAGGGCCCCACAGCCGCCCAGGCCAAATCCAAGCAGGCCATCTTAGCAGCTCAGAGACGAGGAGAGGATGGGGAGACTCCCAAGAAATGGGCCACCAGCCAGAACAAGCAGCATTTGATCACCAAGAACACAGCCGAGCTGGACCGGGAGACTGAGGAGCTGCACCATGACCGGGTGACCCTGGAGGTGGGCAAGGTGATCCCGCAGGGCCGGCAGAGCAAAGGGCTGACGCAGAAGGGCCAGGCGACGAAAATCAACGAAAAGCCACAGGTCATCGCGGACTATGAGGGTGGCCGGGCCATTCCTAAGAACCAGGTTCTGGGCAAGGTTGAGAGAGCCATCGGCCTCAAGCTCTAGGGGAAAGCCATTGGGAAGCCGATCGCGAAGGAGCCGAGGGCGAAATGAACACAAAGCCTCGAAATCAGTGCATTCCGGCTGATCTTGTCTGCCTGGTTCTCTTCACGTGGCCACGTGGAACACAGGGCAGTAGCCCTGCCCGGGAACCCCCTCTACCAGTACCTGCTGTCAAACTCACAAACAAAACCTTGCAAGGTGTTTGCTTCTCCTGATTATTTTCCTCCCTGTCCTTGTCCCTCACGTGGGGTACAGAACGCTGCCTTGCTCTCCCCCGGGGTCTGCCCCGTCATGGGTGTGGCTCCAGGGAGCTCGGAGGGGGACCACCTCGCACAGGGTGGGCAGCCACCGTCTGGGAGAGGAGCTGCGTCTTCAGCCTGGCTCATAGAGAAGCTAATAAACATTTGTTGCCCTTACAAATAAATAAATAGCTAGCTTCATTCTAATTTTAGCAAAACATCATACTTTGTTTACTCCTTAGAAAAAAGCTAGAACAGAAAAATGATTCAAATAAAAATGTCATATCAGAAACTAGAGGAATAAGAGCAAGATTTATAGCACATATTTCAAAGTAAGGAGATTACAAAAATCTAAAACAATGCATAATTCATGACAAATCTTGGCATATTTGAAATGTCTTTGGATATTAATTGGGTACCCACATAGAAGAAGTTTCTATAAATTCTGTCCTATGATGAACCTATGGAGAACTTTTTATATTTATATAATAATTCAGAAGTGCTGAAAAAACTGAATTGAAAAGTTGGGAGTACCTCATAAGAATGATTTTTGAATCATAAGTACATTTTTTAGATTTTGGAAAAGTGGGAAGGGTTGTTTGTTAATGATGATTACAAACTGTTGATATGAGGCTTAAAATTGCCTTAACAAATGTCATCATTTATTGTTTAATAATATCCACAACATAGATGCACCAGTCATATTGCCACACAAAATCCGTGGACCAAAAGTAATCTCTCTTAGAAGGCTATTTCAGTCTTCAAATCTCTATGTGATCACTAAATGTTTTGAGATAGAGTTGCCCCATAGTCCATTGGTACATTTATTTTAAACTCTACGGGCAAGCAGTAGTTAACTATGCAAGTCATGCAATGACTAGACTGTAGCAAGAAAGTCGCCTACAGCAAATAGAATATTTCTTTCTGGAAATATGACTTGTGTAATGATCAACCATATATCTTTTGGGAATCATATTATTGAACTATTGACATCTAAGTAGTATATGTTGAAAAATAGTTTAGATGGAAGTAATTGTTTGTCTGAAAACAGAAGATTTAGACAGTTGGGTGAGCTTAAGATTATATTATCCAAGACAGAAAAATTGCTAATAATACTTAATAGATATTGCTGATTTTCCTTTACGATAATAAAGAAACCTATGTTGTGACAATTAATTATTCCAGGCATTCATATAAGTCAAGGTAAATCAAATTCTCTTCTAACAAAATTTCTAAGTGTGAAGACAGAGATCAAACAGTGATCCCCTTCATCATCACAAACATGTGCCACATTGTTCAGGATCCTGGCTGTATCCGTTTCCTAAGGCTGACATAGCAAAATACTAAAGTAGGTGGCTTAAAACAGCAGAACTGCATTCTCTCACAGGCTGGAAGTCTGAAATCAAGGTGTCAGCAGGGCCATGATCTCTCTGAAGCCTCTAGGGGAGGATTCTTGTTCAACTCTTCTAGTTTCTTGTGGTTGCTGGCATTCACTGGCTTGTTAATGCATCACTCCAACCTCTCCATCTGTCTTCACGTGGTCTTCTCCACTCTGTTTCTGAATCCAAATTTCCCTCTTCTTACAAAGACATCAGTCATTAGATTAGGGCCCAACTTAATTTGGTATAACCTTATCTTAACTTGATTATATCTATAAAGATCTTATTTCCAAATAAGGTCACATTTTGAGGTCCCAGTGTTATCTTTTTGGGCAACACAATTCAACCTATAACACTTGCCTAGTGTTAAGTAGTCCAGAAATAGTCATTCACTTATTCATTTACAAATGTGTATTTATATTCAGTGAGTGTCTATTACGTCAGGCACTGTTATGAACAAAATAGACCACATCCTTACCCTTAAAGAGCTTATGGTCTGCATTCAAACCAAATCCTATAGCTGTATATACTTTATATTTTAAAATTATATGTAGTTTATAATTTAGCAAAACCTTTTAATCTACATTTCTGTGATCAGTCTCCATAATATCCTGCCATATATGTTGTTAGTAGCTACTTTTTTTTTTTTGGCATGGGGAAACTGAGGCTTAGAGAGGTTAGTACTTGTTCAAAGCTGCCTATCTGGTAAAAGCAACCAGAGTTGGAACCAGAACTGAGGTAAAAACACAACCGCATATAAAATGGTGGATTACATCCACCTGCCATTTATAATTAATAACAAGGAGCATTACTGCATATTAGGGTGTTTTACAATTCATCATATAGAAATATGATTAAAAAGTAGAGAACACTAGCTCATAAAGCAAAATTTGTTTATTTTGACAAATTTATTTTATTTCTAATTATTCATGATACTACAGCAAACATTCTGTGGTATATTTTCTAAAAAACAGTGTAACACCTTAGGAGTGGTAAGAGGCTGTTGTAGGTTTTCACTGAGGAATAAAGTGAAGCTAGATTTTGATGTGACTTCATAGAATCATAGTTACATCAGAATTTCAGTGTTAATACGTTGAAAGGAATCTTAAAGCTCATGTCATTCAATCCCACATCCCCTCTACAACCGGTATCTAAAAAGAAAATTATGGCAATGAAGAATGAACAAACATGAGCATGGTGTAGTTATTCCCCTATAGTTAATCTAAGTAATGGATGATATTTTGTATCTTCTAAACTTTAATGAGTAACAAAAGTATGTCAACTCTTAATGAACCATCATCATATCTGATGAGGTCATAGTGCTGGCAGGGGGTAGGGAGATGGTGAGACAGTGGATGAGCCCAGATTATATTCCACAGTTGTGTGCATGTATGTGTGTGTATTTTCAGTCTTTCAGACTTGTTTCTGACACACTCATTTATGAAGAACACTTTAGCAGACACACAGTTCTTAGCCCCCTGTGACAAAGCTGCTGCCAGTGCTGAAACCACCATTAAGAAACAGAGAAGAAAGCATTCAGGACTGAAACTGAGGTGATAGAGGCATGGGCTCAAAATCAGCCAAATAAGGCAGATGACAAATGGAAGCATATACTACTCACTTTACAAGCCTCTGCATTATATAGCAAAAATAATGTCATTTTAGTTTGTCAATAAGAGGGGTGAGGGAGGAGAATGAATATGCAGGAGAAGGAACTAGAAAGAAAATTCTGGGAAGGTAAACTGCTGCTCATAGGCAAACAGGGCACATTCTGATTAAGTTTTAAAAAGAGAGTTACATGTTTCAATGACAGTGAGTCTTTGGGTCATCTGCATGCAAAAGTGGGGACATTTCTTCTTATTCTCTCAGTACTAAAGGATTGCCTTATGAGCAAATTAACTACTTTGGGACTATGCATCCATATCTTGCAATATGGATTTTTTTCATTCTCCTGAAAACCAGAGTGGTGTTTTCTTATGAATAACTCATCATCTACTGTGGTCTCTGAGGTCATTTTTGTCATGCATGCAGGGAGCCTATCATTCCCCACACTGTAGTTGTGTCTCATTAGCTGGACACTCTCATTTTCTTACTCATGCTAAAGACTTTAAGAAAGATTTCATGCCCCCTTTCCTCAAATCTGAAAATCCCTTAATATGACTTTTCTGTTGTGTTTTTCTGTCCATAATCCATTTCCCCTTCTGACAACTGCCTTAAGCACATCTCTTAAACTTTTTGCTCATTTCTCATTTTCAGGGGAAGACACTTTTGAGGTGGGAAAATGAGGCAAATGCAACTGAATGCAGCCCTCAGATACCCTGGAACCAGCGAGTCTTCACAGGGGGACATGGCTGAAGTCAGGCCAAAGAGTGCTGGCTCTGAGACTTCTGTTAGAACTTGGGGAAATATAAAGCTTTCTTTCTATTCAGGTTCCTAACCCAATAGGATATTAGCTTGGGACTGCCAATGCCATTTTCATGCCTGAAAATAAGCCCAGCTATAGAAAAGTAGAGGCAAGAAATGAAGAGTTAAATATTTCTGAAGTTAGTGTTTAAGCACCTGGATTCAGCTATGCCTGAAAAAGACATCTCCTCTGGACTTTTCAGTTACTTTGGATAATTATTTCCCTTTATTCCTAAGCCAAATTAAGTCCGGTTTTCTATCACTTTCATTTAAAAGATTTCTAAGAGTACTCAAGCACTTAGGACCCAACACAATTAGCCTCAAGTTCCGTAACTCTTTACTCCAAAACTGTATACTATCTTCCATTTCCTTTCTTCTGCCCCCAGTCCTACCATGCTCTCCTTGTCAGAATCATATTGATCTGGAAAAGAAGAGGTATTATTTATGAAAGATAATTTATTTTAAAGATATTTCATGCTTATCCTAAAAATATCAATCAGAATAATAGTGTATGAACCAAAAATTACAAGACATCTGTTCATCTCCCTCCCCACCTCACGCTACTTCAAAACTTACCCTGTGAGTACATCCAGACATTTTTTGTTTTTGTTTTTGTTTTGTTTTTTTGCGTTACGCGGGCCTCTCACTGCTGTGGCCTCTCCCGTTGCGGAGCACAGGCTCCGGACACGCAGGCTCAGCGGCCATGGCTCATAGGCCCAGCCGCTCCGCGGCATGTGGGATCTTCCCGGACCGGGGCACGAACCCATGTCCCCTACATCATCAGGCAGACCCTCAACCACTGCGCCACCAGAGAAGCCCCCACATCCAGACATTTTAAGTTCAAATACAAACGTGTTTGTGTGTGATGTTGGGCAAGGGATATAAATTTAAAAGCACATAAACAGCTATTAAAAGAGCAGATACATCCACATTTACTAGTGTCCTCAAAATATAAAATTTTAAACATACACACATTTCATATAAATAGTATGATCCCGCTTTAATTAAGAATCACCACAATGCAGCCTCTTCTATAAACCCGTCTCACCCCTCAGTGAGAATTTGAGCCATTATTTTCTCTTCTCCTGCAATTCTTTACTTCTTTATTTAATTCTGCTTTACATTACAGATAACTAGCAACACATATTTGACTCCTCTCCAGATTACAAGAACTTTGAAGGCAAGGAATGAGTTTGATTCATTTTTGTGTTCCCAGGATTTAGTTCAGTGCTTAATTTATGTTTTTATGTGAATTAATGAGTGTGTGAATGATAAGTGGTAAGAGATCTCATTGATAAGTATTCTCTAAAGTTGAATTAAAAATTGGCTATGCAGACATTCTCCTGTATTTTAATTTAAGCTCATTCTCTCTGAGTTCCACGTGTATTAGCAGAGACCAGACAATTGATGAGCAAGCCTTTAGTTCCAATTCTTTGGGGAGAGCATACACTCATCTGAAGTTCATCGTGTCCTTAATCACTATAGAATGATGACGGAGAGGAACAAAATAACCAACTAAGATGCAATTATGATTATCTCCTGGAATTCCCAATACAGACTTCAGTTAGTTAACTAGATCTTTTAGCCTGGACCCTGTGGCTTTCTGACCTTGATCCTCTGCCCTAGCTAATAAAGAACTCTTGGCTGGTTCTGTGATTGAATCTCTATCCAGTAATTTATACTTCATTTTTTCCCCTTCATTCTCTCTTAAGTCCTCCAAGGTTTAGAACTGGAATCTAAGTTTCAGAATGATGGATGGGGGTGTTTTAGGGGCCATAGATTTTTACCTGCTTTCTCTGATCTCCTAATATTGCTGGTTCCTGGATTCCCATCACCCTGGCTTCATCAGTTTTTGTTTAATCTTCTCAACACTTTTCCCTACTGCACTACCAACTATTCTTGTTTGTCTCCCACCTTGTAAGGGATGCAATATAGCATAATGGGTAAAGAGTCAATGTTAGGATTAAGCCTACATCCAAATCCCAGTTCTGCCACATAATGGCTGTGTGATCTTGGGTGAGTTACTTAACTTCTCTGGACCCACATATCTTGTAAAATGGGATTTATAATTAATGCACCTTCTATGTACCTTATAGATAATATAGGGGATATTTTTAGTGGCCCCTTCCATCTACATTTATTTGTTCCTTGTGTCAGTTATTTGCTTTTTAGCTCTCTTTTAAGTTCCATCTCTTCCTTTTTGTATTCTTCCATATATCATAGTTAGCAAGAAATCTACAAACTTTCTGGACTCTTGCCAACCTTCTTTTGGTTAACTTGTGCAAAAGGAGGCTCTTCTGGCTCTGCAAATGGCTGGGAAGTTGGAAAGAAGAGAGAAGCTGTTGTTTTTCTGCTTCTGGTGGTACCTCCAGCTGCAGTAGCTGTCAACTCTGGGATGCAGGAGAATCTATGGCAGTTTTAGTAATATTCAGCAGGACTGCAGATGTTGTTGCTTGGTCCAACAATCAGCAGCAATGGCCATGCCTCCAGAATATCTGTTTTCATTTACCAAAAGTTAAGAACATGACTTTGATACAAATATAGACTGAACATTGTCTAATATTTTATTCAATTTAGTAACTAATAAGCAAACCAGCCAGATGGAAAGGCCGGTGCAAAGAAGATAATTTGAAAATGGAGAGTTATACAGTCAATCACACAAAAGAATGATTAAAATGAATTTGCTAATAGATACAAAACACCTACAAGGCAATAAACTATAACCCTTAGTGTTATCTTTGCAACTGAACAGAAATTATATGCATTCCTTCCAGACACACATCTATAAATTAACATGTAAAATGTATCTTCACTAAGTCTGGACAAAGGACATTCTCCTAAATATCCTAGGGTGAATCTGTTAAGCAGTGTCCTCATAAGATAGTGGAAAAAATATACGCTGCCCAATTTTTTGCCTCATTTCTAATTTTTGGATAAAGGTTTTGCAAGTGACAAAATGACACATTCCACCCCCACCACCAATCCATCTATAACCAGATTGTTAAACCCAGGAACTTCTTCAAATAGGTAGTCTGGCTCTATTACTGTTTAAATGAGATGTGGAACGTTAGTGCATATTTAGTATGTGGTCAGTAATAGGTGAGAGCAATAATAGTTGCCACTGTTTTTTAAAATTATACATGAATAATCAATTAAATAGATATAATTTAGAGCTATTTCTTTCATCTCTGCCCCAGTTTTAGGACCCCGTTCCTCTTACGCTGTCCAGTTCATTCTAATTAGTCATGCCATGTCCTGGAACATCACATGGATGAGTACAGAAGTAACTGGTGACTTTTCATAAGTAATTAGATTGACAAGGAAAGAATCACTTTCTCATTCATTTGTCATTTTGCTGAGTCTTTAGGAAATGCACATGAAGAAATGTATTAAATGGTAAGAAACCACTCAACTCTCTGCACTGAATTACAGAATGTTGGCCATTCTTCTCTAACATTTTATTTCAGGGCATTAAAGTGATCAGCACTTTCTTTTAGTCTGACTCTAATAGATTTTTAGACCCCTTTGTCTCTTATCAGTCCAACCCCCAGAGCTGAGTAAATTTAATCACCACATAGGGCTCAATGTATTTGTGTGTATAACCTTCTCTCCTGAATTTGACCAGCCCCATTCCTAATTAGGCATATAATTCAGCAAACCCAAGATTTCCAGATGGAGAGCTCATTACCAGATTTGCTTTGATTTTGGTTTTACACTAATGCATGATATGGTTTCCAGCATACAAAGCAATACAGCAACTAAACCTCAACTTTGATTGCCTGCTCAATTCCCAACTTCAGTAAGGATGAGAGAATCCTGCTTTGTTTCTTACTATTAGAGATTTCTCCCTGCACCTAGTCTTGTTGCTAGTTCCTGTTTTTGTACAGACAGACTTCCTAGAATTCAACTATTTTCCTAGATTTGGAACAATGTCAGCTGCTAGACAACTGTGATCATTCCTCACCTGCCTATTCCTCCATGCTTGTTATTTTGACCAACTCTGAAGAATCTCTGTAGTGAGTCCCTGGTTCTGACCCATTTTTTGTCCTCTTGCATGAGCTCCATTTAGACACTGATGATTTCCATAGGGAAAAGAAGAGTAATACTGAATATTTGTACACGGTTTATGGTGCGTAGAATCCTTAAACATGGGTTGCCTAAGTAACATAAATGAATGATTCAATCTAGATAAGGAGTTGAGGATCAAAATACTGTGCAGTTCTAGGGACCATCATTAACTTGGAATCCATGTGGATGGCATCTCCTTGAATCATGCAGAGTAGTGGTCCTGATGGGGTCATATGCCACACACAACTGTTACCAATTCTTTTTTCTTTTTAAAGAAACTTAGGAATTCCTTTTTTTAATTGTACAATTTTTTTTAGTGTTGGCAATTTATTCAAAATGTTTACAATACTATGCTGGCTAAAGTAAATATGTCAGTCAGCAAGATTTGACCCATAGGCCACCAGTATGAGTCAGACACTGAATGGTCTCTAAAGCTGAAGACTGTGAGAGGGGAGGCAAGTTGTGTTCTTCAAACTGTCCCCTTTGTCATGTTGAAAAATTGGAAACATATTCTAATATTGTCTGATATTCTCACCTAAGATTTTTCTATCTTATTGCATTCTCATAGTCACTGACATTTTTTTCAGAGTAAAATCTTCTTAGTTTTTAATTATTCAACATTTTAACCTTTTAAAATTGCTCTATTAGCAGTTTATGCAGTATCTTATCAACCATCACTATAGGTTAGCTACTGTACTTTGACAAAAACTCATCATATATGGGTGTATTGTATGTAGCAAGACCATCACTGAATTCTGACTGGCTGAATTTGTTTCTACTTCTTTGCAAAGTCTGATAGTGTTGTACATTTATAAGAGTACAGGTTACACTAACCACTCTTGCAGAGAAGTAATAATGTATAGTTTCATTAATGCATATTATGTAACATGGAAATTCAAAACTTTGGACCTAATAGTGTTTCTTAAGGTCTATTAGAAGACTGGTAGGTTAACAATGTCTTTACACTTGGAGCCCTAGGGTAGTTCTAAATTTTCCCTCCAAAGTACCCCTAAATGCCATGAATCTGGGGGTTCGGCCCATAACTACTCACCTTAAGCTTAAAATACCTTTGCCATTTCATGTTTTATCTATAAAAAATAATGTGGGTTTTGCTTTACAATCCATAATACACCTATGTATAATCAGGTAACCATGAATAAAATAGATTAACTCAGAATTTAGGAATAACGGTGTTTTGGTGTGGGCTGTTTTTCCTGGAAAAAAAAAAAAAAGCTGTGTTCTCACTATCTATCATACTGAAAATCTAGAGTATGAAGTGGGGAGCCAGATATTAAATAAAGTGAAACTTTGTTCCCTTTCTGAGGCAGGGATCAGCTGTACTCAGAACTTAAAGCTATTCTTAGATTGGGAGACTGGGACACCTAATGTGACTTAGCACATTTCTCCTGAGAGTCAGAGATGACAGATGCTCAATATAGTTTCCTTGTCATTATAATATCCTTCAATATGCAAAACTTTTTGAGGGAAGCCAAAGTGAATAAGGAGTTAAAAGATTTCCTGAAAAACTAATGAGCCCTTTCTGGTTTAGACATTCAAAATTATTTTTAAAAATAAAACAAAATTTTTTTGTTGGGTTAGAGTAGCCCCAACAAAGGTCTGTTGGTTGGGAAACCTACCAATTTCCCTGTTATCCAAAAGTAACTTACCATGAGGAAAAAGGAAGGTGGATTGGGCCCAGACATTTGTGGCTTCAGCACTACATTGGGCTGAAACTTGAAAGCTTGTCCAGATTCATCTACCAGGCATGCAGTCATATCTAGGGGAGCAGTGGCTGATCTTAGAAGCACAAACTAAGACAGCAATAACCTTGGAGGCAAGCATGAGACACCATTGCACCCTGTGCCAGCAAGGATGTCACTGTGCCTGGACAAGTACCTTTGAGATTAGAATCCCACCACAACATGTGGCCGTCCAACCAATGGTGCTAATAGCTTAATTGGGTTTTTACATTTCTTTGCTTGGCATATGGAGAAGGGACTAATCCCTATGGACAGAGTAGGCCCTAGAGTGGTTGAATGAATTAGAGGAGGGATGCAGAACATGAGCAATTGATTTGAAAAACAAAAAGTGTACCTATTTGCAAAGAGTATCTGAATTTGTACTGTAAGTTGGTAAAGGAGATCATGCCAGTTACTTGTAGAGGACCTGAATAAACTCCAGTCATGGGACGTAAGCTGCCCATGGCCATATGCCTGTCTGGAAGTGATATGGGACATGACTGGGGAGAGATCAAGGATTCCTTTTACACAAGGTGGAAGGCCCTAGACTCTGAGAAGAACCTGGGGACGCTTGGAAGAATCAGTACAGAAGAAGAGAGTAGCACCCCTCTCCTGCATCCAGAGCAAGGGAGGGCATCCAGCAGACAGGACATCCATAGAGTGCTGGGCTGCAGAAGAAGTTGGCTCAGACAGACAGAAAGCAGCTGAACTAAGCATCCATGCTAAGGCTGGGCAGCAGCAGTCACACAGAGGTGACCAGGTTCTTGCATATTTGGCTTCCAGAGCCATGTTTGTGTTGATCTCCATCCTCAAGAAAGAACATCTGAGATCCACATCAGCTAGTGAAAGATTAGAGCAGACAGGACTCACCCTCTGAACTTGAGTGAGCCCCCTTGGGACCCTTGAACATATCAGGAGCCACTAGAAAAGCCTGGACATCCTGATAGAGTTGGCAGATGGTGATCTCAGTGTTGTCATACTCTGGAGTTCTGGTGTAGGATGACATTGTTTCTATTCCACGGTGATGCATCTAGACATTTCTGCATAAATGCTTATTTAGTGTAAAATGTCTTCATCTAAAGAGTATAGTAAAACTGACATTCCAGGAAGATACTTCAAGGAACCACTGTCACTCTACTTTCCTCTTAATCCCCTACCCCTATCTTGCCCCTCCCCCTTCCCTTTCCCTACTGATAGCCACTAGTTTGCTCTCTACATCTGGGAGTCCTTTCCATTTTGTTATATTGACTAGTTTGTTGTATTTTTTAGATTCCACATATAAGTGAAAGCATACAGTATTTGTCTTTCTCTGTCTGACTTATTTCACTTAGCATAATACCTTCCAGGTCCATCCAAGTTTTTGCAAATGGCAAAATTTCATTCTTTTTTATGACTAAGTAGTATTCCATTGTATGTATGTGCATATATATATAATCTTTTTTATTCATTCATCTGTTTATGGGCACTTACGTTGCTTCCATATCTTGGCTGTTATAAATAATGTTGTTATGAACATTGGGGTGTATGTATCTTTTCGAATCAGTGTTTTTGTTTTCCTCAGATATATACCCAGAAGTGGAATTCCTGGATCATATGGCAGTTCCATTTTTAGTGTTTTGAGAAACTTCTGTACTGTCTTCCATGGTGGCTGCACTGATTTACATTCCCACCAACAGTGTACGAGGTTTCCCTTTTCTCCACATTCTCGCCGTTTGTTATTTGTGGTCTTTTTGATGATAACCATTCTGACAGGTGTAAGATGATATCTCATTGTGGTTTTGAATTGCATTTCTCTAATGATTAACAATGTTGAGAATCTTTTCATATGCCTGTTGGCCATCTGTATGTCTTCTTTGGAAAAGTGTCTGTTTAGGTCTTCTGCCCATTTTTTAATTGGCTTGTTTGGTTTTTTTGATATTGAGTTGTATGAGCTGTTTATATATTTTGGATATTAACCCCTTAGTAGTCATCTGTATCATAAATTCAAATCATTTGGAGATATCTTGTACAATCAAAAAGTTATTTCCAGCGAACCTTTCTGCAAAATCAGTTTGTGGTTAAAAAAAAAAAAAAAGAAATTCAACCTCTTTCTGAAATCAGTTTGTGCCAGAGAAAATTTGTAAAAATCATTGGCTACTGCTAATAGCAATCTTGGACGCTGTGGATGTCATTTATGCAAATGCATTATAAATAAAGTGATGAGAAGGAACAGAGAGAGGTCTTTGCAAAAGAAAAAAAATAGAAGTGATCAAATAGAAAACAGAAGTATTAAGAATTATAGTATGGTAAACTAGATGCACTAGATGAAAACTTGCTTTGACTGCAAGTCCAATTCTATGAGCTACAGATGTATGAAGAATGATATGGTGAGAATCCTAGTCTCTAGTATTCCATCTCTTTCAGGCCAGAACATTTTCAACTCTCTTCCCTCCTTCACTGATACCTCAGAGCTGTTAGTAAAGCTTTTTTTTCCTCCTTCTAAATGCCTCTCAGATCATCTCTTGTCAGTACTTTCCAGCCTGGCTCCCTGTCCCCACTCTGGAGATCCCCTAGGGGTCCACTTTACCCTCACTGTAAGATATGAAGCCAATCCTGCCATTAGACTAGGGGAATTTAAACAGGCATAGCCAAATAGTTTAATGTTTCATCCTCAGGTGAACCTGTACAGGTTCTAAATCCTTGAGGAACTAGAGGACAAAGCAGGAATCAAGGAACAAGCATGCAACAAAGGGAATAGTATAGGCCAGACTTCCCTCAAGCCTTCCAGGGCATGGATTCTGAACTCCAACACCAGTCTCCATGATTGGATCCCTACCATGATTTTGGCTTTATTAAACTTAAAAAAAAAAAAAAAGATCAATATCATACCACTATTTCTTGAGCAGTATCTTTATACCTCATGCTGTGTGTAAAGCACTTTACATACATTTATCTCATTTAATTCTCATAAGATATTACTTGCCCAAAGTCTCACAACTAGAAAGAAACCAAGTCAGGATTTGAGCCCAAGCTTATCCAACTCCAAAGCCCAACTCCAGGTGTTGAATCTTCCTCACTTAACTCCACTTTGAGTTTGTTATCACCTCATGTCCAGATCACTGCAAACAGCCTGGTAACCAAGGTCCTTGCTTCAGTCCTCTCCCCTACTCCAAGCTGTGTCATCTGTCCCCAGAAACACTGTAGCTTCCTCCTGGCCTCCTTTCTGAGCAAAGATCAATATGGAAAGAATTAAAATCAATATGGGGACCAGAGGTTAGCGTGTGCTTCATCCCATTACATTCTTCAATATCAAACTTTGTTCAGGATCACCAAACAGAGTTGCTGTAGTTCTCAGATATGTTTATCTAGAATGGACAAGCAACAAATGACAATTTTATGAAATAATAAATAATTTCCCCCTATAAAATATGTTCTTTATGAGATCATTCAGTTATCACTTTGATTCTTTCAACAATTTCTTGTGAGATTAATTTATGCAATTTTACCAGCTAAAAGCATGCTGATGCCAAATTTTCAGTGGAGATGACACAACAGAATCTGGGATCCACCATAGCAGAAGGTTCAGAACCAACAATCAGTATTGCTTTTTAAGCTTATAAAAAGCATGAAGCCTCAAACAGTGAACAAATTGCACTGGCTTTTTTCCCATGGCCAATTAGGGTGTAGGTTTATTTTTAGTAAACAGTCCCAAAGAGACTTTAGAAGGAATAGGCACAGAGTACTTATGACTTTTCCTTTCACTTAAAACAAACAAACAAAAACCTTTTACTCTTAACCACATTAAAATTTTTTAAATTACAGGAGAGAAAAAAATCACTTACAATTCTACTCCCTAATACAATGACTATGAATATCTTTATGCATTTCTTTTCATCATTTCATTATTTTTTCCTTGTTGAAATAATAATGCTCATAAAGGATGCAAACAGGCAATTCATAGAAGAAAAAAATATAAATGGGCAATAAGCATGCTTTACTGGGAATCAGGAAAATTGAAATTATAAGGCATCATTTATTGGCAAAAATTTAAGAGACTGAAAATATTCACTTTTGGACAGGCACTGCTATATGCCATTTGTTGGAATATATAATGGAAAAAGGGTATGGGGGGCAATTTGCAGTATCTATTAAAATTCTATTTTGAGGTATCATCCTTCAGTAATATTCATACAAGTACAAAAAGATATATGTGCAATAATGCTCATTGAATCATTGTTTGTAGAGTTTAAAAAAAACAGATATCATCTAAATTTGCATCAGTAAGAATGGTTACAACATGTTCATCCTGGGGAATTCCATAGATGTTTAAAAATGTGATGCAATGATAATAATAGCAATGTCAATTATGGAAAAGATTTCCAACACATATCATTAAGTAATAAAATCATGTTGTAGAACAATAGATTTAATATAATCTCATTACTTAAAAAATGAAACATGGAAATGTAAAGAAGGTAAGAAGGGAAATGCACCATGATATTAATAATGATTACATCTGGAAACAAGAGTAAAATTAGAGAGAGTCATAAAGAGTTATTTTTACTTCTTAGAGTTTTTTTTAATTTTAATAATGAGATTATATGCATGTATTTGAATTTTTATGTAATTATTGTCTTTGTTGTGGAATTTTTTAAGTGTTGGAACAAAGAAATTATAATATTCATATAATTTTAAATTTCATCAGGTTCATTTAGCATTATACCCAAGCATTTTTCCTGCTTTTAATAACCAATATTTTAATAATATGCAATATTTCATCCAGTGAATGTACCACTTTCCATAGTAATTCCTCTCTTGCTGGACTTTTACATTGTTATCAACTATACATAATGTTGCAATATACACCTCTTTTAGAGATAGGATTTTTTACTTTATTTTGAAATGAATTTCTATGGGTTAGAACACCAGGATAGAATGATTTTGTGGAAGGTTAAGAATCCTATTGAGGTGAACAATCCTATTGAAGCCAAGAGCAACTTATTGCTCTCAACTCCTGCTGCCAAGGAGTCTCCTCTACAAATAACAAAGGCTCTGTTTTATTTGGTCAGTTTTTCCCTTTGTACCATTAAGTGACTTTGATCTTAAATTATAAGCAATTAATATTTCTGCTATCTCAAATTTTGTGCCCAGGCCCAATTTCAAAACAGTAAGGTAAAGCAAGGAGGCAGGAAGGTAGCTTGTTTTTATCATAATGTGCCAGCACAAAGACTCAGACATCAGCTACTACTTGCTGTTCCAGAGAGCATTCTCTAGTTGGTGAGGACTATGCTACAGAACATCTTTTCTGCGAAAGTGAAGCTGCATGACATCCAGAGCTACGTCATAAAAAGCAATATGGCTTTCCCTGTCCCACCTTAATACTTGGAAGTCAGCCACCACATAGTGAGGAAGCACATTATTTTGAAGAGATCATGTGTAGGTGTTCCAGCCTACACATTAGTCTCCCCTAAGGTATCAGTCAATAGCCAGCATCAGTTATCACATATGTGATAGTAAGCAAGCCTTCACATTGGTTTTCACATGGACGGTGTTGCCTCCCTACTCCCCTGGGAGGGAACATTTGACAATTTTTGGAGATATTTTTGGTTGTTACAACTTGAAAGGGAGTACTACTAGCAGCTAGTAGGTAGAGGACCAGAATACTGCTAGATATTCTACAATTCACAGTCCCCCACAACAAAGAATGTTCAGTCCAAATGACAACAGTACTGAGGTTGAGAAACCCTGCTTCAGGTGACTCCAGCCTCCAGTCTTTTAGCCATGCCAGCTGGTTCTAAGTGGAACAGAGACAAACTGTCCCTGCCAAACCCTGCGCAAATTGCACTTTCATGAGGTGGTTTGTTTTTCAGCAATAAATAATTGGAACACCATCAAATAAATGGAAAAACTAAATAATATCCTCAGGCCTTTGTAATTCTGAAGCTCATGCATCTTCCCATGCTGCCTCAAAGAAAGAATAACAAAGAAAGAGTAACAAAGCAGCTTTAGCCAAAGTGTGATGAGACCTGGACACAGGTGAATGAAGTAATGATGACTATTACCAGGCAGAGAGCAATAGAGTATTTCTCACTGGGTATTTGTCCTCCATATTCCTAAACTCAAACTCAACTCCACTCCTCTCTTCCCTGGAAAAGCTGGGGAGAGAACCCTTGGTTTCTTCATCACAAGTTCCTTGTAAATATGCTTTTGAGGGTTTGTTTCTGTCTGATGACCCCAAATACTTCTCCAATAACTTTTAACATCTGAGAGACCTGAAAGAGGCCCAACCTTCCCCTACTAAGCTGAGAAAATATTGTTTTCACAACTACATTATCCCTAGAAAGAACTGATCATTCAGGATAGTTTCTCAAGAATATCATACCCCACTTAGCTCATAAAAATTCCTTAAACATTCAACTGGTTTCCTAAGTACCTTACCACTTCAAAGTGGGACAGCATCCAGTAATTGCGTTTCTGGTATCTGTCCTAAAAAATAAACTGAAATTTATGCAATGATTTGTGAGCAAAACTGTTTACTGCAAGATTGTAAGAATTTAAAACTGGAGAAAAGACCTTAAGGTCTGACAACAGTAACGTAATTTAGTAACATAAATTTGTAGTATGAATCTACAGAAGTCTATCATGAGACCATAAATGAACTGCTCTATTCTGTGCCCTGTTTCTAATCTTACTTGGTATACCTTCCTTACACAATTGACCTACTCCCATGCCTACGATGATCGATCCTGTTTCCAAGACTAGATCTTTAGTACATCCTATTTCTGTTTCTTTGCGTTCTACTTTTTGTAACATTTTCTTAACTTTATTTTCAACCCTTTTATTGATATGTTGTTGTTGTTCTGGTTCTCATTTTTTAATTTCTAAGAGTTCTTTCCTGGTTTGTTTCTTCCTTTTATATATTATCCTGTTATTATTTCATGGATGCAATACCTTCTCTTTTCTTTCTGAGGATACAAATTATAGGGTGGTTTTGGGGTTTTTTTTGTGTGTGTGTCTTTATTCCCTCTGAGGATTTTATTTGTTTGTTCTCTTTATTTCAAGTTGGAGGTTTTGCTTAATTTTCTAGTATACCATGCACATCTAAGAGAAAGGTTCCAAAAATATGATTGGAATTTTTCTAGGGGAAGGAGAAGAAAAGATGAGCTTTTAAATGGTAGGCTTCATTTTACAGCAATCAGGTCAGAAGATAACTTTTTTAGATAATAGAGCCTAAATAACTGACATTGGGGCCCCTTCTCAATTTCCCAAGAAAGTAATCCTCTTTTATTCAGCCTGGGGTAGATAAATAACTGGCTGTTGTTATAGGAATGATGTTGGAGGAGACCCATGATTCAGGACACAGGCATCCCCCAATCCTCCTGTTTTCAACTTTATCACCATCCACTGTGTCTGGTCTTCACTTCAGGGCCACTCTCTGCAGGCACATAAGTTATAGCTTCCTTCCCTCACTGAGTTACTTACTATTCCTCCATTTGCTCTCTGTTTTCCAAAACTTATATATCTCTCATCTGCTTCTGTTTTCTCTCCTGATCCATTTATACTTGTAGTTCTATGCTGTTTAAAAATCCTTTTACTGATATTTTAGAAAGGTTTCCATAGGGAGAAGAGATAAATGCATCTATTCAATCACATTCCCATTTTTTTCTCCCTAGTTTAAATGCTACTTTCATGATACACTAAAATTGGCATATCATTGGCAATATTTTGAGGCATTCTAATCTATGCTACTGTGCTATCTAATTATGTAACAGTACCAGACTTCTAATTATCATGACTTTAAAATACATTTTCATATCTGGCAGTATAATTCCTAATCAGAATTCTTTTTTAAAATTTCAAAAATTTTCTTGGCTGTTCTCACACTTTCTAGATTAACTATAAAATCAAGTTATATAAGATTTATAAATCAATTTGAGAAACTTGACTTTTTTCTGTTAGTGTCTCCACATTCAAGAACTTCATATGAGTCCCCGTTTATTCAGTAAAGTTTTGTATTTTCTTTCATCTCAATACTGATTAATTCTTAAACCTGTTTTTAGGTATTTCATGTTTGAATTGTATTTTGAAAAGAAAGTGTTTTATTATATTTTCTAGCGTGTTTTTGCTGATACAGTGAGAAACTACCGATTTTTTTAAAAATTCTATTTATAATTTGAAACTTTACAGGTTGCTAATTTTTTATAATAGGTTTCTTCTTGAGTCACCTAGGTTTTCTACCTACATAGACATGTCATCTGCATATAATGATAATAGTTGTTTGGCTTCCAAGAATTATTTTTATTCATTTCCCTGCATTATTACACTAGCTACCATTTGAAATATAACATTAAACAATGGTAGTAATAATGGGTATTATTATCTTGTTACAGATTTTCATAGGAATGTCTCTGGTATTTTACTTTTAAGAATAAATTTGTCAGGTTCAAACAAATAACTTTTATGACTTTGAGAAAATGATAACACAATTAATGAGAGCTTTTAGCAAAACTCCTACCACCACCCAGCCTGCTCTTGACCCTTCCCTCTACCTTCCCCTCTCCCATATTCCATATTCAGTCATCATTAAGACTTCACAATTCTACCTCCTAAATATCTCTTAAAACTGCCCTGGCTTTCCTCTTCTACTGCCTTAGTTTATACTGTTATCCTTTCTATTATCATATGAACTTTTAACTCTCTGCTTGTGCAGAGCCTCCCCAATTCATTCCCATACTTCTGCTCAAATGAACTTTTCTGAAATACAAAACTGATTATGTCACTCTCCTAGTTGAAGCCTTTCAATGGCTCTTAGAAGAAAATTCAAACTCCTTAATATGGCTTACAGGGAACTTAGTCATCTTGCCCTGCTTAGCTCTCCAGCTTCATCTCTCACCACCAGCCATCTACCTCTACATTCCACCATATTCTATTTTCTCTCAATTTGCAGTCTTTGTCCTTATTATTTCTTCTGCCCCAAACACTTTTTTTCCTTCTTTGCTAGTTAACTCCTTGCGTCAGCAAGCCTTCCCTGACACACAGGCTGGGAGAGATACCTTTGATATATGGCCCCCTTAGCACCTGTATTTGGTTTACAAAGCCGTTTTCACTCTGTAGTACAATTACTTGGTTACCACTCTGTCTTCCCCACTATTATGTAAACTATCTGAAACCAGGGACAGTACCCATCTTTTTCACTATTTTATGCCCAGAGCCTAGGAGAGCACTTGGAATTAAGTATTCATAAATATTTGTTAAATAAACTAATGTAAATGAAGAAACAGGTATTGGGTAGATCATGTATATTTTTTCCTTGAACTACCCACTGATGCTATTAGTGATTTATTTTTTTAATGATGCATCATCTTTGTATGTCTGAAATGGAACCTAATTGGCTTTAGTATAATTGTCTCCTAAAATACTGCTAATTCAATTACTTAATATTTAATAGGTTACTTTGCATCTATTTTGCATCTATCTATCCTTCAGATTATTCTGGGGTATTTTTGTTGTTGTTTGTTTGTTGCTATCTTTACCAGATTTTGATATTATATATGATAACTTGATTTTATTATTATTTTTTCTGGAGTTAAACTCCATGAAAACTCTCATTCAATACTGTAACCCCAGAATCTAATGGAGTAGGTACCCAATAAATATTTGTTAAATGAATACATAAATTGAATTGGAAAATTTCTTAATTTTTTTCTGGATTTGAAACTGAATATATAACTTGAGAATTAGTTGTTCCTTGAAAGTTAAAATGACCTATATCCAATGCACACTAAACTTGAAGCTTTTCATTGAGCAGGAAGGAATGAGAGAGGGAATTTGATGAGTTCTATTTTTCTCTGCTTTTTGTCCATTCATATTTTCTAGTTCCTCTTATTTGATTTGTATATGTTTACTATCCAGAAAATCCATTTAGTCCAAATTTGTAGGTTGTATTCCTCTATCATAAACTATATTTTATTTGAAAAATACCAAAAACACAACAAACTGGAAATCACCAAGAATCCATAAAGATATTGATATAGATACAGATATAGATATGTAACATACATCCAACCCCAGCCCCCAAATAATCACATTTCTTGCTAATTTATTATTGATTATATACATTTTCTTATCTACTCATTCAAACACATGTTAACCATCTTTCATTTTGTAACTTGCTGCGAAAAGTCCCCTATATCAAATGACAAAAATATTCTCTTCAAATTTTGTTCTAATGCTTTAAGATTTTTTTTTAATTTAGGTATTTAATTCCTCTGGAATTTATTTTGATATAGTGTAAGATAGGGCTCTAACCTGACTACATATGTCAGTGGTCCAATGTCATTTATTGACTAAATCCCTCCTTTACTTGGCTGAAATTGAATGTCACTTTTATCACTTTGGTAACTATGTAGTCACTTAACTTGTTTCATTGCATTAATTAATAGTGTGTTATTATGGTAATATTGACACTCTAACAATGACAGAATATCTGTCTCTTAGAAATAAAATTAATGGAAATGTCCTTAGAATGCCATCAGTGCTGGTTTCTGCTTTAAGCCTCTGGGGCCAGATTGCCTGAATTAGAATCAATGGTGTGCTAGAGCCTGCTCAAACACGCTCGTAGGGGCAAATTATGTGCATCTCCTTCCAACTCTACTCACTGTCTACTTTTTGGTAGCTTGAAATTGATCATGGTGGAAGTTCTTGCAAACACTACAAATCAAGGCTTTTTGGAGGAGGCAGTGGGTGTGAGAGGAGAGCTATTTGTCAATCATTGCCAAGCATTTACCAGCACACCACTAGATTGAATTCTTCCTCTGTTGTTTACTAGATAACTCTGGGCAAGTTATCTATCTGTACGTCAACATCCTCATCTGAAAATGAGCATAATAATGATTCCCTTGTAGTTTTTTATGAGGATTAAAGGAGTTAAAACAAGTAAGACATTTAAAATAGTGTCAGATATATTAAGAACCATTTATAATTTTCTTTTTTCTAACTTTTAATTTTTAGTTGTATCATTATTGTCCCTTTCTTTCTGGTCTCCTTAGTCATGTTTTTGTAACTTGCATTGAATTATTCTTTCATTCATTTTAATTCTTTCTTATTTAATATAGTCTTTATTGATTTATCTCTGAATTCATTTTTTTACCACATTCTATATATTCCTTATGTAGTTTTCTCACTGTCATTTTATCTTACATAACCTTTGAGTTGCAGATTATTTTTCAGAATAAATGTATGCACAAGGTTAAATATTAGAATTCTGAAGAACCATAGAGAAAATTAACCAACTTATATACCCTATCCCTCTCCACTGAAGTGCCTCTAACTGGTGATAGCCATTTAAACCACTTTTGTCTTAAAGCCTCTAGTGATAATCTACTTATCTCTAACTAAGATCACTGATCACTAAACTTCTATTTCAAGATTCACATAATTTAGATATCATCTGTTGACTTCTTGTTTTGATAGGTAAGGATTTAACATGATTTTATCACACACCCTTCCCCCTCCTTCTTTTCTCACCAGAACTATATACCACTATTTTCAATTTCCATTTACAGCAACATTCTTAAACCATCACTTCTTTTCCCAATAACAATATACACAGCTTTTAACTACTGTCTTTGCATAAGAGTATTATCATTATCCAGCTTCCCTTGCCCTTCAGATCCCAACTAGAGTGGACTTTATCTTAGCTTTTTCATTGTCATTTTTATTTTCTTCTATTATCTTAGTTTCTCCACAGTTCTCTTATAAACTGTAAATCCTAAAAGTTGAAAACCAATACATAGTGATTACACTCTAATGACTAGGTAAAATTTTCAGCTGTTGTTATTGTTGTCGTTGTTTTAAAACAGTTTAAATGGGTGCCTGTGCCGTCAAAGGATTGGGCCAAGTTTAAATTTATTCCTCTTGTTTACACATTACTAAGCAACCCAAGATATGCCACATATTTGATGGCTGCCTCTTTGAATCATGACTTTCTTGTATAGTTTTCTTTTGTTTGTTTTGCTTTCATGGAATCTCTGACTGCATTTCTCGGTGTGCTTTTATAGTATAACGTATTCCTAAGCTTTCCATCATTGCATATGTTCTATGCATATGCATTTGTTTCATTTTTCCCCAGAACCCTTTGTTCTCCCACCTCTCCCATCTGAACTGTTCTCTAAGCCAGAGGTAGAACTTCACTTTCCCTCATTTTTCCTTGACCTCCAATTTTAATTCATTCCCTTATTTCAACAGAGTACATCCTCTTAAAAAAATAAATCCTAAGAAAGACAGTATCTGAGTCCCTTCATATTTTAAAATATTTTTATCCTGTCCTTACACTTGTTAATAATATGACTGGGAAGAGAAGTTTACTTTGAAAATTGTTCTTCCTTGGGTATTTATTCTTCCTCAGGTATTTAAAGGCATTTGCTTCATTGTCTCTTTCCATTTCTTCTCTAGTCTCTATCTGGATCGTCACCTACCTGGATATCAGATTACTAGAAGTGACCCTGTATGTATCTTGTCATTTTCCACATATTTTTATGGTTGTCTTTTTATTCTACATTCTATGTAAGTTCCTTATTTTACAAATCTTAAAGTATTTTTTAATGTAGCAATCATATATTTAACTTTCAAAGGTTTATCTTGTTTGAATTTGCCTTTCCCATAGAAGATAGTACTAGTAATATGCATGCAATATGGTCTTGAATTTCCCTGAAGTTAATAATTGGAGTTTTCTTTTGGAAGTTCTCTTCTTTTTCCTAATTTATATCTGCTGTCTCTAGAGACAGTTTTTCCGTTTTGGTCTCTTGGTTTTTCTATCATGCTATAGGCTTTCCTCAAATGTCTGGTGATTCTTGTTTTTTCATTTACATTTAATAATCTATTAATGTAATCTGGATTTCCTCACTGATGTAAAATTATTTGAATATTTTTTAATTGAAAGAGTTCTTTCTGTTAATGTTCTTTTGTTTCATTGGATTAAACAAAATTCTTCTTATTAAATTACTAATTGATTCCATTAATGTCAGGGTCTGTGGCCTGTACAATTTTGCCTTTGGAGAGAAATAAAGATGCAATTTGTGGTTTATGTGATCAATTTTTATAAATATGTCATGAATATTATACACATACACGTATATATATTTGGCTTTCATAATAATATGTTCAAAATATTTAAATCTTATTTAGTTTTTGTCACTTTGATCTGTCAATGGCTAAAAGATTTCCACTTAATCTCCCTCTACAATAGTGCTAATAATGTTTTTGCTTATTATCCATATATTCCATTTGATTGGTAAAATATTAATGAAGGATCAAGAGTAGTATTCAAACCCTCATACATACCACTGAGATTGAACATATAATATTCGTCATATTTTCTACAGTTAAAAAAAAATAAAAACAATGTTTTATTTAATCTATTTAAATTAAATAAAATAAATATATAAAGTTGAATTCCTTTTGATCCTCAACCAAGCCCATTCTCCCTTCTCTTTCCTCAAAGACAAGAATGAATTTGATGTGTATCACTTCAGTCCATGTATCTATTCATTTACTATATAAGGTATGCAAATATGCACAGATAAACTATATAAATATTTATTTGTATTTTTAAATCCATCTAAATTGTATTTATGTTCTTTCTACAATTTTTTAAATTCATCACTATGTTTTAGAGACTTAGTTCTTTCATACATTTTAACTCTTTTCAATGTTTTTCCTAGAATTGTCTTGCCGGTTCTTGGGCCTCTCCACTTCTGGATAAATTTTGAATCAAATTTTTCCTGTTGGAATTTCATGAAATGTATAGCTAAATATGAAGAAAAGTAACATGCTTACAGGTTAAAAATCCCACCTAGAACTTGGTATATTTCATTATTGATTTAGGTTATTATAATTTGTGTGCCACATTAAATACCTAGATTTTGTTTTATTTTTCTCGAGTCTAAGAGTCTGTCTTTTAAGTTTGTTCCACTTGCATGTATTTTGATTACACATACATTTGTACTTGTTTCTGCCACATTATTTGATTTTTAACTTATCATTTTTTCCTATATTTACTGTAGATTTTATTATTCCTTTTATTCCCAAATAGTTGGCTGACTTAAAATTATATCTGTAAATAATTTCTTCAGTAAATGTCTATGAGCAGACAACTTTCTAAGTTTTTGAAAACCATCCATCTTTTCTCATTCTTTATACTTTATTTGACAGGTATTTTCTGAACTTTGACAATTTTATTCCGTTGTCTAGATATCTACTGCTGCTCTGGAGAAGTTAGCTCTTGGTCTATTCCTTGCTTTTTGGAAGAGAATTTGTCTTTTCTCTGGTTGCTTTTGAGATTTTTTCTCTATATCTTTGATATTCTGCAATTTCACCACCATAAGCCTAAGTAAAGATTTGGAGTTTTGTTGGGGGTGGGGGTCTGGTATTTTAAATTGAGATATAATTGACATATAACATTGTATTAGTTTTAGGTGTATAACCTAATGATGTAATATATGTATATATGGCAAAATGATCATCACAATAAATTTAGTTAATATCCATCATAACACATAGTTACCATTTTTTTTCTTATGATGAGAACTTTTAAAATCTACTCTTAGCATCTTCCATATATACAGTGCAGTATTGGTAAATATTGTTTGCTGTGCTGTAAACTATAACCCCAGGAATTATTTATCTCATTACTAGAAGTTTGTACCTTGACCCCTTTCACTCATGTTTTTATTATTCCTGCCCAGTCTTGACTGTCTCTCCAGTATTAGGACTCATACCTATCTTTGCCATAATGTTTGTGAATATTACCTCTTCCCCATTTTCTCCTTCTGCAACTTTTATTGTTATATATAAGACCATTTAGTCTTATCCACCATGACTTTTAGATATATTCTAGTATTATCTGTTTCTTATTCTCTCTTCTCAATAAGTCACCTCTGTCTAATTTTGTGCATGGTGTCCACAAACAGAAATCCTTAATTTTGATATAACCAGTTAATCGCTTTTAACTAATGGCTTAAGAAGACAATGGTTTGTTCTTTTGAATTTTATTTAAGAACTACTTCCCTGCCTCTGTGTTGAAATAATTTTCTTTCCTATTAATGTTATAGCTTTCTAAGAATTTGTTCATTTCTTCTGGGTTGTCTATTTTATTGGCATATAGTTGCTTGTAGTAGTCTCTTATGGTCCTTTGTATTTCTGTGGTCTTGGTTGTAACTTCTTTTTCATTTCTTATTTTATGGATTTGGGCCCTCTCTCTATTTGTCTTGGTGAGTCTGGCTAAAGGTTCATGAATTTTGTTTATCTTTTTAAAAAAATACGTTTTAGTTTCATTGATGTTTTGTATTGTTTTCTTAGTCTCTATTTCATTTATTTCTGCTCTGATCTTTATGATTTCTTTCATTCTACTAACTTTGGGTTTTGTTTGTTCTTTATTTTCTAGTTGCTTTAGGTGTAAAGTTAGTTCGTTTATTTGAGATTTTTCTTGTTTCCTAAGGTAAGCTTTTATTGCTATAAACTTCCCTCTTAGAACTGCTTTTGCTGTGTCCCATAGGTTTTGGATTGTTGTATTTTCTTTTTCATTTGTCTCTAAGTAATTTTTTAAATTTCTTCTTTGATTTCTTCAGTGATCCATTGGTTGTTTAGTAGCATATTGTTTAGGCTCCACGTGTTTGTGTTTTTTTGAGTTTTTTTTCTTGTAGTTGATTTCTAAGCTCATAGCGTTGTGGTAGGAAAAGGTGCCTGATATGATTTCAGTTTTCATAAATTTACCATGGATTGATTTGTGGCCCAGCATATGATCTATCCTGAAGGATGTTCCATGTGCCCTTGAAAAGAATGTTTATTCTGCTGCTTTCAGTTGGAATGCTCTATAAATATCAATTAAATCCATCTGGTCTAATGTGCCATTTAAGGCCCATGTTTCCTTATTGATTTTCAGTCTGGATGATCTGTCCATTGATGTAAGTGGGGTGTTAAATATTAATATTTTGTTACTGTCAATTTCTCCTTTTATGGCTGTTAGCATTTGCCTTATATATTGAGGTGCTTCTGTGTTGGGTGCATATATATATATATATATATATATATATATATTTATAACATATCTTCTTTGTGAATTGATCCCTTAATCATTATGTAATGTTCTTCTCTGTCTCTGGTAACAGTCTTTATTTTAAAGTCCATTTGGTCTGATATGAGTATTGCTACTCCAGCTTTCTTTCAAATTCCATTTGCATGGAATACTTTTTTCCATCCCCTCACTTTCAGTCTGTACGTGTCTCTAGATCTGAGGTGGGTCTCTTGTAGAAAGCACACATATGGGTCTTGTTTTTGTATTCATTCAGCCAGTGTATGTGTTTTGTCTGGTGCATTTAATCCATTTACATTTAAGGTAATTATTGATGTGTATGTTCTTATTGCCATTTTGTTAATTGTTTTGGATTTGTTTTTGCAGGTATTTTTTCCCCTTTCCTATTTTGTTCTCTTCTCTTCTGATTGAATGTATATACCACGTTTTCTTTATCCACTTATCTGTCAATGAAAATTTGAGTTGTTTCTGTGTCTTGGCAATAATGAATAATGCTACAATGAAGATGGAAGTGCAAATATCTCTTCACAATCTTGATTTCAATTCTTTTGGATATTTAGTCAAGTGACATTGCTTGATAATATGATAATTCTATTTTTAATTTTTTAAAGACTTTGTACTGTTTTCAATATAGGCTACACCATTTTACATTCCCACCAACAGTGTACAAATGTACAATTTTTCCACATTCTCACTAACACTTGTAATTATTTGGGGGGGTTTTGATAGTAAATATCCTAAAAGGTATGAAGTGATATCTCATTGTTGTATGATTTATATTTCCCTGTTTATTAGTGATGTTGAGCACTATTTCATTAAAATAAAAAGTATGTAATTTATAGCTTTTTCATTCCTTCAAGATGTTCCTGGAGAATAGGTTCTTGTCTCATCACAGAAAGAATTCAGAGACAAGACAGGGAAGTCAAGAAAGCAAAGCAAGGATTTATTAAGCAATAGTACACTCTCAAGGGGAGAGCGGGCAGACTCAGGTGAGTAGCTGCCCTGGGTTTCTTTGGCAAGCCAGTTAGTTATATGTGTTGTAGAAATAAAGGGACAGAATATTCATTGGGGAAGGAGGGGTTTGGGGGTCGTATTCCCTGATTTTCATCCTAGCTCCACCTTCCCAAGGGAAGGAGGAATTTTTGTCCTTATTTAGTCTTGATCAGAAGTGTCATGGCATTGGTGCATCATGGGAACTTCTTGTCTGCAAGGCTAATTTTATTGTAATGAGGACATAATAAGCAAAAGGTTACATTCAAATGCTGAACATTCTGGCTTTTTCCCACCTTTCTTTGTCTGCCTCCAGGACACTGATCACCCCAAAGTGTGTAGTTTCCTGTCAGTCTGGAGGTTCCTGCTTTTCTTTGCCCAAGGACCCTCTTGTAAACAATGAGGACACTCATTGTTTACATAATGTATCATTTCCTGTCATTTGGCCTGTGCCCCTCCTTTCTCTGCTCATATCTAGGTGTGAACACAGGCTATCTTTCAATTTATTTGTATCATTTTCAATTTCCTTCATCAATGTCTTATAGTTTTCAATATACAGCTCTTTTACTTCCATGGTTAAGTTTATTCCCAGGTATTCTATTCTTTTTGATGTGATTATAAATGGAGTTGTTTTCTTGCTTTCTCTTTCTAATATTATTAGTGTAGAATATATTAGTATAGAAAAGAAACATATTTCTATATACTAATCTTATATCCTACAACTTTACTGAATTCATTTATTCTACAAGGTTTTTGGTGGAGACTTTAAAGGGTTTTGTACATATAGAGTCATGTCATCTGCAAATAGTGACAGTTTCACTTTTTCCCTTCCAAATTGGATGCCTTTTATTTCTTAGTCTTGTCTGATTACTGTGGCTAGAATTTCCAATACTATGTTAAATAGAAATGGCAAGATTGGGAATCCTTGTTTTGTTCCCAATTTTAGAGGAAAAGCTTTCAGTTTTTCCACCACTGAGTATGATGTTGGCTGTGGATTTGTCATAAATGGCCTTTATTATGTTGAGATATGTTCCCATAAGATCAACTTTGTCAAGAGTTTTTATCATGAATGGGTGTTGAATTTTGCCAAATGCTTTTTCTGTATCTATTGAGATGATCATGTGATTTTTATCCTTCATTTTGTTAATGTGGTGTATCACTTTGATTGATTTGTAGATACTGAGACATCCTTACATCCCTGGAGTGAATCTCACTTGATTGTGGTGTATGATCCTTTTTATGTATTGTTGAATTTGACTTGCTAATATTTTGTTGAGGATTTTTGCATCTATATTCATTAGAGATATTGGTCTGCAATTTTCTTTTCTTTTCTTTTTTCTTCTTTAGTATCTTTGTCTGGTTTAGGTATCAGGAGAATGGTGGCCTTACAGAATGAATTTGGGAGTCTTCCCTCCTCTTCAAATTTTTAGAATAGTTTGAGAAGGGTAGGTATTAGCTCTTTTTGTATGCTTGTTAGAATTCTTCTGTGAAGCTGTCCAGTCCTGGACTTTTGTTTGTTAGGAGTTTTTAAATTACAAGTTCAGTTTCACTACTAGAGATCAGTCTGTTTGATTGTCTGTTTCTTCCTGATTCAGTTTTGGAAGGTTATATGTTTCTAGAAATTTGTCCACTTCTGGGTTGTCCAATTTGTTGACATGTAACTGTTTATAGTACTCTTTTATAATTTTTTATAATCCTGTGGTATGGGTTGTTATTCTTCTCTTTCATTTCTTATTTTGTTTATTCGAGTCCTCTGTCTCTTTTTTCTCAATAAGCCTGGCTAAAGGCTTATGAATTTTGTCTTTTCAAAAAACCAGCTCTTGGTTTCATTGATATTTTCTATTGGCTTTTTATCTCTATTTTATTTATTTCCTCTCTGACCTTTATTATTTCCTTCCTTCTGCTGACTTTGTGTTTTGTTTGTTCTTATTTTTATAATTCCTTTATATGGTAGGTTAGGTAGTTTGAGATTTTTGTTTGTTTCTTGAGGTAGGCCTTTATCACTATAAACTTCTCTTTTCGAACATCTTTTGTTCTGACCCATAGAATTTGGAAAGTGTGTTTTTATTTTCATTTGTCTCAAAGTATTTTCTGATTCCCTCTTTGATTTCTTCATTGACCCATTGATTTTTTAGTAGCATGCTCTTGAGTCTCCATGAGTTTGTGTTTTTCCCAATTTTCTTCCTGTAATTGATTTCTAGTTTCATACATTACAGTCAGAAAAGATGCTTGATATAATTTTTATGCTCTTAAATTAGTTGAGATTTGTTTTGTGGCCTAACATGTGATATATCCTGGGGAACAATTCATGTGCAGTTGAAAAGAATGTGTTCTGCTGTTTGGGGATGGAATGTCCTGTAGATATCTATTAAGTGCCACTGGTCTAATGTGTCACTTAAGGCCATTGTTTCCTTATTGATTTTTCTGTCTGGATAATTTGTGTCTATTGATGTAAGTGGGGTGTTAAAGCCCCCACTAAGATTGTATTATTGTCTATTTCTCCCTTATATCTGTTAATATTTGCTTTATGTATTTAGATGCTCCTATATTTGATGCATATATGTTAATGAATATTGTACCCTCTTCTTGTACTGATCCTTTTATCATTATATAATGCCCTTCTTTGTCTTTAGTTAATAGACTTTGGGGGTTTTTTGGTAACATCTTTATTGGAGTATAATTGCTTTACAATGGTGTTTTAGTTTCTGCTTTATAACAAAGTGAATCAGCTATACATATACATATATCCCTATATCTCTTCCCTCTTGTGTCTCCCTCCCATCCTCCCTATCCTACCCCTCTAGGTGGTCACAAAGCACCAAGCTGATCTCTCTGTGCTATGCGGCTGCTTCCCCCTAGCTATCTATTTTACATTTGGTAGTGTATAGATTAGACTTTGTTTTAAAATCTACTTTGTCTAATGTGAGTATTCCTACACCAGCTTTCTTTTCATTTCCATTTGACTAGAATATCTCTTTCCCATTTCCTTACTTTAGTCTGTGTATGTCTTTACCTCTGAAGTGAATCTCTTGTAGGCAGCATATAGATTGATATGTTGTTGTTGTTGTTGTTGTTTTATCCAATTAGCCACCCTATGTCTTTTGATTGAAGCATTTAGTTCACTGACATTTAAGGTAATTATTGATAGGTATGTACACTTATTGCCAATTTCTTACTTGTTTTCTGGTTGTTTTTGTAGTTCTTTTCTGTTCTTCTTCTTTTAATCTCTTCCCCTGTGGTTTGATGGTTTTCATTACTGTTGTGTTTGTGTTCCTTTCTAGTTTTTATGTATCTATTTTAGGTTTTTGATTTGTGGTTACCATGGAGTTCATATATTGACCTGTAACTATCTACTTGCTTTAAACTCATAGTCATTTAAGTACAAACACATTCCAAAAGCTCTACATTTTTCTTCCCTACCCTACGATTTGCGTTTTTCATGTCACATTTTATATCTTCATGTCTATCCCTTAACTCTTTATTGCAGTTATAGCTGATTTTACATTTTTTATCTTTTAACCTTCATATTAGCTTATTTAAATGGTTGATCCCCAGTCTTTACTATACATTTGTCTTTACCAATGGGAATTTCTCTTCCTATAATTTATTTCTTGTTGCAGCCTTTTCTTTTTCACTTAAAGAAGACCCTTTAACACTTCTTCTAAGGTTGGTTTAGTATTGACGAACTCTTAGTTTTTGCTTTTCTAAGAAGTCCTTTATCTCTCCAATTCCATATGATAACCTTGCTGGGTAGAGTATCCTAAGTTGTAGGGTTTTTTTTTTCTTTCAGCATTTAAATATATTATGCCACTCCCTTCTAGCCTGCAAAGTTTCATTTGAAATATCAGCTGATAGCCTTATGAGGGTTCCCTTGTATATGACTCTTTGTTTTCCTCTGGCTTCCTTCAAAATTCTCTCTTTAATTTTGCCATTTTAATTATAATATGTTTAGGTGTGGATCTCTTTGGGTTCATCTTGTTGGAAATCTCTGTGCCTCCTTTACCTGGGTATCTGCTTCCTTCTTCAGGTTTGGAAAGTTTTCAGCCATAATTTCATTAAATGTATTTTTTTACTCCTTCTTCCTTCTCTTCTCCTGTGACCCCTATAGTGCAAATTTTAGTATACTTGATATTGTCCTGAAGGCCCATTGTTTTTCCTTTTGTTGTTCTGATTCAGTGATTTTCATTATTCTATCTTCCAGATTGTGTATGTATTCTTCTGTATCACCTAATCTGTTAATTCCCTCTACTGTATTTTCCATATCAGTTATTGTATTCTTCAGATGACTGGTTCTTCTTTATAACATCCAGTACTTTCTTAAAATTCTTGCTGTGTTCACCTATTCTTTTCCCTCACTCTGTTAGCATTCTTTTTATTATTGCTTTGAACTTTTAATCAGGGAAATTATTTATCTCTGTTTCATTAAGGCTTTTTCAGAGGATTCATCTTGTTCTTTCATTTGAAACATGTTCCTCTGTCTCTTCATTTTGTTTAACTCTCTTTAGCTCTGTGAAATTCGGTGAAACAGTTACCTATCCTGGTCTTGAAGGGGTTTCCTTGGGTGTCCCTATGCAGAGTATGTGTGCCCAGTGGCTTTGACAAGAGAGCTGGATCTGAAGTGAGCCCAGCCCTCATCTTCCCCACAGAGTGTGCTGGTAGCCACCACCTTGGTGGGAGGTAGGGTACAAGCTACTCTACTGGGGGTGGAGGCAGGGCCTGTGTGGCTGGAGCAGGAGCCTGAGAGAAATGGGCTTCTACAGGATGTAATTGTTATCTCTGCCTTGGCTTAGGGCATGGCCAGAGCCTGAGGGCTTGGGGCTGCACTTCTGTGCTGGTTTCACTTTCTGCCCTCCCCCTCCCCATGTGCATGGTGTGTGTGCCTTGGTTAGAGGCTGGATTGCAGCTGGAGGGGTTGGTGCCACACCACTAAGCTGACTTTGCTACCCACCCCCCAAGTCTGTGCAGGGATGTGGGCTCCAGCAATGGCAGTATCCTCCATGGAGCTACTTTTGCTCCCTCCTGCATATGTGCAGTGACATACATGCTGACATTGGCTGCTTCTACCCTCATCAGAAGCAGGGCCAGGGTCCAAGCCAGCTTCAGTCCCTTCAAGTATGAGCACTCTCATTGACAATAGCAGCCTCTGCCTTTGTGAGGAGCAGCACTGGAGCAAGAGGTGTTGGAGCAGGAGCCTAGTGAAGGCTGGGAAGTGTGCTGGGGCAGTCCTGGCAAGGAAGCTAGAGCCCCAGGAAGTTTTCAATCTGCTGCCTCTGCACTGTGACTGGGAGTAAGCAAGTCTGTGTGTACACTCTTCAAGAGCAAAGTCTCAATTTCTTACAGCCTTCCAGTAATCTCCACTGGTTTTCAAACCAGCTGAGGGAGCTCATCTTCTCAATGTCAGAACCCAGGGCTGGGGTGCCTAATATGAGGCTTGAACCTTTCACTCCCCAAAGAGGATCCCCGGGCTTATTATATCATCCTCATCTTCTGGGTCCCATGCTAGGGTTGTGAGTCTCAACCAGATTGCTCCTTCTCCCTTCCTACCAGACTCACTTGGACCTCTCTTTATAGCCTTGGTTGTACAAAAACCATTTTGCTCGTCCCAGGTCAATTTCAGCAAGAGTCACTCTATATGTAGTTGTAGCTTTGATATGTTTGTGAGGGAGCTAAGCCCTGTGTCCTCCTACTCTGCCATCTTGATCTCCTCCCTAATCTATAATTCTGTTTTACACTTCATTTATTTCTTGCTGTATGTTTTTATTTGTTTAGTTTATACTTTTTTTTGTTTTTCTTAACTTGTTGAGTAGAATATTTATTTATTTATTCTTTAACCCTGAAAGTATATAGAGGTATGAATTTACCTCTCAATAAAGCTTTAGCTGTGTCTAATAATTTTTTTAAATATTAGGGTCTTATTTTTATAACTTCTAAATACTCTTCAGCCTTTGAATAAGATGGGTATTTGAGCAAATGTGTCTAAATTTCACACTCCTGAAAGTTCCCAGTGAAGGACCCTCATATCATTAAAATGATGAAAAACCAATTTCAATGACAGAAACACAGGATGAAAAAGAATTATTTACTAGAAATTTTGAGAAATTACTTTTTGACAGTGTATAAACATATCAAAGTAAATGAAAGCTGACTCTAACACGTGACTTTTCTGATGATGTTTTTGAATTTCAAAGGTAAAAAAGGGATTTTTTAAAAGCAAAGGTAACACATTGCTGCATGTTGCCAGTAGTTTCTTTCTCCTGTTGGAGGTGGATGTTTGAATTCACCATTAGAAACTGGAGCTCTCTGGTTTTGGAACCAACACTTTGGTAGACCTTTAGATTATGATGGCTCTTTTGGAAAGGGGATGTTGAGAAAATGAAAAGCTAACCTTTATGTTTATATGCATACTAATGTAAAAGATTGCCTTCATTGGATTCAGAGAGTGTTCCTCTGTGGGAGTGGTTGGGATATATAGTATTGATTTTTTCTTCTCCCTGAGTCTAAGTCAGATCTGGAGGCCTAGATTTAACATAGTAGGGACAGTGGTAACATTTCATAATGTATACGTATATTAAATTATCATGTTGTACACTTTACATATATATAATTTTATTTCTCAATTGTACTTAAGTAAAGCTGGAGGGAAAAAAAGTAAAATAAAGTGGTAGGGACATATTTAAGAGCATTTCAATCCTAAGGAGGTAAGCTGCTGACCCATGCTATATGGGAGGCTGAGGAAAGATCTACAGAGTAAACAATAATAACAACTACTATTTATTGTTATTTTTTTAATGTGCTGAGCAACATTCTAACAGTTATCTGCTGAGTACTAATTTGGCCGGTGAATTATAGCAATATTCAAATTTGTTAAAGATTTTGAGTTCACTTTTGTCACAATTTTTTTGTTTCTTTGTTATTTGATGAACATTCATATAGCACTTACTAAATGCTGGGCACTGGGCTAAGCATTTTATAAACAATTCATGCAGTCTTCATGATGGCACTATTATTTTTCCCACTTTAAAACTGAGAGAACAGGCAAAGCGAGATTATGTAACTTGCCCAAGGTCACAAACTAGTAAATGGTGGAGACAAAATTCTAACCCAGGCAGTCTGGCTACAGAAGCCACACTTTTAATCACTGCACTATGCTACATGTTAATTTTTTACACCATGACCCTTTCGTTAAATACTATAGCGAGATTATTTATGCTTTAAGGATTTTTTTAAAATGGCATGTGTACACCCCTTGAGAAAAATATCAAGAGAAAACTACACTAGCATGGACAAAGCAGGAGAGATTCCTAAGACAAGATGACAAGAAAAATGGATGAGGGAGGCCAGAGTAGTGACCTATGGTAGCATAAGGTGGTCAGTGATAATTGGTATCAAGCTGTGAAAAATTCAGATTCTCTTAAATACTAAAAAGGTAATACATTGAGAGTTCAGTCTTCCTAGAGTTATATCAGATGGACTTAGAATGTTTTAGCAAATTATTAAAGAACTAAGGGACATCTTTGTTACATTTAGGCTCATCTCAAAATATTTTTAAAGGAAAAAAATATTTTTAAAGACTATTAAGGGGTAAATGATGTGAATTAAAATTTATTTACTTTACTATACTATCATTGACACATAAAGGAAGGATAATCTCAAATGCTCAGGAACTCATAAAACTTGTCTGAAAAATCTGCTTGAAAATGCAATTCAGCCATCTTAAAGATGAATCAACCAATTAACTCACAAAAGGTAAAGACACTGTAAGAAAAAGAAAACTGTCAGGAAGTTCTGAATCCACTGAAAAACAGCAGTAACTATGGCTACAAAACAAAGTAATCATAATTCTTGAAATTAAATTCCATAATGTAAAAATCATAATGTTTTCAATGTCATAGTATAGAATGGAAAACATATTTATGGAATGAAAAAATTCAAGAAAACATCAAAAAAATGGATTGGGGGAGGACTTGAAATGGGGAAATAGTGAAAGGGAGAGGTAATATAGAAGTGGGAATTTCTTTGACAGGGAGTCAAAACAAAAGATAAAATTTCATTTCTGAAGTTAATACATTGAAAAATATGTTTTAATCACTTTCATGAAAGATACAAAAGCCATTTTAAATGGAGGTTTTAAAAACATAAATTAGGGCTTCCCTGGTAGCGCAGTGGTTGAGAGTCCACCTGCCAATGCAGGGGACACGGGTTCATGCCCCGGTCCAGGAAGATCCCACATGCCACAGAGCCTGCGCCTCCAGAGCCTGTGCTCCACAACGGGAGAGGCCACAACAGTGAGAGGCCCACGTACCGCAAAACAACAACAACAACAAAAACATAAATTATATTTTCATTAAAGCAAATGTGTACGAATTTTTTTTAATTGAACATTGAGAAATTGATTACAGAAGTCTTGTTTTAAAATGCCTTTATTTAAAACCACTTAAATTCTTAAAAGGGTACATAAAAAACTCAGGAGACAGGCTCTTTCTCGGTGGGAAATGTAATTTTGTGGATTTCTTTTTACTTTTTAACTTTCTTCTTTGCACTATAAACTGTTTGACCTGTGAAAGGTGTTGTAAGATCATTGTGTGGGGTTTGTAAGAGGAATGGCTTGAAGGGTTAGGAGGTAAAATTAGTAGCTAGAATTGGACATTAGGTTGAGCTAGTGTTTAGATCTAGGACTTGGGGTTAGATATATTTTGATATATCTATATAAAAGATATATTTTGATACTTATGTGTTTCTTTACTACTACTGAAAGATATTTTACTGGATATAGAATTCTTGGTTGACAGTTTTTATTCTTTCAGCACTTTAAAGATGTCATCCCATTGCATCTAGCTGACAGAGTTGCTAATGAGAAGTCCACTGTAATTCTTATCTTTGTTCTGCTGTGTGTAATATGTTGTTCTTTTTTTTCCTTTGGCTATCGTCAAGATTTTCTCTTTATCTTTGGTTTTAGCAGTTTGAATATTGTATGTGTAGATATATATAGGTTGTGGGTTTTGTTTCTTTTGTATTAATCCTGTTTGGATTTCTCTGAGTTATTGGATCTGTGGGTCTTTCATTATTTGGAAGGAAATTCTTGACTTTTATCTTTCTGAATATTCCTTCTTCTATATTCTGTTCTCTTTTCTCCTTCTAAAATTAAAGTTATACATATATTAGAGCTTTTGATGGTGTCCCACAGCTTTTGATGCTGTGTTGTTTTAAGAATTTTTACTTTATAATTTTCATTATCCTACCTTCAAATATACCAATTCTTTTTTTTTTTTTTTTTTTTGGCTTAGCTGAGTCTGCCTGTTAAAGGAATTCCTCGGGCCTCCCTGGTGGCGCAGTGGTTAAGAGTCCGCCTGCTGATGCAGGGGATACGGGTTCGTGCCCCGGTCTGGGAGGATCCCATATGCTGCGGAGCGGCTGGGCCCGTGATCCATGGCCACTGGGCCTGCGCATCCGGAGCCTGTGCTCCGCAACGGGAGAGGCCACAACAGTGAGAGGCCCGCATACAGCAAAAAAAAAAGAAAAAAAAAAAAAAAAGGAATTCCTCATCTCTGTGATTGAATTTTTATTTCTAGAATGTCCATTTGACTCATAGTTTCTGTTTGCTGAAATTCCCCATCTGTTCATGAATGTTGTCTACTTTTTTCACTAGAGCCTTTAACATATTAACATATTTTATAATCCCTATCTAATAATTCCAACATCTGGGTCATCTCTGAGTCTGGTTTGATTGATTGTCTTGTATCTTGATACTAGTTTATTTGCTTTTCTTTTCATATTGCTTTTTTGTGTGACATAGTTTTTTTATTGTTTGAGAGTAGACACTAAGATAAATAATACTTATGCCTAGAAAGGCATATAATATGTATGCCTCTTTTGCTGCTAAATGATTACTATGAGTGGTTGAGTAAATCTAGTTAAGAATTAGTCTGGGTTTGGGTTTTGTTGTTGCTACTATTAACTTCCAATGCTCACCAACTAAAAATTCCGCTAGCATTGCCTAGTCCTTAGGTTGGTGGCTAGCGTGCATACTGAGTTTTTCTTAATAATTCTGCTCTGCTTTCATATTTTGACCTTTGCTGTGTACCTGTACCTTAAAGGCCATCCCTCTGCATGCTCTTGCCCCATCCCCCATAGTAGACAACTGTTTCTTGGTACTTAGTTCTTGTCTATCTGGTGGTTACTGGAAGGAATGTTATCTTTTGTCTTGGTCCAGCCTGTCTTAAGCAGGTCTGGCATCCCTGGGTTTGTTAGATGTAACTTCTCCAGTGGTCTTGCCTCTCCTCCCCAGTGGCAGCCAAGTTATGCCTTTTATCTTCAGGAGGCCTGGTGTAGAAGTGAGATTCCTACTCCTTCCCCAACAGTAGAATAACTCTAATGGTTGGGGTCCAGAAAAGCTGCCTACCACCATTACCCAATATAGAAGGCTTTGTTTTTTAGCTTTTACCCTTTCTGCAGCTGCAATAAATCTTCACCTGCATCCTAGAGACAACAAGTTTGCTTCCCTTCCCTGTGAGACTTAAGGCTTTTCTTCTCTAGGTAGGTAGGACCCATGCAGTTTTTGCTTTTCCCACAAGGGAGGCCACTCCCTCTCTCCATGCTTGCACTACCAACAGAGGCTTTCTCTGGTCTCCCTTTCAGTCTTTCTCATAAGTACCCCACAGAGACATGTGAGAAGATCCTGTGAGTTGGTGTAAAATCCACTTGTATCTGTGGTCTCCAGGGATTTTATAGTCTCACACAAGCCCACATTTGGCCTTTAGCAATTTGTTAAAATTTTTAGCTGAATTCTTCCTGTCTGTTTGAATGGTACCTGACATCTCTTCCTCCTGCGCTTGGCCAAGGGGAACCAGTGTTCATGCCCCATCTCTTTGAAGTAACCTGTCTTTCCTTAGATTTTAGTCCTGAAATGTCAGTTTTCTGAAAAGTTCAAAGAAAGTTATGGTTTTATGGTTTATTTGGCTTTGTTGTTGTTGTTGTTAGAATGGGAACAACACTCTAGTTTCCTACATCCTAGGCAGAAGCAGAACACCATTTTCTTTCTATTCTTTGTTGTTCTCCTGTTTTAATATTTTCTTGCTCTTTCCTTTATCATGTCTTCCTTGATATTTGTATTGTTTCCTTTTCTTTTTTGGTTTTATGTATTAATAGACATATACCCTGTTTTACTCAGTTCCTGCATTGGTTCTCAGTAGAGGTGTACCACCCTTAGGGAAGGCACTTTGAAAATTTGTTGGGGCGATTTTGTTTGTCCCAGTGATTCAAAAGGACTATTGTTCATTAGTGGGTAGATAATAAATACTAGATGCTAGGCATCCTGCAATTTAAAGGAAACTTCCACATATTGAAGAATTGTCTCATGTCCACACACTTTTAAATATCCCACTGGATAGTCATATAAGTAAAGACTATAACAGTTTTATAACATATATTTATCTCATATAGAAACACAATTTAAAAAATAATTTGGGTAAATACTGAATTTTATAGAATACAACTTTCTTTTGTTATGAATTTGACCAAATTCTGTTCACTATTTGGACATAACTTCTCCTTGGCAATGTTGCTTATAAAGTTTGAGTCATGCAACATATCTCTCTTTGTCTATCTTTCTAATTTTGGCACTCAGTTATTCTAGGTAAAGTTATGGGCATCAGTCTACTTCATTTATGTCTTCTAGTGTTGTCATGCGTGAACATTTACATGTTGAAAAAATTTTGTGTTTTGTAAGCTACTGAGATTCTGGGACTGTTTCTTACAAAACATAACCTAGTGGGACTTCCCTGGTAGTCCAGTGGTAAGACTCCTTGCTTCCACTGCAGGGGCCACAGGTTAAATCCCTGGTTGGGGAACTGAGATCCCATCTGCTGCATGGCATGGCCAAATAATTTAAAACAACAACAACAACAAAAAAAAAAACATAACCTAGCAAAGCTAACACACACAGCTTAATTCCCTAGCACAATTCATATTTCTTGGAGAAAAGTTATGAGTCAACCCTCTGTCTCTAATCAGTCTGTACCACCTGCATTCTATTTATAGAACATTGCTGATGCTTCTAGAATGTGAATGACACCATTCCTCATCTCCAGAACTGCTGTAGGTGTGTCTCTGGTCTTCACTATTGACTGGATTATTTGCATGGGAATCTTTGGCAGGGTGGGGGTGGGGGTGGAAAAACATGTCTTATGCTGTCTTCCCCAACTTAACATGGAGGGCCTCCATATTCAGTGGTACTAGTTATCTTGGTTCACTTTGATTCAATCCCAGACTCCTTGGGGTAAAAACTCAAGACAAAGAGAAGGTAAGTAATAGAGACCTAAAATAATTTCCAATTCCTATGGACATAGGAAGGATAAAGAGATGGAAATAAAGGATAATGAAAGGCTCCCCTGAAAAGACAAAATTGGCACTTTATGAGGCCTCACTGGTTTATTCATCACAAACCCATTTTTTAAATGTAGCTTGTTTCTGAAAATAAAGCTCCATTCAAAGAAGCTGAAAAAAATTCACACCCTAGGGAGCCAGATGGTCTTTTATTCATAAAATTCTATAACTTCAGGATATTATAAAACTTTTAACAAACAGAGGCCATAAGTCTACTGATTTCAACCTGAAAGTAGGTATTTTTTAAATGTCAATACATAAACTATCACCCACAATCATCAATGAATATGGATAAGTTGTTTTGACTTTCAACTGCTATAAAGAGAACATTGGTTGTTTTTACAGTTTAGAGTATTTCTTTTTCTCTTTAGTGGCAAAGCAAAGGACAGATGACTGAAATGGGTTGACTACAATTACAAAATAAAAAAAGAAATGTGACATATATTTAATTACCTTCAGCAATTTAACATTTTCTAGACATTTGTCTATGACATTTAATATGGTAATACAAGTTCTCAGAGCTAAATAGGAGGGGATTTATTTGGTTTTTTTTTTTTTTTTTTTTTTTTTTGCTATGAAAGAACTATCTGTCTCAAAAGTATAGTGAAGGCTTCCCTGGTGGCGCAGTGGTTGAGAGTCTGCCTGCTGATGCAGGGGACGTGGGTTCGTGCCCCGATCCCGGAGGATCCCGCATGCCGCGGAGCGGCTGGGCCCGCGAGCCATGGCTGCGGAGCCTGTGTGTCCGGAGCCTGTGCTCCGCAACGGGAGAGGCCACAGCAGTGAGAGGCCCGCGTACAGCAAAAAAAAAAAAAAAGTAAAGTGAAAACTATGCTAAGAAAGTAGAGAATGAAGAGAGGAAGAATGGAAGAAAGAAGGGAGAGAGAGAGGCAAGATGGAAGGAAGGAAGGAAACAAAGGAGAAGAAAGTAGGGGAGAGGAATGGACAAGTAAATAAGGAAGCAGGGCAGGTATTTTCCAAACAAGCTTATCCAAAGTGTTATGACAACTATGTTTTCCCATTACAAAGGAGTTGCTCCAAAAGCACGCATCTGCATAATGTTATTTTATTATATGTTGCTGTTGCTTTTATAAATAGAGCTGGTGTACAAGAGAAGTCTGAATTCCTATGTAGTGATTGAAATGGCTTAAATGGAACAGCATAAACTGAAATGTGTGGTAGTATGCCTGACAGTCATAACTTGCAGTCTTCATGTGATGAAAATCTTGGTTCCAGTGCCTTGAATTTTAAATTTTCATATAGATTGTAAAACAACTATATGCCAATAAAAATTCATAAAAAATAAAGCAATACAATCTAAAATTAAATAAATAAATAATTTTTCATGTAGAAATTTATAATAATACAGAGATCTTCATTTCTAATTTGATCGTTGGTGAATTATGTCTTCTTTGGTTTCTGTGGAAAGACTCAATTATTGTCTCAAGGAATACTGGAGTGTTTTTTATTAGATCCAAAATATAAAAGCAGGATATGGAGGCCTCTAGATAAAGATCTTTGGAATAAATGACAAAGGAGAGGGGCAAATTTCCTTCTCAGGCTGTTTGCTCTGCTTAACTTCTGGTGCTCCAGCATCAGTTTCTCCTTGCTCTCTAGAGTTTCCACATCTTGAAGGTCCAATATTGGTCAATGAAGTATGGGGGACAGATAACTTGTCTCTTTAGCTCATAGCTCTTCAGCTTGAGTGGAATTACACTCAAGGAACTGGAATCAAAGAGCATCTTAAAAGCCTTATCTCCACCTGGATCTGATACGGATTGTGAGATCCTAGACATTGAGCCTAAGCCTAAGGCCATAATGGATGAGACTTTTTTGGATCTTGAGAGGGGTAAGTGTATTTTTGCCTGTGGAGGAAATATAAATAATTTATGATGCGTGCAAACTATGAAAAAGATGAAGTTAAATTCTTTGACGTTCCTCCCACTGAGAAGTAGGGGGAAGAGGGGTGTCTATGGCTACTTCCCTTGAATCTGGGCCAGCCTGTGACTGTTTCCACCAATAGAGTGTGGTAGAAGTGATGCTGTATCACCCCCAGGCTTAGCCTTTATGACACCCAGAAGTTTCCTCTTCCCCTGCCCCCACCTTTTTTCTATCCTGAGCCACTATGCAAGAAATCTGATTACCTTGAGGCGACCATGGTATGGTATACGGAAGCCCACACTAGCCATGTGGAGAGGCTGTGTCAAGAGTGATAGCTTGTTTTTTTGTTTGTTTGGGTTTTTTTGCTTCTATGTTCTGCCTTCTTCCTGGCTGGACACAAGACTTAAATATCTAAGAAAACTTTTGAGATTGGGAGAACAAAACACAAATTAACAAACAAACAAATGGCTGTATATTAAAGATGTCAGAGTCGAAAGACAGAAGGAGCTTGGGTCCCTGCTGACACTGATGAGTCATCCATATCAGGGAGCTCAAGACTGGCTCTTCTGGAGACAAAGCCCTATCTGCTTAAGCCACTGTTACAATGGCATTCTGTTACTTGCCACTGAATACACTCAGGGCTGATACAACTATCAATAAATACTTGTCTATTGGTTGACTGAATCAGTTTGACTGAACCCCTTGTTTCCAAGCCTTACCTTTTCTAGAAGTTCACCTTCAACAATATAGTCTCTGTGGGATTTATGGATGTTACCTAAAGAACACACTTCCATGGTTGGCACTTTGCTCAGAGATGCTCAGCTGTGATCAGTCTCTACCCATCTAGTTTTTTCCTGTTGCCCTTACTCTCTGGCGTTTAAGCTCTTCTATTTAGTGTGGTTTTTCTCAGCAAAGCATGAAAAAGAAATGATAAAGAACAAAATAATGATTCTATATGTGATCATTTCTCCTAGTTTTCAGACACTGATGTCTGTGAGACAATAATTAGGAAAAAAAAAAAGTGGTGATCACACCAGTCACACCAGAGGATGTCTCAGTACTGACTTACTAAATATGTTCTCTTTCCCCCATTCCTAGGTGGTGGGTGTTAGCAGAGTTAGTTATAAAAAATGTTCCAGTTTCTTTTGCCTAAGATTTTAATCTCTTACAGCATGAAGGGAGAGGGTGCATTGAGGTATAGGGGCAGAGGGCAAGAATTAGAGTCAGTCCGGTCTGAGTTCAAATTTCTGGCTTTTTCTTAGAAAGCTGTATAATCCTGAGAAAGTCCTTCTGTCAATGCCCATGATCAGGACTTACAGAGAAGGGTTGTTATGAAGATTGAATGAGGCAATATATATATAAAACACCTACTCTGGAACCCAGAACATAGAGGCGAGATGACAACTGCTGACTCTACTATTTAAGTAGTGAAGTACTTAAAACTTAGCCCCCATGGTTGCATCTACAATATTCTCTTTTTAAAATGAGTTTTGGGGATTATCATAAGTAAATTCTTCAGTCCTTTAAAGAAACAATTCTTTCATGTTTTCCAGGACTAGGAAAATAAGCACTGAGTAGGACACTTTCAAGAAAATGATCTTTTTTCATTAGTTTAAAGTGACTTTTTGAGAGATTATCTGTAGAAATAACAATTGGCAAAAAGCACAATAATTTGCACATATTAAACATGCACTGTGTAAAATTTTTCCTTTTGGAAGAAAGTCTTTTATATATGAAAGGCAGACGAAAATATACTTTAAATGTAAGAGTTTGTTGATTGATTCCTCCTTATTTTACTGGGTTAAAAGACTTTACTTAGCCACACTATTCATCAAGTAAGTGATTTTTTAATGTTATGTCAGTTTCAGTAAACAAGCTTCAAGAATAGTCTTTTAGTGGATCAAGAACACATTTGTGCCAGCTCCATTTGAATTTAATTGTGTCATTATAGTACACAATTACAGGAACCCAAAAGTAACAAAACACCCCATAGAAACCCCAAAGTAAAAAACACCACCAAAATTAAACTACAACTTTTGGACACATCAATTATATAACAGTCAAGGGAAAGATAGCTAGCTTTTGCTCCTTTATATATGTCTTCAAGTCACTTTAAAAATAAAAAAGAGGTTTTAAAAACAGAAAAAAGAAAATCCATGTATTGGTCACCTACTATGTGCGTTGTCTAAGTGGTGAAGTTGGAAAAATAAAGGAAACCATTCTTGATCTAGAGAGCTACCAGTTAATGCCAATTCAGATGCAGTTTACTCTTGCTTTCTCTAGGTAAGATCTAACAGCAGCAAACTGTTATTTACAATTTTCTGCTTCATGATCCTATCAAATCTCTAATCAAGAACAAAGAAAATAACAAAGGATTCCTGGAATGAAAATTTTCAAATCTTCAAATTATAGCCCAATGTCAGCCCCCCATCTTCAAGGGATCTTCAGGGGTAGCTTTTTGTTTCACTGGGGCCAGCCCTACCCCCTCCAATCTCTATAGTAAAAGCAGACTAAAAGTGTTTATTATTTTCTCTGTCCATAACCCCTCAGGAGGTGAGGTGGGTGCTGCTACACAAGTCATATTCCTACATTTGCACTTTCTACTACAGATTATAGAACAGATCAATCTCAAATATCCATAAAACTGTGTAACACAAAGAGTGAAAGGATATAGCCTCCCATTGTGTTGGAATCAGAATCTTGTTAGCAGTACCCTTGATTTCCATGGACTACGGAAGGAAGGAAGCTATAGTCTAGTGCCCTTAACAAAAGAATCCACATAATATAGTGTAGTGGGCTAATTTACATTAGTCTTTTGAAGAGTTCATTTACAGAGATTGACTAAAATTAGCACAAGTCTGGGGAGTTCAAGTATAGCTTAAGTGAACAAATAAGATTCCTTACAGCAATATACTGTGCAAAATTTGTGGTTACTGCAAACCTCACAATTAAATGTTTCTTCCTAAGATATTTTTTTAACTTCATAGTTAAACAGTTGAATACCACAGAGATATTCTTGTTCTTCTTCCTTTGAATATGGAAAAAATAGAAACTGTGATCATCATAACAAGAAAAAAGATGAATACTTTTTAAATTATATAAAATATTTGCTAATGGTTTCCTTTGCTGTGCAAAAGCTTTTAAGTTTCATTAGATCCCATTTGTTTATTTTTGTTTTTATTTCCATTTCTCTAGGAGGTGGGTCAAAAAGGATCTTGCTGTGATTTATGTCATAGAGTGTTCTGCCTATATTTTCCTCTAGGAGTTTTATAGTGTCTGGCCTTACATTTAGGTCTTTAATCCATTTTGAGTTTATTTTTGTGTATGGTGTTAGGGAGTGTTCTAATTTCATACTTTTACATGGAGCTGTCCAGTTTTCCCAGCATCACTTTTTGAAGAGGCTGTCCTTTCTCCACTGTACATTCCTGCCTCCTTTATCAAAGATAAGGTGACCATATGTGCGTGGATTTATTTCTGGGCTTTCTATCCTGTTCCATTTATCTATATTTCTGTTTTTGTGCCAGGACCATACTGTCTTGATTACTGTAGTTTGTAGTATAGTCTGAAATCAGGGAGCCTGATTCCTCCAGCTCCATTTTTCGTTCTCAAGATTGCTTTGGCTATTCAGGGTCTTTTGTTTCCATACAAATTGTGAAATTTTTTGTTCTAGTTCTGTAAAGACAACCCTCAGAACGGGAGAAAATATTTTCAAATGAAGCAACCGACAAAGGATTAATCTCCAAAATTTACAAGTAGCTCATGCAGCTCAATAACAAAAAAACAAACAACCCGGGCTTCCCTGGTGGCGCAGTGTTTGAGAGTCCACCTGCCGATGCAGGGGACATGGTTTCGTGCCCCAGTCCAGGAAGATCCCACATGCCACGGAACAGCTGGGCCCATGAGCCATGGCCGCTGAGCCTGCGTGTCCAGAGCCTGTGCTCTGCAATGGGAGAGGCCACAACAGTGAGAGGCCCGTGTACCCAAAACAAACAAACAAACAAACAACCCGATCCAAAAATGGGCAGAAGACCTAAATAGACATTTCTCCAAAGAAGATATACAGATTGCCAACAAACACATGAAAGAATGCTCAACATCATTAATCATTAGAGAAATGCAAATCAAAACTACAATGAGATATCATCTCACACCGGTCAGAATGGCTATCATCAAAAAATCTAGAAACAATAAATGCTGGAGAGGGTGTGGAGGAAAGGGAACACTTTTGCACTGTTGGTGGGAATGCAAATTGATACAGCCACTATGGAGAACAGTATGGAGGTTCCTTAAAAAACTACAAATAGAACTACCATACGACCCAACACTCCCACTACTGGGCATATACCCTGAGAAAACCATAATTCAAAAAGAGACATGTACCAAAATGTTCACTGCAGCTCTATTCACAGTAGCCCGGAGCTGGAAACAACCTAAGTGTCCATCATCGGATGAATGGATAAAGAAGATGTGGCACATATATACAATGGAATATTACTCAGCCATAAAAAGAAACGAAATTGAGTTATTTGTAGTGAGGTGGATGGACCTAGAGTCTGTCATACAGAGTGAAGTAAGTCAGAAGGAGAAAAACAAATACTGTATGCTAACACATATATATGGAATCTAAGAAAAAAAATGTCATGAAGATCCTAGGGGTAGGACATGAATAAAGACACAGACCTACTAGAGCATGGACTTGAGGATATGGGGAGGGGGAAGGGTAAGCTGTGACAAAGTAAGAGAGTGGCATGGACATATATACACTACCAAACGTAGGGTGGATAGCTAGTGGGAAGCAGCCTCATGGCACAGGGAGATCAGCTAGGTGGTTTGTGACCACCTAGAGGGGTGGGATAGGGAGGGTAGGAGGGAGAGAGATGCAAGAAGGAAGAGATTTGGGAACATATGTATATGTATAACTGATTCACTTTGTTGTAAAGCAGAAACTAACACCACTGTAAAGCAATTATACTCCAATAAAGATGTTAAATATATATATATATATATATATATATATATATATATATATATATATATATATATATATTTGCCACATTCATTTGAGTCCTATCTGTCTCTTCATTCCTTGTACTTTTATGGTTCCTGGAATATTAATAGTCATTACCCTTCTCATCTTTATCTTGCTACGAAGGGCAGTAAACAGCACAGCTCTGAAATTTTCAAAGAGTTTTTTGTGTTTTTCTTTTGTCAACAAGATTATTTTCTCCAGGGATTTCTCATCAAATGCCATTATGATCTATAAGTTATTTTACTCTTAAGAACAACTAACTCCAGTTTTGAGGCTTATAATTTTAACTCTAAAACAGAAAATTATTGAATAGCAGCCAGGTAGAAGCAAAGTATATAGAGTGGCTAATGGCAAACATGAAACATTCCTTAGGTGGAAATTTATCAATGTCTCCTAAACAAGTGTCTTTTGGACAATTTTGGTGTTAGTTATTTTGTAACAAGATAGGTAAAACGAAGTTAAACAGTCTCTTTACTGAAGAAATTCCCAAAGCTCTTTGTATGGTAATGTGGATTATGAATCTTTGAGAGAAAAATATACTATACAGCCATTCTCAAACTTACTTGATTAAAAATACCTTTTTCGGGCTTCCCTGGTGGCGCAGTGGCTGAGAGTCCGCCTGCCGATGCAGGGGACACGGGTTCGTGCCCCGGTCCGGGAAGATCCCACATGCCGCGGAGCGGCTGGGCCCGTGAGCCATGGCCGCTGAGCCTGCGCGTCCAGAGCCTGTGCTCTGCAACGAGAGAGGCCACAACAGTAGAGGCCTGCATACCGCAAAAAAAAAAAAAAAAAACTTTTTCTTTTTTTTCCTTAAAGAATCTTCCTTGACTAGTTTTCTGGATAGCAAACTAGATAGAGAAATCATGAGTTACCTTGCAATTCAAATGAGGTCCATGGACCAGCAGCATGGGCATCACCTATTAGATTAGAAAGGCTGAATCTCAGACACCACCCAGACCTACTGAATCAGCATCTGCAAGATTCCCAAGGTGATACTTTGCATATTTAAGTTTGAGAAGACCTGGATTAGAAGATAATTCTGAGTCCAAGGAGACAAACATTTATATTTAGATAAGCGTATTGCACGATCATCTTTGTGCAATGTAAATGAAGGGAATCAGAATATGCCACCCTCAAATAATGCCAGTTTGGCATAAGGATTACTTCGAGTGGAGGCAATTGAGAATCAACAGATACAGAAAGAGTTCTCTGCCCTCTCCTTATTTGCTTAAAAGCAGGCATACATTTGCCTTTGAGGATGGTGCCCACCTCCCATACCAGGGAGAGAAGAGATTTGCTTATCTTCTAAGGTGGAGAGTTGACACCATGATGAGTTTGCATAAACAGACCTTACTAAAATAGTCCTTATCTTCCATTAGTTCTTTCATATATTTCCTAGTTACTTTCCCACAATTTTTTATCTCTTGAAGCCCAAACCCTCTTTCCTTTGTTAAAAAGGAATGTAGGCCCTGAGTCTAATTGCTCCTTCGAGTTTTACGTCTTTGGGGGGAATTCCTACACACATAAATATTAATAAAAGTTGTGTGCTTTTACTCCTATTAATCTGTCTTTTGTTAGTATAATTTGCAGGCCCCCCACTCACTGAACCTAAGAGAGTAGAGAAAAAGTTTTTCCTCCCTGATGTAAGCTTCATGAAGGCAGGAATTGTTTTGCTCACAGATGTATTCCAAGCACTCAAAACAGTGTTTGTGGAACATCATAGGTATTCAATAAATGTCTGTGGATGTAATGACTTATTATCCCAGCCAATGCTTTAATTATCCATTATATGTTCTCCATAGTATTTAATCTTAGTGGAACATTATCTATATTTGATGCCTCAAGGGGTGGATCATGAGCTTAGGGAAGAAAAGGTAGTCTTCCCGAGAGGCATCACTACAGAGTAATTTTCAGCCACCCAGATAGACTAAATTTATTGCCTATATTATGAAGGATACTTCTAAAAACTAGCTATAGGAAATAACTAATAAATATATATTCTATAGGTCATAGAAATGGGATTTCCTGCAATGTTTTATCATTAGAATACTTAAATTGACTGTATTTCAGCAACTTCCCTTCAAGTTCTCCAAGATCAATTTTATTTTACTCTGTGAGGTTGTCTTTCTGCAGGGTTTCTTTCGTGTGTGATCTCCACTCTGAGCCTCTTCCTCCCATCTATAATTCTCAGTCACATTCCTATAGATTATAAGCCTTAAACTGCCACATGGATTCTAACACTAATGTGATTTGCAGTTAAGCCCCTGATGATCTTTATAAATTGAGATAACGGATTTAACTCCTATTAAGAGTAATTACAGAACAGCTTTGTGGTAGAATTATAAAATATGGACACATTTCCTGATTCAATAAAGTGGAGCTTTCATATTAAAAAAATACTGTAGAAGCATAATTCAAAATAAATGTGTAGTTAATGGAATCAAGGACATCTTTAAGTGATGACAAGTATAGTATTGTTTATACAGGGTCTGAAGACATACTGAAGAATCTCCTTCCCTCTACCATCACCACAAAATAGTTCTCTCATAATGTTAATACCGATTCAAATTGGCCATTAGTAACTCCTTAAGAAACCCAGTCCTTCACCTCTGGTCTTGCAGTCCTTCCAGTGTATGCCTTCTCCAACTATTCCCTCCATACTCTATGCTCTAACCTACACTATTTGACGTTTCTCAGAAGCATTTCATTCCTGTGGACCTTTGCTCAAGCCATTCCCTGGAATACCTGGGCCACTCTTCCTTTGCTCACTTCTCTGCCTATGTTCCAATAAAGTGAATTCACGTGAAGTATAGACCCTTCAGAGCATAGCTTAACTATTAGCTCTAGAAAGACTTCTCTCACTTCTCAGGATGAGCTTTACTGTACTAGGTGGTTCTGTCTCTCCAGATAAATCACTTTATGTCTGTTTGGGAATATGTTGAATCCCTATCTCATTACATATACTCAGTTAGGTCTTGGTAGATTATGAGCTGCTCAGGGATGGGTGTCATGTTTTTCGTCTACATATTCCTAGTACCTAGCATCACACACTCATTCACTCATCCAATAATCATTTTAAGGACCTCAGAAAATGGAAGAGCAGTGAATGAATGAATAATTTGACCCAGAAAGGATGTAAGCAATGCAACTCTTCTAAGTAAGGCATATCCAAATTCTATTTAGTATATCATTCCTTCTTTCATTCAGTCTTCAAATGTTTTATGTAATATTATCAATATTATAGTATAACAATAACCACAACTTATCAAATATCCACGATGAAGCAAGCACTGTGCTAGATACTTTGATACAGAGAGATAGATTTCTTTCTTTGAAATACTTAATGGCTTTCTCATATTCCAAAAAAAAAAAAAAATACTACTTCCTTGGTAGTTTGTGTCTTTCAAGAAATTTATCTATTTCATCTAAGTTGTTGAATTTATGTATTCCTACTCGAGCTCAAGTATCCCTACTCGAGCAGTTATTTGTACACTCATATTCATACAGCTTTATTCACAATAGTCAAAAGTGAAGTAATCTAGACATGAAAGGACAGATATTGAATGCTTTGATTTATATGAGGTTCCTAGAGCAGTCAGATTAATAAAGAAAATGGAATGGTTTCCAGGGGCTGGGAGGAGGAAGGAATGGAGAGTTATTATTTAATGGGTATACAGTTTCAGTTCGGGAAGAAGAAAAAGTTCTGGAGATTGACGGTGGTAATAATTGCATAACAATATGAATGTATTTAATGCCACTGGACTGTACATGTAAAAAATGTTAAAATGGTAAATTTTATGTTATTTATATTTAACCACAATAAAAAAATTCCTTATAGATTAAAGTACAAAATATAACAAACTAAAACAAAAACGCTGGAAGAAAACATGGAATATTTTAAAGTTTGGATGATAAAGACACAATAAATAAAATTAAAAGATAAGTAGAAAGAAATTTTGATACATAATATACAAAGAATTCCTTCTAAACAATGAGAAAGCAAATAAACCAAATACAAAATGGACAAATGATTGAATAGACAATTCAGACTACACATCTCAAAACAGAACATATCTAAAAATAATTCCTCATTGATTAAGTTTTAAGTCCAACAAGCTAACTATAAAATATTAGCAGAAAATTCAGCATGGTTTGGAAATGCTTGCTACACAAAATACCAAATCCAGAAGCTATAAAGAAAACATAAACATATTTGGCTATCCAAAAATTTTAAATCCATACTACAGAGGCACCATAAAAAAGTAAAATGGCCATCAAAAAAGGCCTGTGATGTTATTTTTTTAACACAATAAGTTGTATATAGGATTTGTTTCATAGATAGTAGTTAACGAATTATAATTAACATTTACCTGAAAGTCACCTCCAGAAACCACTAAGAGCATTCTTAACACAAAGCCATCAGTAATGAGCCATTCAGCATCTTATCTTTTTCATTTTTTACTTAAATTTGTAAAACTTGTTTTTTGACTAGAAAAATGTTGAAACTAGGAAAGCATAAAACAATAAGAAATGGCTCAATATTTTTCATATCAACTTAATCATTTTATTATGTGCATATTATTTTAAGCCATCCACTAATAAAATGATCCAAACTAAAAAAAAGTAAAAAGATAATGACAGAAAATGAATAATAAAAAGTATATAAAGAATACCTACCAATTAATAATAAAAGAAAAACAAATCAAATAAGAGATAGGCAAAAATAAATGATTCACAAATGAAATACAGATGATTAACATAAAGAGAGTTAACTTTAAACATAATCAGGGAAATGCATTTAAAAATATTAATGAAATAAATTTTTACCTATTAGCAAAATTTTGAAGGTAAATAAAGTCCAGAGTTGGTAAGCTCCTCATCACTCTGCAGAAAATATAAATTGGTACAGAAATTTTGAAGGGCAATGATAGGTTTGATCAATATTTAAAATTTGCATATCCTATGACCCAACAATTATTTCTAGGCATTTATTTAATATATGTAAAAAAGGTGCTTACTACAATATTATTGTAATAATAAACTTTTGGAGACCAGTCATTATCATCAATAGAGAAATTCTTAAATTTTCTGTTGTTCATACTATAGAATACTATGTAGCAGTTTAAAATAATAAATTAGATGTATATTTTTTTAATTTTATAAAATTTTTTTATTGCATGATTTTTAGATTCTATAGTGATTTACAGTTTTCAAAAGTTTCACACAGATGATTTCATATAATGCCATAATAACTCCCTTTCCCTGTATTGCCCCTTCCCCTTTCCCTCTCTCCACTTGTAGCCACTAGTTAGTTCTCTATATCTGTGAGCCTGCTTCTTTTTTGTTATATTCACTAGTTTGTTGTATTTTTTAGATTCTACATATAAGTGATATCATACAGTATTTGTCATTCTCTGACTTATTTCACTTAGCATAATGCCCTCCAAGTCCATCCACATTGCTGCAAATGGCAAAATTTTATTCTTTTTTATGGCTGAGTAGTATTCCATTGTGTATGTATATATGTGTGTGTGTATATATATACATACATACACCACTTCTTTATCCATTCATCTCTTTTTTTTTTTTTTTTTTTTTTTTTTTCTTTTTGCGGTATGCGGGCCTCTCACTGCTGTGGCCTCTCCCGTTGCGGAGCACAGGCTCCGGACGCGCAGGCCCAGCGGCCATGGCTCACGGGCCCAGCCGCTCCGCGGCATATGGGATCCTCCCAGACCGGGGCACGAACCCGTATCCCCTGCATCGGCAGGCGGACTCTCAACCACTGCGCCACCAGGGAGGCCCAATCCATTCATCTCTTGATGGACACTTAGGTTGCTTCCATGTCTTGGCTACTGTAAATTGTACTGCTATGAACATTGGGGTGCAACTGTCTTTTCAAATTACCGTTTTTGTTTCTTTCAGATATATATCCAGGAATGAAATCGCTGGGTCATATGGTAGTTCTATTTTTAGTGCTTTGAGAAACTTCTATAATGTTTTCCACAGTGGCTGCATCAATTTACATTCCCACCAACAGTGTCAGAGGGTTTCCTTTTCTCCACATCCCCACCAACATTTGTTATCTGTGTTCTTTTTGATGGTAGCCATTCTGGCCAGTGTGGGGTGATATGTCATTGTGGTTTTGAATTGCATTTCTCTGATGATTAGCATTGTTGAGCATCTTTTCATGTGCCTATTGGCCATCTGCATTTCGTCTTTGGAAATATATCTATTCAGGTCTTCGGCCCATTTTTTAATCAGGTTTTTGGTTTTTTGATGTTGAGTTGTATGAGCTGTTTATATAAGTTGGATATTAACCCCTTATCGGTCATATCATTTGCAAATTGCTTCTCCCATTCAGTAGGTTGTCTTTTCATTTTGTTGATGGTTTTCTTTGCTGTGCAAAAGCTTTTAAGTTAAATTAGGTACCATTTGTTTATTTTTGCTTTTGTTTCCATCACTATAGGAGACATATCCAAAAAAGTATTGCTGCAATTTATGTCAAAGACTGTTCTGCCTATGTTTTCTTTCCTCTAGGATTTTTATAGTATCTGGTCTTACATTTAGGTCTTCAATCCATTTTTGAGTTTATTTCTGTATAGGATGTTAGAGAATGTTCTAATTTCATTCTTTTACATGTAGGTGTCCAGTTTCCCCAGTACCACTTATTGAAGAGACTGTCTTTTCTTTTGCTCTCTTTGTTATAGATTAATTGATCATAAGTGTGTATATGTATATGTACTATCATGGAAATCTCATAGATATGTTAGTAAGTAAAAAAAGTTGCAGAAAAATATTTGTAGAATGATCCTATTCCTATAACAAATTACAAACAAACCATATTCAATCTGTTTCCAGGTGGTGGTAAAGCGACACTTTCTCTACATGCATGATATTTCTCCAGGAATGTATTCATATATTGTACATACTTTTTGGTTTTGGAATAAATGAAATGCAAACACTTGCATGTATTTAGAAGTAAAAATTTTAAATAGGGAAACACAGAAGATTCAGAGGCTTTGAAATTCAGAGGTTCTGAAAGCTTATAAAACACATTTTAGAACCAGGAGAGGTCTGAATGAAGGCTCCAGTAAAACTCTGCACTGGGAGGATCTGTCCACAGCACAGCCTTTCCTCACCTCAAAATAGGAGAGGTTCCCAAGGGCTTTTGTGGACTTCCATTTCCTGTTCTTTTCTCCCTATCTCCCTGATTGTCCCCAGAGTCCTGGATCAAGAATGAGATAAGCCTGGGAGGGGATACTCCAAAGCAATGAAAACCTCCCACAGTCCTTCCAGATCCAAATTCCTGCCCACCCTCCACTACCCTCTACTTACTTAGCATTAGACCCCAGTAGCTTTTAATCTGACAGCTCCACTATTACCAGCCATACTGCACTGTTGGGGAGAGCCCTGCAGCCTGACACAGACACCCCTGTTTATCACCATGTATAAAAAGCATCTGGTCATTGAGTGCCTCCAAGGAGACTCAATTGTCTGTGTGGTTCCTTAAGGCTACTTATATATTTTGGTAAGCTTTCCTGTAAATGATTTTTTGTCAGTTTAACACTGAAGGTTAGATTGTTATTGTTTAGTTAAGATGGGTAGTTCTGTTTATCAAGAGCCAGGAAGTATGGTCCAGAAACTGTGCAAAAGACTTTACATACATTGCCCAGTTTAGCTTCCTCACATATAATTATGAGATAAGAGCTATTAGTATCTCCATTTTATAGGTAAATAAACAAACAGTAGCTTAAGAGTGTTAAGTGTCCAAGTTCACTTGGTTAGTAAGTAGCAGAGTTATGACTTAAACCCAAATTTAAACCCAATCAGTCTAATTTCTAGCCCTGTACACTTAACTATCACAAAAGGGTTAATGTGGGTTCATCAAGGGAAAACTGTTACTTGACAAAATGCAGCCTAAGGCTTACAGCTTTTTAATGCAAACTATTTGCTTAATTCTGGGGATGTTTTATTGGCAAGAATTAAATGCAATAGCAAGATCACTCCCATAAATAGTTTGAGTAGACTTTATTGATTTCATTCTCTAAAAATCTGACAGCAGGACAATGTCATCTTCCCATTTTACAGATAACATCAACAGCAATTTTTAAATTAGCATTGAGCATATCCATTCAGGATTCATTACACTGGAAAACGTCCCTCCTCTATCCATTGATGAAGCTAAATTCTTCTCTAAGGAGCCCTCAGAAAAGCCTGTGCCAAGAAATGGGCCTCAAAGTACATTCAGGTTTAAAACGCCTTAAAACTTAGGGTAGATAACCTTTGCCTATTTCCAATACAGGGACTGCCATGCACCTTTCTAGACTCCTATTGGGAAAGCACATTCCTTTACATTCACTCCAGGCTGGAGATCTGATAGAAGCAAAGATACTCTTTAACTGTGGCCCAGTGGAAGGAGGCATTCACATCTGCCACCCAGACATCATCTCCCTGCACCTCTAGCCACAGAAAATAGGCATTTGGTGAGAAGAGGAAGCTGGAATAAATGAGAAGAGCCTCCAAATTTTAATGACTTTATACTCTACTTCAGAACCCATAAACAATTCCTACCATCTGGCTTCATTTTATTTTTTATCACACGGGAGGGAATCTCAGCCTACTACATGATAAAAGAAAAAATCAGGATCAAATTCCTCCTTTCTCCGCAGCCCCCACTTCCAGCTCTGAGCCCAGAGTTTTGCAAAGCAAATCTTTGCTATTACTCTTACGGAGAAAGAATTTTGGCATGGAAGAAAAAGAACTCCAAGTAAGACAAGCACAAAAGGTGTTTTGTTTCTTTCAAATCAGTGTAATTTATACAGCTGTGTATATGAGCAAAGCTGCTTCAGGGAAGCAGATACGAGCAGGGACTTTCGGGTCTTGGCACCATGTCCCTCCGAGCTGTTCTTGAATCACTTCACCTCACTCTACCTTTAGTGTCTCCATTCAAACATTCAGAAAAAATAAAAGGAATAAAGAGAACCCTGAATAAAAAGAACTAAATTGATTAGACAATAAGTATGATCACTCTGTGTTCTTTTCAAGAAACTGCATCACTTTAAAAATAGCTTTTTAATAAATGAACAGTATATAAGTTTAATGAAAGCAAATTGTCTCAAGTTTTATAAAGTTCAGCCTTTCATTCATGGCTCTGACACAGATTGGAATTTTCAGGCAGAGCCAACTCTTACCCAGGGGTGAATTCCACACATACTTTCATACTCTAGAGGAGAAAACAAGGCAAACAGAAGTGTTGAGTCTGTTGAATGAGTAGGTCAAAAATGTCCTCTCATCATTATTGCTTATGTTCAAATTGAATAACGTTTGGCAATACAATTTTAATTTATGGGCCAAAGATTTCTGTTACGGTGACTCTTCTCTTTAAGTTATCAAAGTGTCTTTTTATTGCTTCACAATCAATTCGATCATGTATAATGGAGGTAGCCTTATTGATTCCCCAACGTTCTATCTATGCCTTAACCTCATAAAGAGGGTCTACCTGGTATGGTGATATGAAAAATAACTAACATTCATTGGGTGCTATGTATGGGACAGGCAGAGAGTAAAAAAACTCTGCATGTATTAACTCATTTAATCCCCACAATAAGCCTGACTAAACAATGATGATGATGGTGATAATTTTATACATGAGGAATCTGAACTTCAGAAATGTTAAGTAAGTGGAGATTACACAGACAGCAATTGTCAATGTCTAAGTTTGAAAGCCCGAGTCTGCTTTTTGAAACAGTGCTCTTATGTATGATATATTGTATTAGAAAGAGCACAGGCTTTGAATATATCCAGACCCTAGGGCCAAATCACAGATTAGTCATTTACTAGCTGTGTGACATCAGGAAAATTGCTTCACCATTCTGAGGCTCAAATTCCTGAACTGTAAACAGATATAACAACAAAACTATCTCATAGGAATATAGGGAACTTTAGAAACAGACCCTGACTCCAAAGGGGTTCTAAATACATTGAACTTTTGTTTTAGTTATTATTAATAATATTTAAAAGTCCAATAATAGTAAAGGCCCCACTCCATTTCAGTACTTGCTGACAATCTGGAGAATATGATTCTAAGACTTTCCTCTCAGGTCTGCCCTTTAAAAGCCAGTAAATTCTTTTTTACAGTTTAAATATTCTAATTTCAAAATGCTGACGTTCTCCTCGCCTAAGGCACAGTTAAGGGGCCCCAGGGAAAAGCTGGTAACGCTGAGGACAGTGCCTTGGAAACGATGTGTCTCTGTAGCTATGGGGCAGTGACAGTGGGGGAGGCATCACTCCAAGGCAGACAGCTGCTCAATGTAAAAGCCAGTGAATTTTTGAAGAACCTTTGGATGATAAATAGGTCAAATTATCTTTCTACCTTTTCAAAAGAAAAAAAAAATTCCATCAAGTACATTCCCAGTTTTATCCCTAAGGGCTAAAATAAAAGCTGCTGTATCAGCAGAGATTGTATTATTCTAGAATGTTTTCTCCTAGAACTTTGTGGACTGCACTATTCTCTTAGAATCCATTTCCCATCCCTTTTGAGATCAGGAAGGCAATAGCATAGTATCAGCCACCACAGGAGAGCAGAAATATTTTTCATTTCCATGATGTACCTGAAAATTAAATTTAATTATTCCCCAACATGTCAAAGGCACTCATCAAGTTAGGCTGGTTTATACTGAGCAAAAACTGTGAATAAGATTTAATTTGGAAATACTTGTTTCTGCAAATCTTCCTGAACTCTGAGGAAGAATTACTATTTGTGGCAATACATACGGGAAACCTAATGTGCTGACTAAGAAATGCCATTTGAGGTGGAAAAGCTGTGAAATTCACGGCATGTACTAATCTCACCACATAGTAAATCTTTCACTGAAAAGTTATGGACTATAAAGCTTTGTCCCTAGGAACCAGCCCGCAGACAGTTATGACTGCATTAAAGGAGGCAGTAGGGATTTATAGAATATCAACCTTATCAAATTTGATAGAATCCTTTCAGAATGAAAAAAAATTGCTGACAGGCAAAAACATGGTAATCGTGGATGTCTAGGCTGTTTTGACAATGTTACATAAAATACCAGAGGAATCAGACCTTCAAGATGGCGGAGGATTAAGACGTGGAGATAGCATTTCTCCCCACAAATACATCAGAAATACATCTATATGTGGAACAACTCCTACAGAACACCTCCTGAATGCTGACAGAAGACCTCAGACTTCCCAGAAGGCAAGGAACTCCCCATGTACCTGGGAAGGGCAAAAGAAAAAAGGAAAAACAGAGACAAAAGAATAGGGATGGGACACGCACCTCTGGGAACGAGCTGTGAAGGAGGAAAAGTTTCCGCATACTACGAAGCCCCTTCACTGGTGGAGACACGGGGTGGTGGGAGGAAAGCTTTGGAGCCACTGAGGAGAGCAGAGCAACAGGAGTGCAAACGGCAAAGTGGAGAGATTCCCGCACAGAGGGTTGGGGCCGACCAGGACTCACCAGCCTGAGAGGCTTGTCTGCTCACCCACCGGGGCAGGCGGGGGCTGGGGGCTGAGGCTCGGGCTTCGGTCGGATCCCAGGCAGAGGACTGGGGCTGGCTGCGTGAACACAGCTTGAAGGGGGCTAGTGTGCCACAGCTAGCCGGGAGGGAGTCCGGGAAAATGTCTGGACCTGCCTAAGGGGCAAGAGACCATTGTTTCAGGGTGCATGAGGAGAGGGGGTTCAGAGCACCGCCTAAACAAGCTCCAGAGACGGGCGTGAGCAGTGGCTATCAGTGCGGACACCAGAGACGGGCATGAGACGCTAAGGCTGCTGCTGCAGCCACCAAGAAGCCTGTGTGCAAGCACAGGTCACTATCCACACTGCCCCTCCCGGGAGCCTGTGCAGCCTGCCACTGCCACGGTCCTGTGATCCAGGGACAACTTCCCCAGGAGAACACACGGCGCGCCTCAGGCTGCTGCAATGTCACATGGGCCTCTGCTGCCGCAGGCTCGCTGCACGTTCTGTACCCATCCCTCCCCCCGGCCTGAGTGAACCAGAGCCCCCTAATCAGCTGCCATTTTAACCCCATCCTGTCTGAGCAAAGAACAGACGCCCTCAGGCGACCTACACGCATAGGTGGGTCCAAATCCAAAGCTGAACCCCAGGAGCTGTACAAACAAAGAAGAGAAAGGGAAATTTCTCCCAGCAGCCCCAGGAGCAGTGGATTAAATCTCCACAATCACCTTCATGTACCCTGCATCTGTGGAATACCTGAATAGACAACGAATCATCCCAAAATTCAGGCAGCGGACGTTGGGAGTAACCGTAGACTTGGGATTGGCTTTCTGCATCTAATTTGTTTCTGGTTTTATAGTTATCTTAGTTTAGTATTTAGAGTTTATTATCATTAGTAGATTTGTTTATTGATTTGGTTGCTCTCTTCCTTTTTTTTATATAATTTTTTTTTCCTTTTTGTCTTTTTCAGAGTGTTTATGTGTATGCTTCTTTGTGTGACATTGTCTGTATAGCTTTGCTATTACACTTTGTCCTAGGGTTCTGTCTGACCATTTTTTATTTGTTTGTTTATTTTTAATTTTTTTAATTTTTAATAATTTGTTTTGTCTTATTTTAATAACTTTGTTTAATTTACTTATTTATTTTTAAATTATTTTTCTCCCTTTTCTTCTGAGCAACGGGGCTGACAGGGTCTTGGTGCTCTGGCCGGGTGTCAGGCCTGTGCCAATGAGGTGGGTTCAGGACAGTGGACCACCAGAGACCTCCCAGCTCCACATAATATCAAATGGCAAAAGCTCTCCCAGAGATCTCCATCTCATTGCTAAGACCCAGCTCCACTCAAAGACCAGCAAACTACAGTGCTGGACACCCTATGCCAAACAACTAGCAAGATAGGAACAAAACCCCACCCATCAGCAGAGAGGCTGCCTAAAATCATAAGGTCACAGGAACCCCAAAACACACCACTGGATGCAGTCCTGCCCACCAGAAAGACAGGATCCAGCCTCATCCTCCAGAGCACAGGCACCAGTCACCTCCACCAGGAAGCCTGCACAACCCACTGAACCAACATTACCCACCAGGGGAAGACACCAAAAACAACAGGAACTGCAAACCTGCAGCTTGCAAAAAGGAAACCGCAAACACAGTAAGTTGAGCAAAATGAGAAGACAGAGAAACATACAGCAGATGAAGCAGCAACATAAAACCCATCAGACCAAACAAATGAAGAGTAAATACGCAGTCTAACTGAAAAAGAATTCAGAGAAATGACAGTAAAGATTAATCAAAATCTTGGAAATAGAATGTAGAAAATACAAGAAACGTTTAACAAGAACCTAGAAGAACTAAACAGCAAACAAACAATGAACAATACAATAAATGAAATTTAAAATTCTTTAGAAGGAATCAATAACAGAATAACTGAGGCAGAAGAATGGAAAAGTGACCTGGAAGATAAAATAGTGGAAATAACTACCGCAGAGCAGAATAAAGAAAAAAGAATGAAAAAAATAGAGGACACTCTCAGACACCTCTGGGACAATATTAAATGCACCAACATTCGAATTTTAGGGGTCCCAAAGAAGAATAGAAAAAGAAAGGGACTGAGAAAATATTTGAAGAGACTATAGTTGAAAACTTCCCTAATATGGGAAAGGAAATAATCAAGTCCAGGAAGCGCAGAGAGTCCCATACAGGATAAATCCAAGGAGAAACACTCCAAGACACATATTAATCAAACTATCAAAAATTAAATACAAAAAAAAAAATTAAAAGCAGCAAGGGAAAAACAGCAAATAACATACAAGGGAATCCCCATAAGGTTAACAGCTGATCTTTCAACAGAAATTCTGCAAGCCAGAAGGGAGTGACAGGACATATTTAAAGTGATGAAAGAGGAAAACCTACAATCAAGATTACTCTACCCAGCAAGGATCTCATTCAGATTCAATGGAGAAATTTAAAAAATTTGCTTGCTTTACAGACAAACAAAAGATAAGAGAATTCAGCACCACCAAACCAGCTTTACAACAAATGCTAAAGGAACTTCACTAGGCAGGAAACACAAGAGAAGGAAAAGACCTACAATAACAAACCCCAAACAATTAAGAAAATGGGATAGGGTCATACATATCGATAACTACCTTAAATGTAAATGGATTAAATGCTCCAACCAAAAGACATAGAATAGCTGAATGGATACAAAAACAAGACCAGTATATATGCTGTCTACTAGAGACCCACTTCAGACCTAGGGACACATACAGACTGAAAGTGAGGTGATGGAAAAAGATATTCCATGCAAATGGAAATCAAAAGAAAGCTGGAGTAGCAATTCTCATATCAGACAAAATAGACTTTAAAATAAAGACTATTACAAGAGACAAAGAAGGATACTGCATAATGATCAAGGGATCAATCCAAGAAGAAGATATAACAATTGTAAATATTTATGCACCCAACAAAGTAGCATCTCAATACATAAGGCAAATGCTAACAGCCATAAAAGGGGAAATTGACAGACACAATCATAGTAGGGGACTTTAACACCCCACTTTCACCAATGAACTGATAATCCAAAGTGAAAATAAGGAAACACAGGCTTTAAAGATACATTAAACAAGATGGACTTAATTGATATTTATAGGACATTCTATCCGAAAACAACAGAATATACTTTCTTCTCAAGTGCTCATGGAACATTCTCCAGGAAGGATCACATCGTGGGTCACAAATCAATCTTCAGTAAATATAAGAAAATTGAAATTGTATCAAGTATCTTTTCCAACCACAACACTATTAGACTAGGTATCAATTACAGGAAAAAATCTGTAAAAAATACAAACACATGGAGGCTAAACAATATGCAACTCAATAACCAAGAGATCACTGAAGAAATCAAAGAGGAAATCAAAAAATGCCTAGAAACAAATGACAGTGGAAACACGATGACCCAAAAATTATGGAATGCAACAAAAGCAGTTCTAAGAGGGAAGTTTATAGCAATAAAATCCTACCACAAGAAAGAAGAAACATCTCAAATAAACAACCTAACTTTACACCTAAATCAATTAGAGAAAGAAGAACAAAGAAACCCCAAAGTTAGCAGAAGGAAAGAAATCATAAAGATTGGATCAGAAATAAATGAAAAAGAAATGAAGGAGATGGTAGCAAAGATCAATAAAACTAAAAGGGAAGAGGGAAGAGGGAAGAGGTCAGTGTACCGTGACTCTCATATTTCTCGGTGTGGCTGTTACATTGTGGGCAGAGTGAATGGAAATTGTGAGGAAGCAGCACCTTGAGGTGATTTCAGTGAGGAGAAATGTGATTCTGATGGGGCAGGCAGAGCATGTCCGGGAGATGAGGATTTTACATCAGCTGCAAACACATAAAATTCCAGATGCATATAGGACCAAGGAACTGGAACACACATTTCTTTGGTCTTCAAGATAAAAGTTATTATCAGGAGTTAAAGTAGGTCCTTAAATCAGCCAAATATTTTTAGCTAGGAGAAGAGCTACAGTGTATTTATGCCACTCTCTAATAAATATTTGAAGAACATGGAATTTGTGTATTGGTTGGGATTCTCCAGAAAAATAAACCAATAGGAGATGTATATAATATAAATAATTGTAAAGAAATATGTAAATAATATATATATAAAGAGAGGTGGAGATAGAAATTTATTATAAAGAATTGGCTCACACAATTATGGAGACTACTCTTTGCCATCTGCAAGTTGGAGACCCAGGAAAGTTAGTTGTATAGTTCCAATCTGAGCCTGAAGTTCTGAGAACCAGGAGAACCAGTGGTGCAAGTCCAAGTCCAAGTTTGAAGGCCTGAGAACTGGAGAACCAGTGTTGTAAATTCTAGTCTGAGTACAAAGGTCTTGAAAATCAGGAGCTCCAGTGGAGTGAGTTGAAGTCTGAAGGCAGGGGAAGGCTAATATATCAGCTCAATCAGTCAGGCAGAGAGAGAGCAGTTTTCCCTTCCTCCACCTTTTTTTGTTCTATTCAGTTTTCAGTGGATTGGATGATGCCCACCCACATGGATGACGTCAATCTGCTTTACTCAATCTACTAATTCAAATGCTAATCTCTCCCAGAAACACCCTCACAGGCACACTCAGAAATGTTTAACCAAATGTCTGGGCACCCATGACCCAGTCAGGTTGTCACATAAAATTAACCATAGCAAGTTGTTTGTAGAATCCAGGGGAATTGTGATTGATGATAAGGTTAGAGGAGTCCACATTTCATGAATATACCAGGAAAAGGGAATTTGAGTTTTCTAAACACTTTTGTGATTGTAGTTATAGGTACTAGAAATAACATATATTTTTCTTGATAATAATAAGGAAGACTCCTTTATATTAGGTAATTCCTTCACCACAGGCAAAACCACAATCATATATATCTTACTGGAGTCTCTAACAGCTCCTTGAGGTAGGCAAAGTCAACCATATTATGCTTAACTTACAGATGAGGAAAAGAAAGTTAGGGCACTAAGATGGTTTGTCCAAATTCACTCAGAAGTGGGAAAGCACAAAACAGGTTCATGTGACTCACAGCCCAGTAGCCTTAATAGTGCACCACACTACCTATTATTATTCATAATTTTTTAAAGTTAGATACAATACGTTCCTTTCTTGTGACTCTCCATCTGTAATAAAATAAATTTTTAATAGCAATTTTAAAATATCCTATTTGTACCAAAGGTTTCCTTTGGGACATTAAGTACTTTGGTACAATACCACCACGCATCTCTTCATGCTTTTCTAATGAGATAGAATCTCCCATAAACGACGTGCCAAAGTCTTGATGCCTGAAGTGATCACATGCCATGTCAGTCCACTGTCTCTCACTTTTTTGCCACTGTTGCTCCCACTTCAAATACACAACTTTACAGGGACTGAAAATAGAATCAGCCATATCACTAGACTTTGAAGTTAAAATTATAAAGTGCCAAAGGGAGGTGGCAGGTTATAAATGGGTGTCACTTATTCATATCTCAGGGTAATATCTGAGGCTCTAGGAATTCTGATAGCAACTTCTGAAAACCATACACTAACAATAGTATCCAGGTTTGGGGGGTTTGTGTTCGTGACTCTGAAATGTAACAGGGAGATTAAGAACATTCATACACATAAACACACACACACAAACACACACAATTACAATTAGTTTTGGTAGCTGCCATGTCTTCTCTATAAAGAAAGAATAATTTAAAAAATAAAATAAAATAAAAATATTTTTAAAAAAATAATAAAATAAATAAAAATAAAAAAAGAAAGAATAGCAGTTGATTATGAATATAGAGAGAGGTAGTGATGTGGTTATTATTTTTCAGAAAAGTTCCTATTGGTAAAATGACTTTTAATTAAAAATTGGGCCTTTGTATCTTATATTTAGAATACTTAAGTGTTTCATATACACTTAATGCTTAGCATTTTAATTCATTTTCTATCTTCCACAGCATTTAAATGGGACCATTTTATGAACATCAGTGAAAATAAAAAGAGGATATTTCTCTCTTTTTCTTGCTATATCATCTCACACAATAGTAGGTGCCAAAAATCTTCAACATTGTTACTCATTGACTTCTCTGGTATCTATGTGGCTTTTTTAAATGCTTATGTAATTTACACACATACATTATAGAGCCTAAACTCACATGACAGAGCTGAAAGGGGCTTTAAAGATCACCTGATTGAGTCTTGCCTAAGCCCCCTGATTTTATAGATAGGAAAACTAACTCTCAAAGAGTCAAGTGACTTTCCTACGATCACACAGTTGGCCAGGCAGAATTGGCACCAGAACTTAACTTTCCATCCAAGGATTTTTCCACTTCATTTATATATTATACATGTGGGTATCAGTATTTTTCATTAATTAAAATTAGCAGCAAATACAAAAGGCCAAGATTCTTCTCTCAATATAAGTTACAAGGTTCTCCTTAGGAAATAATGACTTTTCCTGCCCAGCAATTGACCACTTATGTGATGTACAAAAGCTGAATTTTACCCAGATTTATAACATTTAAGCAGTTTAGCATTTCATTTTGGAGGTGGTTTGGTAGGGGCTCCCATAAGTAGGCTGCCTCTCTCTGGCTAGACCATAATTTGACCCTTTGAATTGAAAATGAGATAGAAAGAATTTCACTCTCTTTCCTCTGTATCACATATCATGCAAGCAGTATCCAGATATTTTTTACAATGATTTCAGTCCTCCAAAGCCCTGTTTGACAGCCCAAATAATCCTAGACCCTGGAAATTATATAACTTGTGTGAGGAAGGGGGTGAGCATAGGAGTTTGCCAGCAATGTCCAGACAAGTTCTTATAAGAAAAACTTGACGATGTTTCCATGGAAAGGGGGACAAATTTTTATCTCCTTTATATTTTTACTGGGGTAGAAATTGTATGACCACATGCCATTCAATAATAATCCTTTTTACTGAATTTGCGATATATATGAGATGAGTTCTACCTGATTTATTTTTAAATATACACCTGTACGTATCTGTATCACAACAGTAAGCAAGTGGGATTTCTAAACAAAGAGGTTTAAGTAGAAACCTGTGGGTATGACACATTTTCCTCTCTCAGGGCAGAGATACAGTCTTTCTTTTTGGAAGGGGTGCATGGCTTGGCAGTACTTTGCTTTAGAACAGTAAATCATGGCCACAGTCAGTGTATCCATCTTCTTCATATGAGAAGAAAAAAATCATTATGTAAGGGCTCTTGAGCCCCACAGAGAGATTTTTTCCACTGTGAGGACTTTAGTTGCGGTGAGCAGGGGCTTCTCTGGCTTGCGGTGCACGGGCTTCTCATTGCAGTGGCTTCTCTTGTTGCAAAGCACGGGCTCTAGGCGCACGGGCTTCAGTAGTTGTGGCACACGGGCTCAGCAGCTGAGGCTCACGGGCCTCAGAGCACAGGCTCAGCAGTTGTGGCACACGGGCCTAGTTGCTCCGCGGCATGTGGGATCCTTCTGGACCAGGGATCGAACCCATGTCCCCTGCATTGGCAGGCAGATTCCCAACTGCACTAAAACAGAAGAATAATGACGCATGTCCATTTAGTGCTTGTACAAATTCAAGCTTACATTTTTCTTTTGATCAAGCATATTTCTGGTCTTATTTTCTATCCTTTCCTCAAGCTTTTTGCTTGCTCGTTATTTACTCAATTATTGCCTAATGTGTTTCAGGCACTTTTCTAGGCATACTAAGATGAAGACATATGGTGCCTGTCTTCAAGCAGCTCATTGTCTTATACAAGTGTCAGGCTGGTACGCAAACATTTGTCTTTGTATCCCTAGTGTATACACCCTAAACTCCAAAAGACCTACAGCTTCAGCCCCTCTCTCATTACTCTTTGTGTTATGTTCTACTTCTGATCCATTGAGGTGTTTATCTTGTTTTAATGCCACTGTGCCTTTTAAATGTTCTTTTTATGAATTATCTATCATGATGTGTGTTTGCAGCAATGCAAGTCTTCTCAGCTTGATCTTGAAACTCAAACAAATTGGGATAAGAAATCCCAATATTTGCAGTGGTTTTAAATATTTTATAAAATATAGAAATTAGCTGTTAATTGACAATTTAAAACAAATAAACAATCATGAGCCTCTGGGTTACAAAAGTATTTCATAAAGAAAATTATTTAAAACTGTTTATTAGAAAAATTTCATACAAAAATATATAATGAGCCTCCATGTGCCTATCACACAGGTACAACAATTATAACCAGCCTGATATTCTTGTTTCATTTATACCCACCCCAACACTTTTTTTTTCTTCCTTTAATGGAAATAAAGTGGTGGAGCATTTTAAAGCACATCCCCAGCATTATATCATTTCTCCCACAGACACTTCATACTTTTAACAGAAAGGGATTTTTTAAAAAAACTCACACACACAAAATAACATATTACACCCAACAAAATTAACAATAATTTCTTAGTATTATATAATACCCTGCCTATGCTTAATTTTCCCCAACTGTCTCAAAAGCTGTCTTTTCACAGTTAATAAAGACCACACATTGCAACTGTTTGTTCTTTAAGTCTCTTTTATTGGATATCAGTGTACTCTCCCCCTTTTCAAATAATATTTATTTGGGGAGAAAAACTGTAGAATTTCCTACATTCTGGATTTGGCTGATTTTATCTTGCAGTGTAAATTAGCATATTCTTCTTTTTCCCTTTTTTCCTTAAAACTAGTACTTATATCTTCAGGCTTAATTAGATCAAATCCTTTCTTCAGGGATATTTTATAAGTGGTGCTGTGTAATTTCTACTGCTTTACATCATGTGACACATATCTGTTTGGTCAACTTTGGGTGACATTAAGATTAATTACAAGGCTCAGGTGGTGTCCTCTCAGGTCCATCTATTATAATTTTCCATTAACCTTTTACCTAATGGTTATAGCAGCCACTGCTGATTGTTACTTAGATCCATTATTCCATTAGGTATTGCAAAATAGTGATTTTCTAATTCTATCATTTGTTCTGCATTTATTAGCTGTGATTCTTTGATTAAAGAAGAATTTTCCTTCAATAACTATTTGGTACCCTGACATATCCTGTTCATACAGGAAAGGAAGAATAAATGCTTGATTCTCTACCTTTATGTTTTCAGAATAATGAGTTGGTGCCCTACCTTGCTTTTCTGCTGGGTCTCCTTGGTGGTTTAAAGTAGCACAATATTGTTTTTCATCTCCACGTAGCACTTCTTTACCTTACATGGTTCCTTTTCTATGACATCCTGATCTGATTTCAAATGGAACATTCTCTTAAGTCTTCTTTCATCCATAAATAATGAATCTCCTAAATACTCTTCTGTTTTGTGTAAGTCAGTGAGGAAAAGAAGCTATGTTAGGTTTTTCAATCAGTGGAAATGTAATATGGGACATTGGTTACAAATAGGAGTTCTAAAGAATTAAAGGGGGGATACTGGTAACTACAAGAAGTGACTACCCATCGAGACTGAAGGAAAATGGTTGTATGCAGTGCCCACAAGAACTTTATCCCCAAGGTTACTGAGCACCTGCCACTGACTTTGGAGCCACTGCTGCTACCACCACTGCAGGAGTGTGGAACTCACATTTCCACTGATGCTGCAGTAGCTTCTGTCACTGTTGCTGGTGGAATCAGACTGCCTGAGCGCTATGTTGATGGGGATGACAAAGCACTCCCTACTGCCATAGCCGCTGGACCACATTGTCTGAGAGGAACCCAGGAGACTGCATTCACCTCGTGCAGCTGTCACCGCTAGGAGAGCCACCAAAACCTAAAATAGGGGGAAATGGCTTCTTCTTTTTCTCCTGCCTCCGAGTCTAATCTCCTACTATAGTGCTTCCCACTGATAGAACCCAACCAGAAGAACCATGCTTACAAGGGGGTCTGTGAAATGTAGTTTTTAGGCTTCTCTCCTCTGCAATATTGAGCAAAACATGAAAGGGCAGGATGAAGCTGACAGCAGACAGACAAATGATCACACGTGCTTCTTTCAGTAAATCCATCTTTGCAGAGACAACCAACTCCTCCAAGTCTTCAGTAATATGTGGAGCTGCAGAACTTTTTTTCAAAAGTCATATGATTTTGCTTATTTACTATTCACATTAGGAAGTTTTTTGTGTGTGTATTGTGATTTTATAGTCAAATAGGAGTTAAATTTATTTCATAAATTACAGAGAGGTCTTTAGTTTCAGATTAATAGCCTAAAATTTTAATATATGTAAATAAATATTGACATCAGACCAATTTAGATATCAAACTGTCTGGGCAACAAAAGAAACCAAAGCCATGGTGGGGAGCTTCATATCAATAAAATATAACATAGACAGAATTTCTAAGGAAAGACCCTACCATACAGAATCATTTTTTTTAATAATTTTTATTGGAGTATACTTGATTTACAATGTTGTGTTAGTTTCAGGTGTACAGCAAAGTGAACCAGTTATACATATACATATATCCACTCTTCTTTAGATTCTTTTCCCATATAGGTCATTACAGTGTATTGAGTAGAGTTCCCTGTACTATACAGTAAGTTCTTATTAGTTATCTTTATATATAGTAGTGTGTATATCTCAATCCCAATCTCCCAATTTATCCCTCCCTCTGATCCCCCCTGGTAACCATAAGTTTGTTTTCTACATCTGTGACTCTATTCCTGTTTTGTAAATAAGTTCATTTGTACAATTTTTTTACATTCCACATACAAGCGATATCATATATTAGACTTTCTCTGTCCGACTTACTTCATTCAGTATGACAATCTCTAGGTCCATTTATCTTGCTGCAAATGGAAGTATTTAGTTCGTTTTTATGACTAATATTTCACTGTATATATGTACCACATCTTCTTTATCCACTCCTCTGTCAATGGACATTTAGGTTGCTTCCATGTCTTGGCTGTTGTAAATAGTGCTGCAATGAACATTGGGGTGCATGTATCCTTTCAAATTATGGTTTTCTCTGGATATATGTCCAGGAGTGGGATTGCTGGATCATATGGTAGTTCTATATTTAGTTTTTTAAGGAACATCCATACGGTTCTCCATAATGACTGTACCAGTTTACCTTCCCACCAACAGTGTAGGAGGGTTCCCTTTTCTCCACACCCTTTCCAGCATTTATTGTTTGTAGATTTTTTGATGATGGCCATTCTGACCAGTGTGAGGTGATACCTCATTGTAGTTTTGATTTGCATTTCTCTAATGATTAGTGATGTTGAGCATCTTTTCATGTGCCTTTTGGCCATCTGTATGTCTTCTTTGGAGAAATGTCTGTTTAGTTCTTCCATCCATTTTTTGATTTGGTTGTTTTTTTGATATTGAGCTACATGAGCTGTTTGTATATTTTGGAGATTAATCCCTTGTCAGTCACTTTGTTTGCAAATATTTTTTCCCATTCTGTGGGTTGTCTTTTTGTTTTGTTTATGGTTTCCTTTGCTGTGCAAAAGCTTTTAAATTTAATTAGGTCCCATTTGTTTATTTTTGTTTTTATTTTCATTACTCTAGGAAGTGGATCAAAAAAGATATTGCTGTGATTTGTGTCAGAGAGTGTTCTGCCTGTGTTTTCCTCTATGAGTTTCATAGTACCCGGGCTTACATTTAGGTCTTTAATCCATTTTAAGTTTATTTTTTGTGTATGGTGTTAGAGAGTTTTCTAATTTCATTCTTTTACATGTAGCTGTCCAGTTTTCCCAGCATCACTTATTGAAGAGACTGTCTGTTCTCCATTGTATATTCTTGCCTCATTTGTCATAGATTAGTTGACCATAGGTGCTTGGGTTTATCTCTGGACTTTCAAGATCTCTTTTAAGTGACAGCTTTTATCTGGATCTAGGTTGGGGCCTTTGCAGGTGGTAAGTATGCTCTTCCTGCAGCCAATTTGTAAACATGAAGGGAAGCCAAAGAGAAAGTCCAAAGAGTCCCTCAGACTATCCTTGCTATCCAGGTACAGGTCAGAAAACTTTGTCTCTCATTTAGATATGTCATGAGAGTGGGCTTGTTCCTACTTAGTTACCTGGGACAACATCATGGATCTCCCAGTTTTCTTCCCCTCTTCAAATCAGCATTTTACCTTACACACATTTCTCCAAATGTTTGGTAAATAGATGATACTTAGCCTTGGTTTCTGAAGCTGCTAAAAAAACTGCCTCACTTGCATACATTTTTTGAAGGTTTTTAAATAGGAATTTAAGAGGAAAAGCTAGGGAATCTGTGCTTATAAAATAATGCTACTGAAAAATATACTTATTCTATAATTATTATTTCAGCACTTACCCTTACATGCTTCATTAATTGTCAACTGATACAAAATCTATGTTTAAATGTTTCCATCTATATGGAGTATTAGTATTTTTCTTTGAAAATGTAGTTAATAAATTAAATAATATAATAAATCTATATAATAAGTCTTTATTGAAAAGGTAATACTTTCATATGGTTAAAAATACAAAATACCAAAATAGTGAAAAGTCTCCTTCCCATCTGTGTCCTCCAGCCATTCAGTTTCTTTCCCCAGATTCTGGTCCAGATATATTTTATGCACAAAAGTATACTCATATATCCTGTTTCACACCTTGTTTTTTCACTTAACAATGTATATTGTAGATCACTCCATTTCAGTACATAAATAGATGTCAGTTTCCCCCATGTATAGGATAAACTCCTAGAAGTGGAATTGCTGTATCAAATTTGTAATTTTTTTTTTTTTTTTTTTTTGCGGTATGCGGGCCTCTCACTGTTGTGGCCTCCCCCGTTGCGGAGCACAGGCTCCGGACGCGCAGGCTCCGGACGCGCAGGCTCAGCGGCCATGGCTCACGGGCCCAGCCGCTCCGCGGCATATGGGATCCTCCCAGACCGGGGCACGAACCCGTATCCCCTGCATCGGCAGGCGGACTCTCAACCACTTGCGCCACCAGGGAGGCCCTATCTTTTGTAATTTTGATGGGTATTGTCAAATCATCCTCCATAGGACAATTTACATTTTCACTATCAACATGTGAGAGTATCTGTTTTCCCACATTCTCACCATCACAGTGTATTATCAAACTTTTCATCTTTACCAGGTGAAGAAAAACCTGTGATATCAGTGTAATAAAAGATATTCTTTTATTATAAATGATGATAAGCATTTTTGTATAATTAAGTACTGTTTTCCTTTCCTTTTTTGTGAGCTGCCAATTCATAGTCTTTGTCCATTTTTTCAGTTGGTTTTATGGTCTTTTTCTCATCAATTTTTAGAAATGTTTTATATTTCAGGAAAACTAGCCCTCTATTTGTGAGGTAATTTGCAAATATCTTCCTATTACATTATTTGTCTTTTGTTTTTGCATATGGTCATCTTTGTAAAAAATATATGAGGTAAATTTATTAAGCTTTTCCTTTATGGCTTTTGAGTTTTATGTCATAGCTAGACAGAGCTTCCCCAATCTTGAATTTTTTTTATTCTCTCATTTTTAAACACTTAAACCTTTATATTTAAATATTTGATCTATTGACCTAATGAGACTTATGGTATGGTTCCAATTTTATTGTCTTATATGGCTACCCATTTCCCCTGAAACTATTCATTGTATAATTCATCTTTACCCTATGGATTTGAACATGTTTATGATCTACCAAATTATTTATTTGTCTATTTCTGGACTTTGTGTTCTGTTCAATCAATCTGTCTATTTGTATGCCTAATGATGTTATTTGAAGTATTGTTACTTTATAATGTGTTTACTATCTGGTAAGGCTACTTCTTCCCTTGTCAATCTTCTCTTTAAAGGCTTCAGGACCTCGAGAGATTTTGAAACTACAGATCTAAGCCATCTTTTGTATGTCCATGCAACAGGAAAGGCATTGCATCAGTCACAGTCCATGCAAGCATGGAGTCCATATCCAATGTGCAGGCACTTTTGCTAGATGCAGAGAAAATCCCAGTAAACTGGTGATTCAAGATGGTGCCTTTTGTAAGCAAGTTTAAGAAACTTGAAGAATTTTAAAGAAATGTTGCTGTGTACATTCATTCCCCATTCTGCTTCAAACTGAAGAAGCAGGAGCTGAAAGAGTTACCATTTCAAAGCATCAAGCAAAAAAGCCAGATAAAGGAAGAAAAATGGGTCTGGCATTGAATCTAGGGCATGGTGCCACATCTTGAATAAGCACTACATTTATTAAAATGGAACCAGGGACAAGTCACCTGTCTACTACATTTTATTCCCATTTGGGTAATCTTCAGTCGTCTTCCCTAGTTTGAGCATCTGTGTGATTCAGTTTCAACTCTGATTTTTTAAGTTGTTACTGTCTGCTCTAGGAGAAAAGCAATACAGAGACACTTTAAAAAAATCCTGCTGTAGATTGCCTCAGTGAAAAGCCTGTTTTGTCACTTACTAGCTGAGGGATTTAGGCAAGGTGCATAACCTCTCTGTGTAACCTGCCCCATTTTCCCTATGTGTAAAATGTGAATAACAGTAGCCCTGTTTCATCAGGTTGTCTTGAGAACTAAATGAGATAATATGCTGGCACTTAGCACAGTGCTTGGCCCATATTATGTACTAGATAAAGTTACTGTTAACTATGATGATCATCATATCATTTATTTTAACAACTAAGCAACTATATGATGAAAAATTTATTTTTATTTTCGCTTTACAGAAACCAAGGTTTTATGTTTTTCCCAATTTCCATAACTACGCTGTTGCTAGAAGAAGGGTGAGATTCAAATCCTGTTTTGAGTACATTTCAATGAAGCCAACTGCCTTTGTGGCTCTAAATCCTAAAATTATGTGTTTTCTAAATCTAATACTGACCAATGAGGATATCGTCCATTTTTTTCTTATGCCTCTTCTATTGATTACTTCTCCAGGATTGACTTACTTCACTGACCCCAAATCCTTTGTCACATTTAAAACCAACTTGTATTCCCTTCTTTCAGTACTTTATTATATCTCCTCAGTCACTCCCTTTAAATAGTGAAACATAATACTGCTAGTTGTAATACATCCTAGAATACCTAGGATATTAATTTTGAGGCAAAGCCTTGAGACTTTTCACCTAGGTTTTCAGTATTTTTTCTTTATTCACACCCTTTAATAAAATAATAGAAATGAAATCACCACTGGAGTTTTAACACCAAAAAAAGAACTGCCTTATTCAACCTTCTGTCCCTTGCTATACATGTAACCAATAAATCCTACCCCTTTATAGATGAGGAAATTCAGCATCAAAAATGACTCATTTGTCGAAGCTGTAGTCTAAGGTACATTTGAGATAAACCCTGGGAAGAGTCAGCCTTCCATTCTCCATTCAGTAGAGTACGTACCTGGGCTTGTTGACTTAGAAAATCCTGGGCCATATGCAATGTAATCCCCTGAGATAGTTCAAGAGACTGACTTAGTATTTCAGTGCCATAGTGAGCATAAGAAGATGACCTGGCCTCTAAGAGCTCCATGTGGAATGATAGATGCAGGAGCATATGGTTAAATGATGAATTTTTAGAGTCCATGCTTCAGGACTTTTTGCAGATTATCTAACTGTCTGTCTGTCTATCTACCTACTTGTTAACTTGTTTGTTTTTCAATGCATTTGACAAACACCAAACTTCTGGAGAAAATATGGCTAAACCTAATTAGTCCCCACTGACCATTCCAGCATCATAAGACTCTACTGGATTCTAATCTGAGGGATTTACAAACCCTTGGAGGAAATACAACAAAAGGAGTCAACACACAAACTCAACTCAGACTGGTCAAATAATTGGTAACTTATTGGCTCATATAAATGAGAAGTTCCTGACAGAGCTGGAATAGGTGCCTGATCTTTGGAATAGGTGCCACTTTTCCAGTGTGTCCAGTGAAACTTCCAAGATTCACTGTAATTGAACCAACTTTGTTTATATGCCTATCCATGAATCACTGGGCCAAAAGAAAGAAATATACAGTTTTTGCCAACTCTTAGAATTGGAGTTAAAGTCATCTTTCCACCTCACTGCACCCCATGCCCAAAACTATGTGAATTGAGAGTAGAGAAGAGGTGGTTTCTTGTAGGATAATGAAAGTGACATTACCAGAAGAAGAGAGAAGGGATGCCAGCCAGGCAAAAACAAATGTTTACCATACATGATTTAAAATGTGATGATGCATATTCTATTATCTCATTCATTCATTCAAACATTAAGAAAACAAAATATTAAAGCATAATCTCTGCCCTCAAGAAAATCATATCAGTGATTTTTAAAATAATCATATCAATACATTATGATGATATATTAGATTCCATTCAAGGTATACACACAAAATAAGCTATGAAAACACATAGTAGGGCTATCAGTTATACTCACAGAGGCCTTGGCTATGATTCTGTTATTAAATTGTACACTAATGTCTACCAGTAACATGCTAATACACATAAATGTGTAGAAAATGAAAACAGAGACCTCACTCATAATTCTTGGTAAGGTGTGTGAAAATTAATAAACAGAAACTTCAATTAAATTAGAGTTAAGGGGTCACAAGGGGGAGCTCTCATGCCTTACATAATAGCAGACCCAAACAGGAAGAAGAAAGACTTTCACTTCTTGCCTGGCTAAAGCTCAGGCAATGAGAGATTGTCACAACTCAGCCAATGAAAAACCACTATACTTTGAACTCTCAATTCCTCCAATGGAGGAATTGTTTACTACAGCCCTCCCAACTTCCTTTTCCCCTCTTTTTTTAAAAGAGTTCTCCTCACCTTGCTGTGCAGGGACTTGCATGTGGTTCGCAGTGGTTGCAGACCCTGAATTGCAGTTTTTGCTGGAGAAATCATTGGTCTTCTATTTGTTTTAGGTCAACAGGTGACTAACCTTATTTTAGATGTGTCTACAATCTAATATGGAATCAACAGCTGAGGTAGTGTTTTTCATGATTTGCCACTGCTTGATGCTTCTAGGAAAGGATAAGTTGGCAGCATCCACACTGAAAATTTGTTAACTTTGTACACTGCAATTTACTTTTTGATGTACAATGCCACAACTACTATTAAATTTCATGCCATGGTGGGTAGTTATTTATCAGATAGGAAATGGCTCTCTTTAAAAAATGTATTTCACTCTTCTACCACTTGGAAAGTACTGCAATGTAATTGAAAATTGGTCTAGTCAATCTGCCGTGGGCTTCTGAGAAATAATTTCTGTGAATAACTACCACCAAGAGCTTCCCCAAGGAAAACCTTTCATTAGGACCGAGAACACTTTCTGATGATTCTAATAATTACCTTTCTTTGAGTTACTGGCTCACCAGTATGGTTGTCATAAAATGCTTTGCTGGTTTTCTTTCATGCCTCTTGCCTTTATATAGCTCAAGAGCCCACAACAGAAAGAGAAAACTGTTTGGTCAGGACATGAGTGTTTATTAACTACTGCTTTGCATGAAGTATTTATTGAAATGTTGATAAAACAAACACTGAAAAATATTCTTCTGGAATGCAATAGGACATGGCCCCAATTCATCCTTAAATGTCCCTAAAGAGTTTTCTCTGATATGGTTGTTATTGTTACTGAAGTAAGGCTGTGGGAATATGGAGGGAGAATTCTCAAATCAGAAACAGGAGATCTGGGTTTAAGTCCTGGGTCTACCTAAACTATAAGGTAAGTGGGGATAATAAAACCTATGCCTTTCCACAGATTATTATGAAGATTTAATAAGCTAGTGTGAGAGTAATACAAAGCATTATGCATGGCACATAGACAGTGCTCATACATGTTTGCTGAATAAGAATTCAGTTAGATTTCCAACTTTCTTATATTTGCTATTTGAATTGCAAGAGTTCATTAACACTATAGTAGTTCATTCAATTACTGAATTCAACAATTGAACACCTTCATTTACTTTATACAATAAAAGATGCTTAGATTGTTTTTTAAAAAAAAGAAAAAGAAAATACACATCAGTCCCTGTACTAATGAGTGGAAAGGTAAGGGCATGAATAGTTACATCACATTGAGTGTAGTAAGAGAGTTATGCACAAGGATCCCTGAAAACATGAGGAAAGATCCCTTGAAACTTCCTGAAGAAGTCAGAAAAAATGTTCACAGAGAGGACAGCACTTGAGCTCAGGCATAAATAATAAGCAAGAATTTTCCAGATGGAGACAGTTGAAGCAAGACGAGTAGAGACCTACAGACAGAGAACAGAGCATATGCTAGGCATGAGGGAAAATGGTATGGTAATAGAACAGAAGGCAGATTAGTATGACTAAAAGGGGCTGCATGAGGAAGAAAACCAGGAGGTGAGGGAATAAAGATCAGATCATGAAGGCTCTTGTGTGCCTCTCTAGGAGTTTGAACTTTATCTTCTAAGGCTAGAAAATCAGAATCACTTACAGGTTAGCTGGTGGTTTAGCTCAGAGTTGCTTATGAAGTTGAAAGTCAAGATGTTGATCAGAGCTGCTGTCCTCCAAAGGTTTAATTGGGGCTGGAGTCTACTTGCAAGATGGCTCATTCACATGGTTATTAGCAGAGAGACTCAGATCATTGTCACATGGGCCTCTCTCTAGTGCTGCTTGAGTGCCTTCATGACATGGTTGCTGGCTTCCCTCAGAGCAAGAATCTTGTGTTTAGATTCAAGAAAGAGAGAGAGAGCGAGCAGTAGGCCACCAGTTTATTTATGACCTGGTCTCAGATGTCACACAATGACATAGCCATCATATCCTATTAGTTAAAAGTGAGTCACTAAGTCCAGTCCATACTCAAATGGAAGAGAATTAGTCTCCCCTTTTGGAGGGAGGGGTGTTGAAGAATTTCTGGAGAATATTTTTAAACCACCACAGGAAGAGATTCTGTTGTCCATTCTCACACCTGCTAGATGCAGTTTGGCTGCCTGCAAAATTTCTTGCTCATATTTCACTTCTCTCTAGATTTCTTGTGGCCATGCCTGTGAGGATGCCCCACAACATTGTTTCGGGTGCTACCACCCAGATCAAAGCTGTTCTTGCCATATCCATCTCACACTTCACTCTTTAATTCTGTAGATACCATGATCTGTCTTTAATGCCTGGTCAAATCTCAAGGTATGAAAAATATCCTCCAGATCTCTTCATTGAAGCCTTGGGGAAAGAAAAGACCATGAATGATGTGGAGTAGGTTCAAATATGGCCCATGGGTCACAATTATTAAGATCTTGATAGTTCTGTGAGAGGGAAGGAAAGACTTTTCCAGTGTTGGTAGTTGTAAGTCATTATTTCATTCCAGATGTTTTTAGTTCTCTATTCTTAAACACCAGTTAAAGCGTAGCTTAACAGTGTTCTCAGGAGGCTTTTCTCTAACCAGTTTGCAGATTTGTTTCACTAGGACATCTTTGAAATACGTGGCCATAGTTGCTTTGTTTCCTGGATTCATTATCCATATAATATGTGTTTTAGTTTTATTACTCCTGCAAGCAGAGCTGGAGACAAGAACCAGAGTCCAAGGAGTTTATTTAGGCAGTGATCTCAAGAATCACGAATGAGGGAGTGGTGAGAGTGAAGCAGGGAAGAGAAAAGGTCAGTATAAGAGTGTTTTTCAAGGTCACTGTTGGGACCATTGGTATCTCAACTGTACTGGGATTGTTAAACATGTACAGAATACTTCCAAGAATTTTCCAAAGGACAGGAAGCTGAGGTATTTATCCACTGACTCCCACTGGTTGAAAGCAGCCTGAGTTCTTCAATGTTCTGTATTTCTGGATTGTCCCCCTGAGTGGCTGAATGGACTCCTGCAGGTCTGGAAAAGGCATGAAAACTTCAAGTGTGAAGCTATCCATGTGCCTCTAAATTCTCATGCAGCTGTCCACTGCAGCTGCAGCTCTTACTGCAGAGGTGGGCTGAGGGCATGTGAGGCAGGAAAACAAAAGCCTGTGATACAACTTGTAAATGAACGCTGAAGGCAACACTTCAAGGGATTTATCCTACAGATGTTAAAACAGTCTTTGGAACAAGGACACTGCCCCTTGAGGTAACTACTCCAAAAGAATAAGACTTATTTGGATCTTTAAGTTGTGAATTTTTTTATTGTTTTGAAGGGGTTTAATATTACAGCTCCTATGGGGCAGCACAAATCAGAATTGTAAAGTGGAGCAAATATATATTTTTTAATTAATAGATTTTATTTTTTAGAACATTTTCAAATTTACATAAAAGTTGAAGAGGTAGTACAGAGCATCACTGTGTACTCCCAACTCCCCCACATGGTTTCCCCTATTATCAACATCTTACTTTAGTGTGATACGTTTGTTACAACTAATGAACCAATATCAATACATTATTATTAGCTAAAGTCCATAGTTTACATCCAGGTTAATGCTTTGTGTAGTACAGTTCTATGGGTTTTGAAAAATACATAATGTTCCGTATCCAACTTTACAGTATCATACAGAATAGTTTCACTGCCTTGAAAATCCCCTGTGCTTCAACTAATCATCTTTCTTCCCTCTCCCAAATCCCTGGAAATCACTGATTTTTTACTATCTCTATAGGTTTGCCTTTTCCAGAATGTGATATAGTTGGAATCGTGTAGATATAGCCTTTTCAGACTGGCTTCTTTCACTTAGTAATATTCATTTAAGGTTCCTCTATTTCTTTTTGTGGCTTGATAGCTTATTTCTTTTTATCACTAAATAATATTCCGTTGTATGGGTGAACCGCAATTATGAATAAAGTTGCTATAAATATTGATTTGCAGGGTTTTGTGTGGACATAAGTTTTCAACTCCTTTGGGTAAATACCTACCGGTGCAATTGTTGGACCATATAGTAAGCCTGTGTTTAGCTTTGTAAGAAACTGCCAAACTGTCTTCCCAAGTGCTGTACCAGTTTGCATTCCCTCCAGCAATGAATGAGAGTGTCCAATGCTCCATATCCTTATCAGCATTTGGTGTTGTCACTGTTTTGGAATGAGAGGTAGTATAACATTATTGTTTCAATTTGCAATTACCTGATGGCATATGATGTTGAGTATCTTTTTATATGCTTATTTGTGTCTTCTCTCTTTTTTCTTGGTTAGATTGACTAAGGTTTATCAACTTTGTTGATCTTTTCAGAGAAGCAGATTTGGTTTCTTTGATTTCTGGTTTTCAACTTCATTGATTTCTTCTAATTTTCATTATTTCTTTTCTTGTACTTGCTTTCTCTTAAACTGCTTTTCTTACTCTAGTTTCCTAAAGTGGAGATTTAGATTTCATTTTAAATCTTTCTTCTTTTTAGTATAGTCATTCAGTGCCATAAACTTCCCTGTAAGCACTGCTTTTGCTGTTTCCCACAATTTTGATATTTGGTTTGAAATATTTTTTACATTTCCCTTGCAACTTTTTCTTTCACCCACTTTTTATTTATAAGTGTATTGTTTAATCTCCAATTACTTTGGAATTTTCCAGCTATCTTTCTGTTATTGAGTTCTAGTTTAATTCCACTGTGGTCTGAGAGCATACTTTGTATGATTTCTATCCTTTTAAATTTGTTAAGATGTGTTTTATGGTACAGAATGTAGTTTATCTTGATGAATGTTCCTTGTGAGTTTTAGAAGAGTGTGTAGTCTGCTATTGTATGAAGTCCTCTATAAATGTGAATCTGATCCAGTTAATTGATGATACTGTTCAGTTCAGCTATGTTCTAACTGTTCTCTGCCTGTAGGATCTGTCAGCTAATGGGAGAAGGGTGTTGAAGTCTTTAACTACAATGGTGAATTTGTTTCTCCTTGCAGTTCGATTGGGTTTTGCCTCGTGTATTTTGATTTCTGTGTTGTTAAGTGCATACACGTTAAGCATTGGGATATCTTCTTATAGATTTGACCCCTTCATCATTATGTACTACCCCTCTTTATCTGATAAATTTTTTTGTTCCGAAGTCCACATTGTCTGAAATTAACTATTCCATCTTTCATTTGATTGGTATTAACATGGTATCTTTTTCTCCATTCCTTTACTTTTAATCTATCTGTGTGCTCATATCTAAAGTGGGCTTCTTGTAGACAACATATAATTGGTATTGTTTTTTTAATCAATCTATTTAACAATCTCTGTCTTTTAATTGATGCATTTATGCCATTCACATTTTAATTGATTGTTGATATAGTTGGATTAATATCTATCATGTTTGTAGCTCTTTTCTGTTCTTTCCACTCTTCTTTGTTGTCTTCCTCTCTTACTGCCCTCTGTGGTTTTAATTGAACATTTTATATTATTCTATTTTCTCTCCTCTTTTAACATATCAATTATGCTTCTTTAAATTTTTTGAGGTTGCCCTAGAGTTTGCAATATACATTTATAAATAATCTAATTCTACTTTCAAGTAACACATTACCACTTCACAGGTAGTACAGGTACCTTATAACAGGGTATTCTCTGTTCTTCCCACCCATCCCTTATAACATTGCTGTCATTCACTTCCCCTAACCATATGCTATAATCACCCAAAACATTGTTGCTGTCATTGCTCTGAACAAACAGTAATCTATTATATCAATTAAGAATTAGAAAGTTGTATGTCAATTATACCTCAAAAAAAGAATTAGAAAAATAAAATATTTTACTTTTCCTCTATTTCTTCTCTGATGTTCTTCCTTTCTTATGTAGATCTGAGTTTCTGCCTGTATTATTTTGCTTGTTTCTGAGGAACTTTTAATAATTCTTGCAGGGTAGGTATACTGGTGAATTCCCTCAGTCTTTGTTTGTCTGAGAAATCTTTATTTCTCCTTCACCTTTGAATGATGAAGCCACTGGATACAATTTTTTTTTAATACTGGTAGTTTTTCTTTAAATGCTTAAAATATTTCACTCCCCTCCCATCTTATTTTCATGGTTCCTGACTACAAGTCTGATGTCATTCTTATTTTTGTTCCTCATAGGTAAAATATTAATTTGCTCTGGCTTCTTTCAAAATTTTTTCTTTGTTTTTGATTTTCTGATGCATGTCTAGATGCAGTTATTTTTTTCACTTACCTTGTTTGGTATTCTATGAACTTCCTGTATCTGTGGTTTGGCATCTGTCATTAATTTTGAAAAATTTATAGCCATCATCTCTTCAAACAAGTCTTCTGTTCCTTCCTCTCTTTCCTCTGCTTCCCATAACATCTATTCCACTGCTTTCTTAACTGTCCCACAGTTCTTATATATTGTGTTTCATATTTTTTAAAAATTCTTTTTTTCTACATTTCAGTTTGGGAAATTTCTACTGACATATCTTTAAGATCAACAGTTTTTTCCTTGGAGTGTCCAATCTCGTAATGAGCCCATTAAAGCCTTTCTTCATTTTGTCCAGAGTTTTTGTTTTCTAGCATTTATTTTTGATTCTTTCTTAGAGTTTTCATCTTTCTGCTTACATTATTTATCTGTTTGTACAAGTCATCTACTTTTTCATTAGTCTTTAATATTTTAATCATAGTTATTTTAAATTCCCTACCTAATAATTCCAAAATCTGTGCCATATATGAGTCTGGTTCTGATGTTTGCTTTATCTCTTCAGAATATGCCTCTCCTTGTCTTTTAGCATGCCCAGTAATTTTTTGGTGAAAGCCAGACATGATGAATTGACTAATAGGAACAGAGGTAATTAGGCTTTGGGTGTGAAGTTTTATGATAATCTGCCTAGGAGGTAGGTTGTATTTAATGTTTGTTGTAGCTGTAGGTGCCAGAGGCTTCAGTTTCCTCTAGTTTTTGCATGTGTGTGTGTGTGTGTGTGTGTAACTCCCATTTGTATTTGTGCTTAACTTAGACCTCCTTTTTAAATTGAGTCTGTGTCTTGTAGTCCTCTCAGCTGTAATCCACTGATACTATACTGGAGTCCTGCTGATGTGATGGTAAGGTATAATGGACGAGACATTTTCTATAATCTTATGACAAAATCTCATTTTTTTAGTGGTTCTAAGTCCCTGGGCTTCGGTAGTGCTTCTTAGTTTTCTTACTTGTTTTTTATTTCCCTCCTCCCCTTCCTTGTGATAGGAAAGCTAGAGGGGGCTGGATCTGACCAGTTACCCCTCCTTTAGGTTAGATAAGACTCTGGTAACATAGCTTCCCGTGAAGGTCAGTCTTTTGTTAGGTCGGTGCTCTGGGCATATTTCAAAATGGTTATTTTTTCCCTCCTCCTGCTCTAAACACAGAAGGGAATTTTGCTCTCACCTTTAAGGCAAGAACCTGGTGAGATTGCTGGAGATAAAACTCATAAAAGTGTGGAGGTCTCTCTAAGACTGGGTCCCTAGGAGTTTTTAACTCCCAAGCTAGTCTGGACCCAGTCTCTAGAAATTCATCAAAATTACCATGTATATGTTCTTACCCATTTATGGCTCCAGTGGCTTCTGTTTCAGGTAAACTGATCTCAGCTCTGGTTCTCTGTATTCATCAGTCTCTCCAGATTTTAGGAAGACAATTTGCTCTATAATTTCAATTATTTGATGGATCTAAGAAAAGTCATTGTTTTTCAGCTTGTTCAGTGTTTTTCTTGTTGTGAGAATGGGAGTGGAAATTTCCAAGCTCTTTACATGTCAGAATTCAAAAAACATATTTTAACCTTTATTAAGTTATAGTTTACATATTATAAAATTCATGTATTTTAAATGTGCAAGTCAGTGATTTCTAGAAACTTTATTAAGTAAGGCAACCATCACCATAAGTCAGTTTTAGAGCATTTTCATCTCCCAAGTTGGGGAGTATGCTTTTGATATCTCCAACCTCCCTGCAGCAATTCTCCCACATGTCCAGACCTAAATGTCTTTGGTAATATTTCCCCAACATTTTATTATATCTGGTAAAGTACTATCTGCTGGAGCTCTTCTGATGCCCAGCCTTATTTTCCTAAGAGATTGGATTTGGAATTTGAAGACCCCACATTGCCACTTATTATTTTTATCACCTTAGGCAATTCACTTAAATTTCAGAGAATTTCCTGAGAAAAGAAAGTAGAAATTATTTATCCTGATATTCCCTGCAACTAGCAAAATAGTGGGCACATAGGTGGTGATCAATAAATATTTGTGAATGAACAAATCTGGATACAAAATTCATGGAATAGTGGGATTAGACCAGATTAGGAAGTGTGTTCTTGGATCTATGATGGGTATGGGAATGCCCTGATAAAGTCTGAAAATTTTTCTTGGTATAGCCTTCATGAAATTTTCAAAGGTTTCAAGGCCCAAAGGGGTAAAGAACAGTGGACTCAATGATATCCAAAGACTTTTCCAACTCAAACATTCTGTCAGTCAATGTATACTGTATTTCTTGCTCCTAACTCAGGTTTTTATAAACCAGATATTATATAGCTGAGAGTATTTTTGCATTTGGCTTTAGTTACTAATAAGCTTTCCTATTATACCACACACCTGAATTTATACAAGCACTGGTAAAAGGTGAATTCCACACTACTTAGGCTCAAAGATTGCAAGGTGCTAGTTCCCACAAATCTAAATCTTGGGATCTCACCACCTCTAGCTGACCATGAAAAAGGAGGCTGAGAGCTGAAGAGAAAAGAAGTGACTAGGTCTGCAAGTCAGACCCTGGCTTAATTTATCCAAATAGTTGCATGTGTGGAAGAGGTAGAAATGAGAGTTTAGTTTGCCTAGCCAGCCCCAAAGAGCCAGGTTCTGTTTAGAACTGCCTATCACTTTAAAACAGGAAACAGGAAGTAGAACACAGGTTCATTCCTTAAAAGACCATTATGAATTAGATTGCAACTCTTCAATTTTTAGAGGGCAAGCAGGGAGGTGAACTAAGAAGAGGGTGGACAGAAGAGGCAGGTCTGATGTGGAGAGATGGGGCTGAAAGTTTCCCTCCGTACTACTTTGGACATTGGACTTACTTTGATTGATAGGCTGTCATTCATCACTCAAGCATGATTTTGCCTTGAGCATGACTTCAATTTGATAAATGCTTTGTTGTTCTAACAAATGCTTTGTTGTACTTGCTGTACATAACCTTTCCTTAGGCCAACTTCTGTAGCATTTCCAAGTGTCCTCACTCAGCCATACAGTCATTACTAACACCTAGCCTCTTGATGCATTGGATTTATACTTAAATCATTTTTTTACTCACTCTGCCAAACACACACACACACACACACACAACATTAATTAAATATATTTTTTACTAGCAGGTAATTAATAAATATTTATTAAATGAATGGACAAATGCATAAATGAATCACTGCTGGCTTAAAGCATTTAGCTTGATGGAGTAACTAACACTTCATACACTGATATGTCTACTTATGTTATTATTTTTCTTCCTTACTCCCAACTCACACATGGTAAGATATAGAGTAATAAGAATATAGGACAAAGGACAGATATATTGGGGGATGTAAGAAGTCAGAATCATAAGAAGATGTTTCCATTTCCTGGGCCCTCAGATACCAGAAACCATGATGAGGTTTTATCTCATGGGTCATCACAGTGGTGTAGCAAAACAGGTGGGGCTTGATTATATTTATTTCTCAGAGGAGCTAAAACCAAGTGAAAGTAATGAATTTACCCAAGGTCAAAGAGACTGTAAGAGATACAGCCACACCAGGAATCCAATGCCAACTCCAATTTAGCACAGAGCCAGCCTGCATTTTACCCAGAGCCTGCTCAGACTGAATCTAGGGCTCCATACATAGGGTAGGCCCAGGTTGGCCCTGAAAGGAAGCAAAATTTGTCACTCCAAAAGAGACCTCTCTGTGTATTGATTATTTTAAGCTGGTTATTTTTAAGAAACTGCAGACACAGAAGAAGCTCTGAAAACTGAGTAAAAGCTACCCTTTTGTAAGAGATATTTACAGTTATAAGGGAAATCTCCATTCATAAATCTGTGTCCCTCTCTGTACCAGGAAGAGAAGAATAACTCTAAATCTCAAGAAACTCATCAATGGAGAAGGCCAGGACTTAAATTTGCATAACAACCTTACTCTTGTTTACTGTGCTTCTCCTGGTAACCTACCATAACCGACTTCTAACCCCTAGCATCTTGTTTTGTCTTTAGCTGAAGATGGTATTTAAGGTGATGGCTTTGGCCATTATGAGGAGTTACTCATAATTTCTCTGAGGCTCTCCCATGTACGCATTAGGTATACATGTTATTAAACTTTTGGGTTTTTTTCCTTTTAATCTGTCATATCAATTTAATTATTAGACCAGCCAAAAAATCTAGAAGGGTAGAAGGAAATTTTTTCTGCCCCTACACCCATAGACATAAAGCAGAACACCAGTGTTCTTTTTTTTAACATCTTTATCAGAGTATAATTGCTTTACAATATTGTGTTAGTTTCTGCCATATAACAGAGTGAATCAGCTATATGTATACATAAGCCCCTATCACCTCCCTCTTGCATCTCCCTCCCACCCTCATATCCCACCCCTACAGGTGATAACAAAGCACCAAGCGGATCTCCCTGTGCTAGGTAGCTGCTTTCCACTACCTATCTATTTTACATTTGGTAAATGTAAAAAATTTATCTTTTATTTATTTTTTTTTTAGATTCCATCTATATGTGTTAGCATACAGTATTTGTTTTTCTCTTTCTTACTTACTTCACTCTGTATGACAGACTCTAGGTCCATCCACCTCCCTACAAATAACTCAGTTTCGTTTCTTTTTATGGCTGAGTAATGGTCCACTGAATATATGTGCCACATCTTCTTTATCCATTCATCTGTCGATGGACACCTAGATTGCTTCCATGTCCTGGCTATTGTAAATAGAGCTGCAATGAACATTGTGGTACATGACTCTTTTTGGATTATGGTTTTCTCAGGGTGTTTGCCCAGCAGTGGGATTTCTGGGTTGTATAGTAATTCTATTTTTAGTTTTTTTAAGGAACCTCCATACTGCTCTCCATAGTGGCTGTATCAACTTACATTCCCACCAACAGTGCAAGAGGGTTTCCTTTTCTCCACACCCTCTCCAGCATTTATTGTTTGTAGACTTCTTGATGATGGCCATTCTGACTGGTGTGAGGTGATACCTCATTGTAGGTTGTTGGTTTTGGGTTTTTTTTTTTTTTTGCGGTACACGGGCCTCTCACCGTTTTGGCCTCTCCCATTGCAGAGCACAGGCTCCGGACGTGCAGGCTCAGCAGCCATGGCTCATGGGCCCAGCCACTCCACGGCATATGGGATCTTCCTGGACCAGGACACGAACCCATGTCCCCTGCATTGGCAGGTGGACTCTCAACCACTGTGCCATAAGGGAAGCCCCTCATTGTAGTTTTGATTTGCATTTCTCTAATGATTAGTGATGTTGAGCATCCTTTCATATGTTTGTTGGCAATCTGTATATCTTCTTTGGAGAAATGTCTATTTAGGTCTTCTGACCATTTTTGGATTGGGTTGTTTGTATTTTTGATATAGAGCTGCATAAGCTGCTTGTATATTTTGAAGATTCAACCTTTGTCAGTTGCTTCATTTGCAAATACTTTCTCCCATTCTGAGGGTCTTCTTTTCGTCTTGTTTATGGTTTCCTTTGCTGTGCAAAAGCTTTTAAGTTTCATTAGGTTCCATTTGTTTATTTTTGGTTTTATTTCCATTTCCCTAGGAGGTGAGTCAAAAAGGATCTTGCTGTGATTTATGTCATAGAGTGTTCTTCCTATGTTTTCCTCTAACAGTTTTATAGTGTCTGGCTTTACATTTAGGTCTTTAATCCATTTTGACATTATTTTTGTGTATGGAGTTAGGAAGTGTTCTAATTTCATTCTTTTACATATAGCTTTCCAGTTTTTCCAGCACCACCTACTGAAGAGGCTGTCTTTTCTCCATTGTATATTCTTGCCTCCTTTATCAAAGATAAGGTATCCGTATGTGTGTGGGTTTATCTCTGGGATTTCTATCCTGTTCCATTAATCTGTACTTCTGTTTTTATGCCAGTACCATGCTGTCTTGATTACTGTAGCTTTGTAATATAGTCCAAAGTCAGGGAGCCTGATTCCTCCAACTCCATTTTTCTTTCTCAAAACTGCTTTGGCTATTTGGCATCTTTTGTGCTTCCAAACAAATTGTGAAATTTTTTCTTCCAGTTCTGTGAAAAATGCCTATGGTAGTTTGATAGGGATTGCATTGAATCTGTAGATTGCTATGGGTAGTATAGTCATTTTCACAATGTTGATTCTTCCAATCCAAGAAAATGGTATATCTCTCCATCTGTTTGTATCATCTTTAATTTCTTTCATCAATGTGTTATAGTTTTCTGCATACAGGTCTTTTGTCTCCTTAGGTAGGTATATTCCTAGGTATTTTATTCTTTTTGTTGCAATGGTAAATGGGAGTGTTTCCTTAATTTCACTTTCAGATTTTTCATCATTAGTGTATAGGAATGCAAGAGATTTCTGTGCATTAATTTTGTAGCCTGCTACTTTACCAGATTTATTGATTAGCTCTAGTAGTTTTCTGGTAACATCTTTAGCATTCTCTATGTATAGTATCATGTCATCTGCAAACAGTGACAACTTTACTTCTTCTTTTCTGATTTGGATTCCTTTTATTTCTTTTCCTTCTCTGATTGCTGTGGCTAAAAAGTCCAAAACTATGTTGAAAACAGTAGTGAGAGTGGGCAACCTTTTCTTGTTCCTGATTTTAGTGGAAGTGGTTTCAGTTTTTCACCATAGAGAACGATGTTGTCTCTGGGTGTGTCATATATGGCCTTTATTATGTTGAGGTAAGTTCCCTCTATGCCTACTTTCTGGAGGGTTTTTACCATAAATGGGTGTTGAATCTTGTCGAAAGCTTTTTCTGCATCTACTGGTTTTATCACATGGTTTTTCTCCTTGAGTTTGTTAATATGGTGTATCACATTGATTGATTTGCGTATATTGAAGAATCCTTGCATTCCCGAGATAAACCCCTTGATAATACACCTTGATCAAGATAAACACTTGATCATGGTGTATGTTCCTTTTAATGTGCTGCTGGATTCTGTTTGCTAGTTTTTTTGTTTTTTTTTTTTTGTGTGTGTGGTATGCGGGCCTCTCACTGTTGTGGCTTCTCCTGTTGCGGAGCACAGGCTCCAGACACGCAGGCCCAGCAACCATGGCTCACGGGCCCAGCCACTCCACAGCATGTGGGATCCTCCCAGACCGGGGCATGAACCCATGTCCCCTGCATCGGCAGGCAGACTCTCAACCACTGCGCCACCAGGGAAGCCCCGCTAGTATTTTGTTGAGGATTTTTGCATCTATGTTTATCAGTGATATTGGTCTGTACTTTTCTTTTTTTGTGACATCTTTGTCTGGTTTTAGCATCAGGGTGATGGTGGCCTCGTAGAGTGAGTTTGGGAGTGTTCCTCCCTCTGCTGTAGTTTGCAAGAGTTTGAGAAAGATAGGTGTTAAGTCTTCTCTAAATGTTTGATAGAATTTCCCTGTGAAGACTTCTGGTCCTGGGCTATTGTTTGTTGGAAGAGTTTTTTGTTTTGTTTTGTTTTGTTTTGTTTTGTTTTGTTTTGTTTTGTTTGCTGTACGCGGGCCTCTCACTGCTGTGGCCTCTCCCGTTGTGGAGCACAGGCTCCGGACACACAGGCTCCGCGGCCATGGCTCGCGGGCCCAGCCACTCCGCGGCATGTGGGATCTTCCGGGATCGGGGCACGAACCCGTGTCCCCTGCATCGGCAGGCGGACTCTCAACCACTGCGCCACCAGGGAAGCCCTGTTGGAAGAGTTTTAATCACATTTTCAATTTCAGTGCTTGTGATTATATGTTATATTATAAATATAATTATAATATTTTATAATATTTTATAAATTATAATATTTTTATATTATAAATATAATTATAATATTTCTGTTTATATTTTCTATTTCTTCCTAGTTCAGTCTCAGAAGGTTGTGCTTTTCTAAGAATTTGTCCATGTCTTCCAGGTTGTCCATTTTATTGGCATATAGTTGATTTTAGTAATCCCTCATGATTCTTTGTGTTTCTGCAGGGTCAGTTGTTACTTCTCCTTTTTCATTTCTAATTCTATTGATTTAAGTCTTCTCCCTTTTCTTCTTGATGAGTGTGGCTAGTGATTTATCAATTTTGTTTATCTTCTCAAAGAACCACCTTTTAGTTTTATTGACCTTTACTATTGTTTCCTTCATTGCTTCTTCATTTATTTCTGATCCGATCTTTATGATTTCTTTCCTTCTGCTAACTTTGGGGCGTTTTTGTTCCTCTTTCTCTAATTACTTTAGGTGTAAGTTTAGGTTATTTATTTGAGATGTTTCTTGTTTCTTGAGGTAGGATTGTACTGCTATAAAACTCCCTCTTAGAACTGCTTTTGCTGCATCCCATAGGTTTTGGGTCATTGTGTTTTCATTGTTATTTGTTTCTAGGTATTTTTTATTTCCTCTTTGATTTCTTCAGTGATATCTTGGTTATTGAGTAGCATATTGTTTAGCCTCCATGTGTTTGTATTTTTTACAGTTTTTTTCCAGTAATTGATATCTAGTCTCATAGCATTGTGGTGGGAAAAGATACTTGATATGATTTCAATTTTCTTAAATTTACCAAGGCTTGGTTTGTGATTCAAGTTATGATCCTTCCTGGAGAATGTTCCATGAGCACTTGAGAAGAAAGTGTATCCTGTTGTTTTTGGATGGAATGTCCTATGAATATCAATTAAGTCCATCTTGTTTAATGTTTCCTTTAAAGCTTGTTTCCCTTATTTATTTTCATTTTGGATGATCTGTCCATTGATCAAAGTAGGGTGTTAAATTCCCCTACTATTATTGCGTTACTATCGATTTCCCCTTTTATGGCTGTTAGCATTTGCCTTATGTATTGAGGTGCTCCTATGTTGCATGCATAAATATTTACACTTGTTATATCTTCTTCTTGGATTGATCTTTTGATCATTATGTAGTGTCCTTCTTTGTCTCTTATAATAGTCTTTATTTTAAAGTCTATTTTGTCTGATATGAACATTGCTGCTCCAGTTTTCTTTTGATTTCTATTTGCATAGAATATCTTTTTCCATCCCCTCACTTTCAGTCTGTATGTGTCCCTAGGTCTGAAGTGGGACTCTTGTAGGCAGCATATATACTGGTCTTGTTTTTGTATCCATTCAGCCAGTGTATGTCTTTTGGTTGGAGCATTTAATCCATTTACATTTAAGGTAATTATCGATATGAATGTTCCTATTACCATTTTCTTAATTGTTTTGGGTTTGTTTTTGTAGGTCTTTTCCTTTTCTTGTGTTTCCTGCCTAGTGAAGTTCCTTTAGCATTTGTTGTAATGCTGGTTTGGTGGTGCTGAATTCTCTTAGCTTTTGCTTGTTTTAAAAGGTTTTAATTTCTCCGTCGAATCTGAATGAGATCCTTGCTGGGTAGAGTAATCTTGGTTGTAGGCTTTTCCCTTTCATCATTTAAATTATGTCCTGCCACTCCCTTCTGGCTTGTAGAGTTTCTGCTGAAGGATCAGCTGTTAGCCTTATGGGGATTCCCTTGTATGTTATTTGTTGCTTTTCCCTTGCTGCTTTTAATATTTTTTCTTTGTATTTAATTTTTGATAGTTTGAACAACATGTGTCTTGGTGTGTTTCTCCTTGTATTTATCCTGTATGGGATTCTCTGTGCTTCCTGGACTTGATTGACTATTTCCTTTCCCATATTAGGGAAGTTTTCAACTATAATCTCTTCAGATATTTTCTCAGTCCCTTTCTTTTTCTATTCTTCTTGTGGGACCACTATAATTCGAATGTTGGTGCATTTAATGTTGTCCCAAAGGTCTCTAAGACTGTCCTCATTTCTTTTCATTCTTTTTTCTTTATTCTGCTCTGTGGCAATTATTTCCTCTATTTTATCTTCCAGGTCATTTACCCATTCTTCTACCTCAGTTATTCTGGTTTTGATTCCTTCTAGAGAATTTTTAATTTTGTTTATTGTGTTGTTCATCACTGTTTGTTTGCTCTTTAGTTCTTCTAGATCCTTGTTAAACGTTTATTTTATTTTCTCCATTCTGTTTCCAAGATTTTGGATCATTTTTACTAACATTACTCTGAATTCTTTTTCGGGTAGACTGCCTATTTCCTCTTCATTTGTTTGGTCTGGTGGGTCTTTACCTTGCTCCTTCATCTGCTGCATATTTCTCTGTCTTCCCATTTTGCTTACCTTACTGTGTTTGGGGTCTCCTTTTTGCAGCCTGCAGGTTCATAGTTCCTGTTGTTTTTGGTGTTTGCCCCCAGTGGGTAAGGTTGGTTTAGTGGCTTGTGTAGGCTTCCTGGTGGAGGGGACTCGTGCCTGTGTTCTGGTGGGTAGCGCTGGATCTTTTCTTTCTGGTGGGGAGGGCTGCATATGGTGCTGTGTTTTTGGGTGTCTGTGAACTTAGTATGATTTTAGGCAGCCTCTCTGCTAACGGGTAGGGTTTTGTTCCAGTCTTGCTAGTTGTTTGGCATAGAACGTCCAGCACTGGAGCTTGCTGGCCATTGGGTGGAGCTGGGTCTTATCGTTGAGATGGAGGTCTCTGGGAGAGCTCTCGCTGACTGATATTACGTGCGGTCAGGAGGTCTATGGTGGTCCAGTGTCCTGAATTCAGCTCTCCCTCCTCAGAGGCTCAGGCCTGACACCAGGCTGGAGCACCAAGGGCTTGTCAGCCACATGGCTCAGAAGAAAAGGGAGAAAAAATGAAAGAAAAAAAGTTTTTTTAAATAAAATAATTAAAATTGAAAAAAACTTAAATATTATTAAAATAAAAAATAAGAGTGCAACCAAACCAATAAACAAATCCACAAATGATACCAAGTGCTAAAAACTATACTAAGATAAACATAAAATTCAGAAACAAGTCAGTGGCAGACAGGAAACCTCAAGTCTACAGTTGCTCCCAAAGTCCCCTGCCTCAATTTTGGGATGATTCATTGTCTCTTCAGGTATTCCACAGTTGCAGGGTAACTTAAGTTGATTGTGGGGATATAATCCGCTGCTCCTGAGGCTGCTGGGAGAGATTTCCCTTCCTCTTCTTTGTTCGCACAGCTCTTGTGGTTCAGCCTTGGATTTGGCCCCGCCTCTGCATGTAGGTTGCCCTCAGGCTTCTGTTCCTTCCCAAACAGGATGGTGTTAAAGCAGCGGCTGATTAGTGGGCTGTGGTTCACTCATGCTGGGGAAGGGTAGGGTACGGTAGTTATAATTGGAATGTAACTATCTACCGAGCCTCTGACGGCAGAGGCTGGTGTGACATTGCAACCGCCTGAGGTGCACCATGTGTTCTCCCGGGGAAGTTGTCCCTGGATCATGGGACCCTGGCTGTGTTAGGCTGCACAGGCTCCTGGGGGCGTGTGATAGTGACCTCTGCTTGCACACAGGCTTCTTGATGGCTGCAGCAGCAGCGTTAGCATTTCATGCCCATCTGTGGTGTCCAAGCTGATAGCCTCTGCTCATGCCCATCTCTGGAGTTTGTTTAGGTTGTGCTCTACCTTCTGTCAGGAGACAGGGAAGGAATCCCCTCTCCTTGCGCACCCCGAAACAGTGGTCTCTTGCTTCTTAGGCAGGTCCAGACTTTTTCCCAGACTCCCCATCGGCTAGCTGTGGCGCACTAGCCCCCTTCAGGCTGTGTTCACGCAGCCAACCCCAGTCCTCTCCCTGGGATCTGACCTCCAAAGCCCGAGCCTCAGCTCCCAGCCCCCACCCGCCATGGCGGGTGAGCAGACAAGCTTCTCAGGCTGTTGAGTGCTGGTCCACACTGATCCTCTGTGCGGGAATTGGAGAGGTGTTCTTTAGATTGCCTTGTAGCCCATATCTAAGTGCTTAGGTTAGCTATGGTGGTGGAAAACAAAGACATCTGACTAATATATTGATATCTTATGCTAAAGGGTCCTGCAATACAGCTGGGAGTTTACTCTCATTTGTAAGAAAAGCACTTAGCTGCTGAACCCATAACTTCACCTCAATTTCATTTGACATTCTTAATTAAGATTGACTTGCTAGTAGTCTCTAAAGATTACAGTAGGGGGTGGTTTCTAAAATGATCTTACTCATAAATGGATAAGTCATTAGTATTCTAGGAGAGCCTTCTACCCATCTGTATGGCTGGGGTGGGAGGACTGGGGCACAGAAGAGAGTTGGTGAGAACCTCTTCCCTAGTGAAAAACATGGGTTATTTTCCTTGATAAATCAGGACCAAATGCCTAGGCCAATTTTTATCCAATAATAGAGTCACCTGGGCACTTATTATAAATGTAAATGCCAGGTATCCCTCCCTAGAGATTCTGATTGCATAGTCCTTGGGGAATGGATCAGAAAAATCTTCATTTTTAACAAGCATTGCAGTTGATACTGACGTATGTGCTTGAGCCATGCCTGATAGGGACAGGTCACATCTGTAGGAAGGGAAGTCAGTGTTCATCTAAATAACAACAGACTTATAAATAATATGGAATTATATTCAACAGAAAAGATATAGATGCAATCATATTAATATCTGTAAAGCCCTATATTTCACAGGAGTACAGCAGTGAAACAAAGGCAGGGTCAACTTTTTGCTTGGAAAATTGGGGGAGGAACCATAGCTTTCTTTTTTTGACAATGCTTCTACAATTTGACTTCCACTATTCTGTGCAATTCAACTAGTTAAATACTTTTCCAGCACCTACCACATGCTAGTACCTAAATCTCTGTCCTCTCATCCATCAAGCCTAGTAAAGGAGGCAGATACAGAACTAAATAAATGAGTTCATTCAAGGGAGAACATGATCACTGAAAACAAATACAATAGACTAAAGAAGATGCCTGAAAATTTCAATTGTTAGAATAAGTCTTTGTAGTGTACTTCAGAGATGAGCTCCCTGAAAGAACTAATACAAACTGGCCTTGTCCCTGATATACATGTGTTCATTCAGTAAATATTAAATGGATAAGCAGGAATGGCTGCGTAATTAAATAGATAATTCATCACTAATTATCTTTTTTTTTTTTTTTTTTTTTTTGCTGTACGCGGGCCTCTCACTGCTGTGGCCTCTCCCGTTGCGGAGCACAGGCTCCGGACACACAGGCTCCGCGGCCATGGCTCGCGGGCCCAGCCGCTCCGCGGCATGTGGGATCTTCCAGGATCGGGGCACGAACCCGTGTCCCCTGCATCGGCAGGCGGACTCTCAACCACTGCGCCACCAGGGAAGCCCATCATCACTAATTATCTTGATAAATTTATTTTAAATTTTTTATTTGCAGTGTACTCATTTTACAAACCATATATAGTACAGGACAACTTACTTCCATGTATACACAACCCCTGTCCACACTGCCAGAAGTGGTCTCTGTGGACTTCTAGGGCTTTCTGGAGAACACTGTGAAAACCACTATCAAGAAAGTAGAGAAAGGGGTTCCCTGGTGGTGCAGTGGTTGAGAATCTGCCTGCCAATGCAGGGGACACGGGTTCGAGCCCTGGTCTGGGAGGATCCCACAAGCTGCGGAGCAACTAGGCCCGTGAGCCACAACTACTGAGCCTGTGCGTCTGGAGCCTGTGCTCCGCAACGAGAGGCTACGATAGTGAGAGGGCCGCGCACCGCGATGAAGAGTGGTCCCCGCTTGCCACAACTAGAGAAAGCCCTCGCACAGAAACGAAGACCCAACACAGAAAAAAGTAAAAATAAATTAATTAAAGAAAGTAGAGAAAAAGGACAGGAAAAAAAGGGGGGGTGGGAATAGAAAGCATTAATAAGTTGATAGAAATAAATCCAAACTTATTAGTAATTACATTAAGTAAAAATGGACTCACATCTGCTTCCAGCCAAAGTTAAGTAAGAGGAGGACCGGGTTTATTTTATTCATCTTGAACAACTAGGAAACCAGGGAAAAAAACACATGAAACCATGGTTTTCAGACATTGGACAAGAAACAGCACAGGACTATAATCCCAAGAGGAGGAAAACAAGCACTCTTGCCCCAGATTACTGCCTAGAGGCAGTCTCCATGCTTCATGTTACACAGAAAAGGGGAACCCAGACAGCCCTTTGGTTCTGCTAACTTGGGGAGGCCGAGTTTAAAGTTTGGAGGGGATTCAGTGGCTAGAATTTGATGGGAAGATTATTGTAGAGGAGAGAGCTGGACAGGAGAGAGAGAGAGAGCTCCAGAGAGCTGCAGAAGGGTCCCTTTAAGTCTGGTTGAATACTGATATGCACACATATGAGATAGAAGGAGTGTGGTAAGAGGACCCCCAAAGTGAGGCCATTTGGCAATATGTAAAAAGAGCCATGAAATTGTAATGTGCTTTGACCTGGGAATCCTACTTCTGACAAATGTCATATACATCCACATGTCCACGGCTGCATTATTTATAATGGGGAAACATTGAAAAATCTGTCTAAAAATTAGGTAATAATTATGTAAACTGTGTTATATAAACTATGTGATAACCTGGAGTTTTTGAACCCAACGAATCCATGAATCTTACTGCTGTACAGTCAATTTTGGGGATATATACCTACGGGGGTAGGGAGCATTTCAGTGCTTCTCAATCCTGAACACATTAGAAAAATCTGTTTTTACTTTTTTTAATGTTGTTGCCTGGGCCTACTCCTGAATTTCTGAGAACGAGGCTCAGACAGTGAGCTTTTTAAAGCCTCTATGTTAATCTGAAGCACACTGAGGGATGAGAATCACTGGAGTAGAAGCTTTTCCAATTCTCAAAGGGATTTTCTTCTAAAATAGAAGAATTACTTTCATAGATAAAAATAGTATGTAGTCACTTAAAATGCTTATTACAAATATTATTTTTAAATGGGAAAATATAATGTTGAAAAAAGTACATGCTAAACTGTATGTGTTCTGTGATTACAATTACATGAAGAACATATATTAAGGTGAAAATACCAGAAGGAAATATGAAAAAATGTTGCCAAGAATGGTTTAACTCATGAGTAATTTTTTTTTCTTTATTTTCCAAATTTTCTGATTCATATTTAGGGGTGAGGGTTACCTTTGAAGGACACCCAGCAAGTGGTGGGTTAGGAAACCCTAGTGGATTGCCCTCCCTTGGAGCCCTTCAGTATCCTTAGCCTCCTGACATCTCCTTTCAGACTTAGTGTGCCACTGAGTCACTGTGCAGCCTGCATCAACCAGAGTGTTATCTCGTTAAAACTAAAAAATAAGGTGGCCTAATTTAAGGGTTTCCATGCAGGATGTCTGCCTCTAACCTCTGCCCTTTGGCATAGCTTATAGTCTTTCAGACCTCCCAAATCAGAGGTTTTAGATCCAATATTTCTTTGGAATCATTGTTATAGAATAACTATTTTTTTCCCCCATGAGGAAACCTAAATTAAAAGATGAGCATTTGAGATCTTAAACTCTTTTCCCAGAGAATGTAGAAAATCTCCCTGTGTGGAAACTAGAAAATAGCTGATGCTAACCCTAGCAAGGCACAAAGCACGCAACTTTTAATTACTGCAAGACTAATAAACTGATTATGACCTGTTTCCTGCTGGGCCCTAAGAACCTGCAGGCGTTCTTCTTTTTCAAAAGTTAGATAATAGCTCCTGTTGTTCTTTCTTTTAATTTCATAAAATAACAAATCCCTGTAGTCCTGAGTGATTTGGCCAAGTTAGCAATTATAGGAGATTGCTGGATCCATCTGCTTTTCCCTGATAGATATTAAGGTGAGATATAGTATGTTCAGTTTTTCATTCTTCCAAAAAGTCAATCAAGCTCCTACTGCTTTGGGGCTTCCCTGGTGGCGCAGTGGTTGAGAGTCCGCCTGCCAATGCAGGGGACGTGGGTTCGTGCCCCGGTCCGGGAAGATCCCGCATGCCGCGGAGCAGCTGAGCCCGTGAGCCATGGCCGCTGAGCCTGCGCGTCCGGAGCCTGTGCTCCGCAACAGGAGAGGCCACAGCAGTGAGAGGCCCGCGTATCGCAAAAAAAACAAAAAACAAAAACAAAAACAAAAAACTCCTACTGCTTTGTAAGGTCACTGAATACCTCCTTCAGGCTCCTTTGAGAACTCTAGTTGAGAAGCTTCTTAAAACAGCAATCCTGTTATATTAGTCAGGCCTCCTTTGGTTGCAAATGGCAGAAACCCTTCAAACTAGCTCATGCCAAAAAAAAAAAAAAAGAAAAAGAAAAAGGAGTAGGCACTAATTAATAGCTCACATAACAAAAAAGTCTAGGAGCAAACTGGATGCAAGATGTCATCAAACATCTCTCTCATTCTCTCAGCTCTAGTTTCCTCTGTATTAACTTTATTCACTACAGGCTCCCTTCATGTGGAGGCAAAAGTGGCTGCCCCTACCCAGCTCCAGGCTCATATCATCCTTGCATGTGATCTCAGAAGGAAAGAGGTCCTCTCCTCCCAGCATCTGAGACAAACTGCAAAAACTTTTACCCTGCTTAACGCACACACAGCCTGTGTGTGGTGCAGTCTGAACAGATACTCTAATAATTGACCAATCTAGATTAGATACATCTTAACAGGAATCAGGAACTTGTAGTTGGTGATCTCACCAGGTGGAAGGAACACTGTATCTTCACCATAATGTATATCCAAAACAACAGTTATCCATTTAAACTTTTAAAAATGTAAAATAGCTAGTGGGAAGCAGCCGCATAGCACAGGGAGATCAGCTTGGTGCTTTGCGATGATCTAGAGGGGTGGGATAGGGAGGGTGGGAGGGAGGCTCCTGAGGGAGGGGATATGGAGATATATGTATGCATATGGCTGATTCACTTTGTTGTACAACAGAAACTAACAGTATTGTGAGGCAATTATACTCCAATAAAGATGTATTTTTTTTTTAAAGTTAAGGAAAGGGAGAGAGAATTTTAGTTGAAAATACAACTTTAATAACTTGTCACTGAAGGATATAGGTAATACAATCAAGAAAAAGAATCAAAGAGAAATGTAAAGGATAACAAAAACTAAAATATAGAGCATTTCCTTGACCCTAGAAATATCCTCACTCCCCCTTCCAGTCATTACCCGCTCCCACATTGGCAACCACTGTTCTTATTTCTATCCCCATAGAACTTTCTTAAACTTTATATAATTGGAATTACACAGTATGTACTTTTCTATATTCTTTCACTCAAGATGAGATGTATCCCTATTTTTGTGTACATCAGAAGCTCATTATTTATTGATGAGTACTATTCCATTGTATCAATATCTGCAAGTTTCTGTTGACGAACATTTAGGTGACCTTCAGTTTTTAGCAGTTATGAATAAAGCTTCTATAAACATTCTTGTACATTTTTTTTTTTTGCCAAATGTTCTCATTTCTCTTGAGTAAATATCTAGGAGTGAAATTGCTAGGTAAGCGTTTATTTAAAAAAACTACCAGCCACCTTCCAAGTGGTTGTGACATTTTACACTCTTAACAGTAATGTCAAGAATTCTATTTGTTTGGACTATGACATCTTTCTTATGATACTATTAGTCTTTTTAATTTTAGCCATTTTGGTGGTTATGTAGTGGTATCTCATTGTGGGTTGTTTTTTTTAATAGATAGATAGACATTCACTAATCATTTTTGGGTTTTTTCCCCATAAAGGCAAATTTCAAGATGTCAGTATTAAAGCTAAAAGTCTTGTCTAATATTGATCAAAAAGGTGTTTTTTGTCTTTTGTTTTTTTACATCTTTATTGGAGTATAATTGCTTTACATTGTTGTGTTAGTTGTTGCTGTATAACAAAGTGAATCAGCTATATGTATACATATATCCCCATATCCCCTCCCTCTTGTTTCTCCCTCCCACCCTCCCTATCCCACCCCTCTAGGTGGTCACAGAGCTCTGAGCTGATCTCCCTGTGCCATGACGCTGCTTCCCACTAGCTAGCTATTTTACGTTTGGTAATGTATATATGTCCATGCCACTCTCTCACTTCATCCCAGCTTACCCTTCCCCCATCCCATATACTCAAGTCCATTCTCTACATCTGCGTCTTTATTCCTGTCCTGCCCATAGGTTCATCAGAACCATTTTCATTTTTTAGAGTCAATATATATGTGTTAGCATACGGTGTTTGTTTTTCTCTTTCTGACTTACTTCACTCTGTGTGACAGACTCTAGGTCCATCCACCTCACTACAAATAACATCTTTGGATGGGAAGAACTTTTAAATTTTGAGAAAAACTAATTCATCAATTTTTTTTTAATGATTAATCCTTCTTTTGTTCTGCCTAAGAAATCTGCCTGTCCTAATGCCATGGAGATAGTCTCCTATGTTTTATTCCATATAGTTTATAATTTAGCTGTCACGTTTAGGTCTATGAATCTTTTCAGATTCATAGACCTAGTCTTTCACAGATTATTTTTATACATAGTTTGAGGTAGGAATGGAAGCTCATTTTTCTTTTCATACCTTTATTCCAGGATTTCTCTGACATTTGCGGTCAGAAAATACTTTGTATAGGAGGCTGACCTATTCATTGTAGGATGTTTAGCAGCATTCCTGGTCTCTACCCACTAGATGCCAGTAGTGCCCCTACTCCATTGTGACAATCAAAAATGTCTACAGACATTGCCAAATGTTGGGGGTGGGAGACAAATTTGCCCGTGGTTGAGAATGGCTACTTTATACAGTTGTTCCAGCATCATCCTTTCACCATTGAATTGTTTTGGCTCCTTTTTTCAAAAATTAATTATTGTATATGTGTGCATTTTTTCCTGGACTATCTATGCTGTTCATATGATCTACTTGTCTTAATTACACCAGTATTGCAATACACCAATACTGTAATCTTTATTGTTTTAAAAGCAGGTAGTAGAAAGTGCCTCAACTCTGTTTTTCTTTTTCAAGATTTTTTTATATTGAACAATACTGAATTCTGAAATCTTCCTCCAAAATATTAATTAGTTCTAGTAGTGTTTTTTTAGATTTCTTAGGATTTCTACAAATCCAAAGATGTCATCTGCAACTAAAGATAAATATACTTCTGGCTTCCCAATTGCATGACTTTTACTCTTGTTTTGTTGCACTGAATAGGACAACTGGTACAAGTTAAAAAGAAGTGAGGACAGATACCCTTGCTTAGTTCCCAATCTTAGAGGGAAAACACTCAATATATTATCACTAGGTATAATATTTGCTGTATATTTTTAGTAAATGCCCTTTATGAGATTAAGGAAGTTCTCTCCTATTCCCAGATTTCTGAGAGTTTTTCATTTATGAATAGCTTAGCGTTTTATGGCTTTTTTTTTTTTGCCTTTTATTTCTGAGTCTTTATATTTAGAGCACATTTTTTTTTAAGATAGCACACACTTGAGTCTTGTGTTTTTATGTGCAGTCTGACTATCCCTGCCTTTAAAGTATTTGGTCCATTTTCATTTCTTTTAATTACTGATACAGTTGGTTTCTAATTGTTTTTGTCCCTTTCTTCTTATCTTCCTTCCTTTGGATTAACTGCATACTTTTAGTATTCCATCTTATTTTGCCTATTGACTTTTGAGTTGTATATATCATTAATCTTTTGATAGTTGTTCTAGTAATTACAATATTTATCCTTTATTTACTGTCACCTACTTTAAAATAGTATTGTACCTCTTCAGATGAAATATAAGAACCTTAGAACAGCACATTCTATAATTTTGTTTACCTCGCTCCTATCCTTTGTGTTACTGTTGTCATAGATTTTCCTTCTATGTATATTATAAGCCACACAGAAATGTGATATTTTTGTTTTAAACTCTCAGTTGTCTTTTAAAGAAATCAAGAAATGAAAAAGATAGGGGTTTTTTTACATTCACCTAAATTGTTGTCATTTCCAGTGCTCTTCATTCCTTTCTGTTGTTTTCTATTTCTTCAACCTGAAAAAACTCTTTCAGCATTTTGTGTAGCACAAAACTTCTATCAAAAACTTCTTTCATTTTTTTTTACCATATACAGATTTCTGGCTGACATTTTGTTGTTGATTAATTACTTTGAAGATTTCATGCCCTTGTTTTAGGCCTCTATTTTTTCTGATAAGAAATGAGCTATTATTCTTATCATTGTTTCCATGCATTATTGTATCTTTTTACCTCTGGCTGCAGTATTTTTCTCTTTATCTTTGATTTTCAGCAGTTTGATATTTATATTCCTAGTGTGGCTTTCTTTGTATTTACCCTACTTGGGATGCACTGAACTTCTGGGATTCCTAGGTTGATGTTTTTTGACAAATTTAGGAAACTTTTGGCTGTTATTTCTTAAAATATATTTTTGCTCAGTTTTGCATCTCCTCTCCCACTGAGGCTCCAATTACATATGTGTTATATGTAACTTGATGTGTTACTTGATATTGTTCCACAAATTACTATGTCTCGGTACATTTATTAAAATCTTTTTTCTTTCTTTGCTTTAGTTTGGATAATTTCTATTGATTTATGTTTTGTTTGGATGAGTCTATTTGAGTTTTATCCCTAGTCCTAGTGCATAGCACTTACTGTAAGGTGTGGGATTTTTTTCTGTTAAAGTGTGCCCTAATCCGCTTTTCGCTGGATTTTTGAGGTAGACAATAAGTTCTCTCCGCTCTGGATGGGGTGACATTCATCTCCCAGCACTCTGTGGCCTCTTTTTCATCAGTTTATTTCTTAACCTTTTGCACAGTTGCTGTATGCTGGCCCTTGAGAGGTTTTACCCAGTACAAGATCTGCTTATTCAAAGACATGAGCAAAACCCACCTGCCAACTTCTGGGTACTCCTCATACACTCCCCTCTCTTGTTTCCAATCTCTGCTACACAAATTCCAGCCATTTCTGCAGCCCTAAACTCTGATTTCTGTCTCATCAGAGGCAGACCTCTGGTTTCTGCTTGGGTTCAACCTACCTGCACCACAGTCAGGAAAATGCCTCAGGACAGAAAGCTGGGGTAAACAGGGAGCTCATTACATGTGTTTCCCTTCTCTCAAGGATCACAGTCCTGAACTGCCTGTTTACCAGTTCCTGAAAACAATTACCTTATTTATTTTTCCAGTTTTATGGTTGGTTAGGTCAGGAGATTAAGTCCAAAATGAATATCTTAGTCATGGCTGGATGTGAAAATGTATCACCTCTTGGGATTTTGGCTAAGATCAAGTGTAGTATCTGTTCTTATTGGTTCTATAAGTTTTGAAAAATGAATAAATAAATGAATACTGGCAGAATCAAGAACTATTATTTTTAAAGTATGCTTTGCTAATCATCTTCATCCTTCTGGAAACCCCTTACACAAACCCATCCACCTATCATGTGTCCCATTCACTAGAAAAATGTTTTTAATTGTACATCAACTAAACTTCAATTTAAAAAGAAAGAAAAATATTTTTAGATCCAAATCCCTATTAACATATTAGGATATTTGCATTTTAAAAACATATTTTAAAGTAGAAAAGCCTTAGAAAATCAAAAGAATAAATATTTAAATTTTCATGCATTTCTACTAGCTGATAAAATTAATGAACAAGGTATGTTCCTTTTGATCATCAAATTGCCCCCTCTGATTTCAAATATATACTTATCACTACATTTAATCAAATATATACTTGCCACCTTGGCACTACATTTATAGCATAAAAGAACAAGTCTACACAGCTAACATTCTTTCTAACCTCATTACTTTTTTCTTCAGATCATGGCATTTTCTTTGCTTACATAATTCTCCATGTTCTTTTCTCCTTATTACTGCTCATAACTGACATAGAAGATGGGCAGAGTGACAAGAAACTAAACAATGCTTATATTTCATAAGAATATTGACCCTGGGACACCATGGGTTATGATGCCTCCTCAATCTGTATTCATGTACTGTATTCAAACAATCAGGTAAAGGGCACCAGGTATAGGGGAGATAAAGAGGAATCAGAAGATCTTAGTTGCAGTCTTCTGCCTTTTACTAACTAGCTGTGAGCCCATAGGTGATTTTGTTTAACATCTTGGTTTCAACATCAGTGAAATGTCAGTGTTGAACTAAAGAATTTTAGTATCTAACATTTACTGAGAGTACTTTCTATGTTCCATGTACTATGCCAAGAATCTTAAATATTCAATGTTTAATCTTCACCATAATAGATCTTTGAGATTATTTGTCAGAGTTCTCCAGAGAAACAGAACCAATAGGATATATATAGATATGTGAGAGGAGATTTTTCATTAGAATTTGCTTGCATGGTTATGGAGGCCAAGAATTTCCACAGTATGCCATCTTCAAGCTAGAGAACCAGGAAAGCTAGTAGTATAATCCAGCCCAAGGCCAGAGGCCTGAGAACCAGAGGGGTTGCTGATGTAAGTCCCAAAGTTTAAAGACCCGAGAACCAGGAGTTTCAATGTCCAAAGGAAGGAGATATGGGCATCCCAAATCAAGCAAAGAGAGCAAATTAGTCCTTCCTCCTCCTCCTTTTCCTATTCAGGCCCTCAGTGGATTGGGTGATGCTCACCTGCATTGGAGAAGGCAATCTGCTTTACTCAGTCTACTGATTCAAATGCTAATCTCATCCTGAGACACCCTCACAGACATACCCAGAAATAATGACCAACTATCTGAGCATCCCTTAACCCAGTCAAGTTGGCAAATAAAATTAATCATCACAGAAACAGATATTATTATTACTATTATCTTATGAATACTTAAAACTGAGGTTCAGCACCACTAAGGCTCTCCTCTAAGTAGTAAACAGAAGAGCCGGTTTTGGACTTACCTGTCTGACTCATGGGCCCCTGCTGGTAACCCTCAAATTCCCAGTGAAACAGATTTTTAAACATTCTCCAAAATATTGAATTTCATATCCTGTTGGGAAAAAAAGCTTACACACAGACTGAAGAGTCTTATCACTCCTCCTTCTGTTGAGCGTAACCCAGGCCTGTACTGTGTTTGCACATTGTCTGTCAAATTTAGTTCCCAAGCAGAAACTTTGTCTAACACAACATTCTGCCTAGAGGTTCACACATTGCTGGCACTTGTTAAGTGTTCATAACAATATGAATGGTATCTGTTTACTAAAAGGCACTTTGCCATTAATGCTTATTTGATGTTAGTTCAAAAATATTTTTAGCAATGCTAAATGTTGAAAATATTCTAATCTTCTTAATATATGTAAAAGACCATTTATATTAATATTAGCCCACAATAGCCTTAGTTTGGCCTAGTCTGGTTCTCAATAGACTGGACTCCCAGTAATATTCCTAGCCAAGATCTATTCCAGTTCATTTATTCATTTATTCATTCATTAGTTAGTGAATGTTTAGCGTTTAGTGAATATTTAAGCATATTTTTCACCTTCCATTGTGCTAAGTGCTAGACAAAAACAAATATAATTTCAACCTTCAGGAATTTATCATCTAGTGCACTGGGGTTTTGCATACAGGTAAGTAAACAGACAATTACAATTTGGTATAATAAGTACTATGGAGTTAGTACAACAGAGGGGGCATCTGAACCAGGATTAGGGATCAGAGAAGTCATCCTACACAAAGTGATATCCCCATAAGACTTGAAATGTTCTCATAAATTAGCCAGGTAAAGAGCAGGTGGAAGAGGATCCCAGAGGGAAGAACTTGTTCAAAGAACTAAAGGTTAGGGAAAGAGAAAGACATTATTGGAAAAACTGAATATAGCTCAGAATGGTCCAAAGGGAAGTGGTACAAAATGAGATTGAAAGGTAAACAGACATCATTCTAATGGACCTTATAAGCCTTATAACCTCCATGTTAAGCCATGGATCCTTTACCTGAAGACAACTGAAAAGATTTAAGTGGTCAAGTGAGATAATCAGATTTGCATCTTGAAAAGGTCACTTTGGCTGCAGTGTAGGAAGCAAATTACAGGGGACAAGGATGGATCAAAGGAGAACAATCAGGGGCCTTTTAAAATGATAGTATCTTTAATTATAGTAAAGGCAGTAGATGAATTAGAGTCAATTGAGATAAAATTGACAAGACAGGGTGGGAGTTGTTAGAAGAGAGGTAGTTGGGAAGGAATGGGAATCAAAGACATGCTTGTGTTTTTGGCTTGGAAAACTGGATAGATGTTAATCCTACTCATTGGGATAGGGAACATGGAGGGAGAAACAGCGATGAGGTTAGAAAAACTGATTTCAATCAAGTCTAAAGAGATAGATAGTTTTGTTGTTGTTGTTTAGAATATCTTCTGGGACTATTTCAATTCTAATGTAGTCCTAATCTGTACCACAGATTAGCACCTGTGAACTAGAGTGTATTCAGTTTTATCTTTCTTCATCAATTCAGTCAAAAATGCACCTCAATTACTGGAAGGGTGATGATAGGAAATGGAGATTACTCACCCTGAATAATATTGATTCTTGAAGAAGGTGATGGTGGAACATACCTCACAGGCTGGACCAGATCCTGTGGAGAAAGTACTATTCTGGACTAGTCAGTAAAATTTTATGTCCAGGCACATAAAATACAATACTAGTTCTATGGGAAATGACTGAGAGAGAAAGGTCCTAGAGGATTGCAAGCCAATCTCAGCTGATATGGAATTTCTGCAAAAGCTGATACAGCATTTCTGAAAATGTAGCTGCTTTCATAAAAATGGACAAGAGACCTGGTGATATAGTAAATTAAATCAAATGTCCCAATCCAGTAGCTTTCACTGTCCACTGCCATAGGCTCCCCACAAAGACTGGACTTATTCATTGAGTGAAACCATTGGGAACATCCACCAAATTGCCTAACTGCTAAAAACTGAGATTATACTCAAAGAATCCTGTGCTCCCCAGCTGACTACATTTTTCATCCAGACTACTCAATTACTTTACCTCTCCAGCATCTGCAGACATCTGCATTTGTGACTCCACCATGGAACAGGGCTCAATGACAGTAGCCTAGGCATTTTTCAGGGAAGGTGTTAAAACCATAGCCATAATATTGAACTATCTAATGAAATCCTTAAAAATAAATTAACTGCAGGTATCTTAATGTGTTGATATAATGGAAGATGTCTGCCAAGAAGGATGGTTTTGACTAGGAGCAACTGATCTTAGGTCCATCCTTCTGATGATAATTAGGTAATATGTTTGGTTGCCTGTTGTTTATTGAGCCCACTCCTAATTTATGACAATAAAATCATGTTTTCAGTTTAAAAGGAAAAGTTTATGTTTCTGTATTCTATAGTGCAGTGGCTAAAGTGGTTTAAAGTTTCTCAGATAAAAGTTAAAGAGAACAATGAAGGATGCCAAAGAGCCATCCCTGTTTTATGCTGCTCTGCCTTGTCATCTTTAAAATGATTGCTTTGAATTCTCAAGGTGGTATTATAAACAATGTAAAGAACATCTTTGTAATTATCTCCTTAGATTAAATTTCTAAAAGTGGGATTATATCCTGGATCAAATAATTTGCTCAATTTACAATTTATTTATATACCAGATTACTTACAAAAAGAACTACCCATTTAACTAACTCCCATGAATAAAACTTGAGAGTGATTATTTCCTCACATCTTCATTAATAATGGATTTTATCTGTATTTTAATCTATACTGATCCAAAAGCCAAAATATATTTCATAGTTTATTATTTTCACTTATCTGATTATTAATGCAGTTTCATATATTTTCATGTTTCTTGGCCATTTGCATTTTTTCTATTAATCACCTTTGTATAACCATTGTTCATTTTTTAACTGGGCTATTGATTTGTTTTTCTCATTGTGGGTCTCATTTTTTTCTCCTGATTTTTACATTTGTAATGTTTGTGACATTAATATTTTTTTCATTTTTACTGCCTAGAAATCACCTTTGTTTGATATTAATACCGTTGCCTCCTGTTTCTTTTTGACTGTGTTTGTCTGATACATTTGCCATATATATTTATCTATAAATTCCTCTAGCAAACTCTAAAGTTATTCAGTTTTTCTATCCTCCTAAATAAGTCCTTAGTAAATTTTTATCATTTCCCAATGTTTCTTGATTTTGTTAAATAGATTCTTTAAAAGTACCCACATAAAAATATGTTTTTTTACATTTAGCACTTCATTACTATTCCAATATATGTTATCAATTTCTGAACTCACTGTAGGTCCTTGCACCCTACTCCTTTTCTTTAGGTTCAATTTTAGTAAGTTTTTATGCAAAAATCTATGAGTGGTAAACTTTCTAGAACTCCCTGTTTGAAAACAATGATTTATTTAACCCTTACTGGAATGATTTCTTTTAATATGGTGTGGAATTCTAGCTCAATTTCCCTCAGCTGTTTGAAAACATTCTTCCTTTGTCTTCTGACAATTTTGCTGCTGATGAGAATTCTACAGTCAATCCACCTCTTCTTTCTGGTTATCTTGCCCTTTGATTTTCTGAAGTTTCACTTTATTTTTCCTTTTCAGTATTTGGAGAGCTTTATGGATTTAATTGTGTCCCCTAAAAAAGAAGTGTTGAAGTCCTAATCGCAGTGCCTCAGAATTTGACTTTATTTGGAAACAGGGTCGTTACAGGGGTAATCAAAATGAGGTCATTGGGAGTGGACTTCAATTCAATATGACTGTTATCCTTCTAAAAGGGGGAAGTTTGCACATAGAGACAGACATACAACAAAGAGTTAGAGACAGAGAGAATGCCATGTGAAGGTCAAGGCTGACATTGGGATGATGCACCTACAAGTCAAGGGACACCAATATCGCCAGTAAACCACCAGAAGATAGGAGAGAGACAGAGAACAAATTCTTCCTTATAGCTCTCAGAAGGAATCTATGCTGCTAACACCTTGATTTTGGACTTCTAGCCTCCAGAGCTGTGAAACAATGCATTTCTATTATTTTAAGCCACCCAGTCTGTGGTACTTTGTTACAGCAGCTCTAAGAAATAATACAGTGGGCATTTTCAAATGAGGCTCATGTGTTTCTTTAATTTTAGAATATTCTTAACCATAATATATTTGAATATTTCTTTTCTACTATTCTTTATATCCTCATTTCTGGATTTTTATTAAATTTATATTAGAATATATCAATTAATCAATCTATGTCTTTTTTTTTTTTTTTTTTTTTTTTTTTTTTGCGGTATGCGGGCCTCTCACTGTTGTGGCCTCTCCTGTTGCGGAGCACAGGCTCCGGATGCGCAGGCCCAGCGGCCATGGCTCACAGGCCCAGCCGCTCCGCAGCATATGGGATCCTCCCAGACCGGGGCATGAACCCGTATCCCCTGCATCGGCAGGCAGACTCTCAACCACCGCGCCACCAGGGAGGCCCCAATCTATGTCTTTTAACTTTTCTTTCTATGAGTTTTGGTTGAATTCCTATGCCATATTCCAATTCGTTAATTCTCCCTTTGACTTTTTCTAGTCTATAGTTTACCCGAATATTGATTTTCTTATTCCAGTATTTACATTTTTTATGTTCAGGATTAACCTGCAAGTTAATTAACCCAAAGTTAGCCTTAAGTTAATTTACTTCCTCATTTTTAATTTTGTTGGTTTTCTTAGTATTACTTTTCTTAGTGTGTTTGAATTTTTAATTTGAACTCTTACTTTCTGTGGGAATTTGTTTTTTACCACTGTGCACATTCCTCCTTGCCTAACAGTTTTACAGTTGTCTTAAATTCCACCTTGTCCCAGGGTCCCCTTTCAAGTACCTGATGATATTTAGTCTGAACTAGCAGGTAGATTGGCCCAGGTCCTAGCTTTGATTCTGTGCTTACTTCCATCTCTCAATATACTCTATCTATAATTCAGGAAATTTTTGGTCACAATTTTTTACAACTTCCTTTCATGGATGATAGAGCACTGACACAGCCCCTATTTTAAGCAGTAAGCCTGACCCTTGTCTCCTGCCTTACATGAGGCACATTTAAACTCTGTTACTCCATCACAGATTTGCCTAATTCTGGTCCCAAAGTCTAGTAGGCTTTTAGTTTACTATTTTTGGTTTTCTCTTGCATTTTCATATGCATAGGTAAATTTTTTTGTTCAGCATGTCTTTTCAATGTTTTCACTTTAGAGTTTATCTATCATTGCTATATATTTAGAATGGCAAGTGAGAACTCAAACATGAAATCACAATCCCATCTTGAACAGAAACCCTGGATTACTTTCTAACTTCATATCTTTGTGAGTCATTCCTAGTTAACTTCTTTTAACACTTTTCTACAGCCCAACGCAGAGAACTCTGTTGGTCTGGAATGGCCCATATGAACTATTCCTAGGCTGTAAATATATTAGACTTAAATAGCTTTTGACAAAATCAGGCTAAGATAGGCCCTATTTCTTTTCTCCTGGTTGATAAAATATACACATACCATCAGCAGTAAACAAGAAATATAGATAATGATTTTTCCTTAATTCTGAATGCTGAACTATGATTATTTGCCTTCCATAATGCTGAGTCAAGGTGCTTGGTCCTTAACACCTCAGCATTATGAAAGGGAAATATAGAAGAGAGAGGCATATCCAGTTGCAATGATCTTTTAATTTTCATTACACAATGACTCTCCCCATTAGCAAGCCTAGGCTACGTGTTGCTATAGGATCTAACTGAGATCAATTCTCCTCTTTCCTGGAGTGGAAGAAGTAATGAAGAGAAGATTTGAACTCCTTCCTTGAAGATTAACAACATTCATTTTCCTCAAAACTTTTTATCATTGTTCCATAATCTTTTACTTCTAATGAAGCTGGCAAGTCTGAGACCATACTGATTTTCTCCCCTTGATGGATGTGCTATTTCTGTCAGGACTCTTTATTTGTCATTGAACTTCACTAAGATTCTATTCCTAGTTTATGTAGGTATGATTTATTTATTCCCTTAGACCTTGAGCTGAAAACCTAATGTATAAGCCCATAGCTCTTAATTAGTCATTCAGTTACTAGGAGCTGTGTGAAGAGTCAACTGGAGAAACTGGTAGCCAAAGTCTACGTGGGTTATATCTGCCTACCTCTATGGAAATTTGAGTACCTTGCCCTGGGAGCTTTCCACTATTTTTAGGAAAAGAGTACCTAGTATTTAACTGTTCCCCAGCTTTGGTCTCCCTAACTAGTCTTTTTCAGATTTTACTAAGTAGCTGCAAATCTCCCATTACCACCACCACCACCAAGTATTATTTACAAGCTCTCTTTAGGCTAAATCTCGCCTCCAACTATGTACCATATTCCTGTTTAAAACCCATCTAGAAGTTAAAGTTATAATGTAATGTGATTTTGCCATTAGACCTGCTCCTCTCCTGTTCTGTGGAGAAAGAATGAGTCTCAAATGGGTCATTTCCTTCTTTATCTCCCATGGCTCTCTTTCATCACTGGAACGTCCTCACCCACTTACTGATCCAAACCTTAGTGTCCTCATTTGTCTTCATCCAAATGCATTACATCTGGTGAACTTGTAATATGACTTTGTTGTCATGCCCCTAGTATTCCTAAAGATGAAATTTTATCTCTGTTCCTGATATTTGTTACTCACTTCCGTAAATATTAGGCAAAGGCATAAATTATGCAAATATGCCTGACGCTACACTCTGCCCCATAAGGGTAACAATAAAGTGGGCTTTAATTTAGCAGTTTATAATAAAAAGTGAAAACTAGTAGGTAACCAGATGAAGAACAGAGAAGGTATAAAGCATGGTCAAAGACACTGAGGAGGGCTGCTAGAAGTTTGGTTTGACTAAAACATAACTTACATCTAAGGGAGCCATATTTACTTCTTAGGTTCTTATCAGAAGTTTTCACAGATAAAAATTATAAATATTAATAGTATAATAAATTTTATTGCTCCTTGTATTATCATAGGACAATGTATTTGACAAAGTAGAACCTATTCTGTGCAATTAAAAAAGCAAAGAAGTAGGATTCATAGGACCTTTTTTCTTTTTCTTCTTTTTTTTTAAAACTAGAAACAGCTGCGCTAACTAGCTATATGTACTTGGATATGGCTTCTATCATTTCTGGGGTTCAGTTACTGCAAGTATCAAATAAGAGAGTGAAATTCTCTGTTCTCTAGGGTTACTCCATGCTGTACTTATTTAGGCACAAATGGTAAAAAGATGACTTCTCTGTAGGTAAATTTGCCTACCTACGGAAAATACATTTTGATCTCTGCCTAGCTACTTTCTTCAGAGTTTTGGTATCTGTGACATCACAATCAACAATCATGAAAATAATTGGGAAACCTTAACTGAACACATTCAAGACTCTTCAAGCAGAACCTAGAAGAAAAAATTTCAAAATTGTATTCAGATGAAATGTTTATCTTTTTTATAATTTCTGTTTGAATGGATTTTAAAGCAAAACCATATTTTATTCAAAAATAGAGTCAAGATAGTCATGATTAATATTGTTCTGGGAACAGTTTATTATAACATAGTTTAAGTTCAGCAAGTGCCTTCTGAAGGCACTTTCAAATTGTTTTCACCTATCTGTGAAGTGAAGGGCATTTTATGCAAGCACAAAGTGGAAAAAATTATAGTATAAACAGCTATAATAGGAAGGCAGGTGGTATTGATTAAAAAAAACATTAAAGATTCTCACTTGGGGGCTTCCCTGGTGGTGCAGTGGTTGGGAGTTTGCCTGCCAATGCAGGGGACATGGGTTCGAGCCCTGGTCAGGGAAGATCCCATGTGCCACAGAGCAACTAGGCCCATGTACCACATCTACTGAGCCTGCACTCTAGAGCCCACGAGCCACAACTGCTGAGCCCTCGTGCCACAACTACTGGGGCCCGTGCACCTAGAGCCCGTGCTCCACAACAAGAGAGGCCGCCATGGGCCTCCCTGGTGGCGCAGTGGTTGAGAGTCCGCCTGCCGATGCAGGGGATACGGGTTCGTGCCCCGGTCTGGGAGGATCCCATATGCCGTGGAGCGGCTGGGCCCGTGAGCCATGGCCGCTGGGCCTGCGCGTCCGGAGCCTGTGCTCCGCAACGGGAGAGGCCACAACAGTGAGAGGCCCACATACCGCAAAAAGAAAAAAAAAAAAAAAAAGAGAGGCCGCCACAATGAGGAGCCACGCACCACAATGAAGAGTAGCCCCCGCTCACCACAACTAGAGAAAGCCCACGCGCAGCAACGAAGACCCAACACAGCCAAAAATAGAATAAATAAATTTATTTTAAAAAAATAAATAAAAAATAAAATAAAGATTCTCACTTGGAAGTAATTTCACAATTATGTACTATGGATTAATCTATTCTGGAAACTACTATATTAGACTAATGCAAATTTTGCTGAGCTTTATAATTATGAACTATTTAAGTGAAAAATTATCAGCCTAATCACATTATCATATACACAAGAACTCATGGTTAGATATTCTTGCCTCTGAATTTCTCTGCCATCACAGACCATTGCTATATACCATCCTCCAAGCAGTGAAGTTTGGTAGAGGGAAATAGCCATGTTATTTGACATTTTGCTCTATTTCTCAATATCTAATATATAATGAATACTCAATAAATATTGATCGATAATGTCTTTAATGAGAATTCAGATTAAAACAAATGTTTTATTATGAATAATCTTTAAGCACAATGCAGTAACTAGGATTATCTCAACATAATATCACATAAATCACAAACTGGGCAAATTTGGGCAATTGGCTCACATCACCACTTATCATTTTCAATATTATTATGAAGTTTCCTTAGATAACAATAGAGCAGGCCTTTGGTACAGTATAATTTTCTCTGACATCTTATAATTCACTTATGCAATGCAGAAGTAAAAATATTTTCAAGTTTTTAGATGACGACTTCTTTGGCCAGGGAAATGACTTTGAACAGCAGGGAGAACAAATTTCTCCCCATAATGCTCTTCTTTTGTAAGACACTCCTCTTTGCAACAGTATGAACTACCTAGTTCTCAAAATCAATTATGAATAAGAATAACCTAGGAATGTTGAAAAAATATTCAGTTCCTGAATCTGACCCAAAGAGATTCTAGTTAAGTAGGAAATAATGCAGGTTGCCCTGAGCACCTCATAGGACTATAGGATAGCATATAGGAAAGATTTTTTTTTTTTTTTTTTTGTGGTATACGGGCCTTTCACTGTTGTGGCCTCTCCCATTGCGGAGCACAAGTTCTGGACACGCAGGCTCAGCAGTCATGGCTCACGGGCCTAGCCGCTCCTCGGCATGTGGGATCTTCCCGGACCGGGGCACGAACCCGTGTCCCCTGCATCGGCAGGCGGACTCTCAACCACTGCACCACCAGGGAAGCCCAGAAAGATTTATTTTTAATTCGCATTTTTTTCATGGAGTTTAAAGTATTATCATAATAATTAATACCTCTCAAGAAACGTATATGAAAACATTCCTTTGAATATATTCTTTTCCAATTATGAGTATTATATATTCATTATACAGAAAATTCAGAAAATAATGGAAGGTATAAATAAGAATCTAAAATTTGCCCATATCCCACTGTGGAGAACAACAGCCATTAATTTTTCTTTCTTTTTGGGAGATTTTAAATTGTTGCATAAAATCCCTAAGAAAATTTCAATAATCATATTTATTTAGATAAGTAAATTTTCACAAACACAAATGTGTAACCAGCTCCCAGATCAAGAAATAGTATATTATCAGTAACTCAGCATCCTCTCCTTTTCATGCTCCCTTTTAGTTACAACCCTCCACCAAAGAGAAATACCATTATCCTGATTTCTAATACCATAAGTGAGTTTTGTCTGCTTTTCATTTATAAAACATCTTCTTTCTCTCATCATTAAGAAAACAGAGATTTGTTAAATTTATACATATCATTTTGTATAGTTATAGCTTATTCATTCTCATAGCTGTGAATATACCACCAGTTTGGGGCAATTACAAAAAATTCTGGTATGAACATTCCTGTATATGTTTTGTGGTAAACATATATTTGCACTTATGTTAGACATTTACTGAGGAGTAGAATTGCTGAGTCATAAGATATATATAGAATATACATACAGTTTAATTTATACTGCCAAATGGTTTTGCAAAGTGGTGGTACCAATTTACACTCCTCTAGCAGAGCATGAGACTTTTAGTTGCTCCACATCTTCACCAAAATTTGGTATTTTCTTTCTTTTTCACTTCAGCAATTTTGGTAGATAAAGTGTTGTCATATTGTGGTTTTACTTTATATTTTCCTAGTGACTAATGAAGTTCAGCTCCTATCACTGACATTTTTTTTGGGGGGAGGGTATGCAGGCCTCTCATTGTTGTGGCCTATCCTGTTGCAGAGCACAGGCTCCGGACATGCAGGCTCAGTGGCCATGGCTCACGGGCCCAGCTGCTCTGCGGCATGTGGGATCTTCCCGGACCGGGGCATGAACCCATGTCCCCTGCATCGGCAGGTGGACTCTCAACCACTACGCCACCAGGGAAGCCCTATCATTGACATTTTGATGTATTTCTTCCCAGTGTTTTTTTGTGTGTCTGAATATGTGCATATATTTTAAAATTAAGATTATATTGCATATACAGTTATGTGAACACCTAAAATTACACCATGAGAATTTTCCAAGTTCATAAATATTCTTCAGAAATACTACCTTTAGAATATCATTCTGACTTATCTAATTAAAAATAATTAAATGATTCTCTAATATCTGGATAAAATTAGACTAGAAAAAAATTATATCTGAGGTTTAAATTGAACAACTGATTTCACTAGTTTGGTTTCTAGATCTCTCTTTTTCCCTTGTCTGAGTGATAGACCTTAAATTGATCTATGATTATTTTATCACACGATGAAAAGCAGTGGAGTGGACCTATAGTGGTCAAGTCAAACGAGGATGCTGACACAGTCCCTGGCTACGTTGGAAGGGTTTTGGCAGATCAGTGACGGTCATTTGAATCCAAAAACAGTTTGTACTATGTGAGGCAAGGCATTATGATAAATTAGGAACTATTATTATAATTTTAGCACAACATCTTGTAAATATGAGTCTCTCAATCAATATTTGCTCAAAGTCAAAAGTGCAGGTGGCCATCCACAAGTAAAGTCTAACCTGTGATGTTCTGTTGTTGCAGTGTTCAAAATTCCGGGCTCTGTACAGATGCCATGAAGATTAATTCCACTTCTAATCATTGTAAAGAAGAGAAATTTAGAGTTGATCATAAATTTGCCCCATTAGAATAGACATAAAAGATTCCAATTTTTTAAAAATAAGAATATTGCTATTAGCCAGAGGTTAGTTTTAACTTGTAAATATTCACCCAATAAATGGTAGCCTTATAAACTTATAAACTCCCTCATAGCACTGATTTAGTGAACTCATTTTTTCGGGGCAGTTCTTAGCATCAGATTCTCAGTAATATTCTGGTATGTTGGAATATAGTTTAATTTATTCATCCTAGTTAGCCACAGCTGACTCAGTAACCAGGTGCAGCAGCTATGTATATGTTAGAATAACATAACAGAGATCCTTTCTTGGTTGGCGGGGGTAGAGGGTGGGGCGGGGGGCGGTCTTTCAGAAGGAGATTTGAAAGGAAAAGAGTTCATTATATTCATTCAGTATAAACATGTTCTATGAACTTCACAAAGTAGGTTAAATGATAAACATTTCATTTAATTGGAAAAGGAATTAATGGCTTAATTCTGTCACTGGTTAGGCTTTAAAATGTGAGTGTTAAAAAAATTGACTTGAGCTCTGCTGAGAACCTACTTAAGGAGGAACAGTCTTAATTCAGCAGATATTTCAAACCCTCATGGCTTGTATTCCTTAAACCTCTCTTTATTTTTGTGGTTTCTACAGTTACACCTAACACACTGTACTTCCTTACATTCAGTAATAACCTGCAATTCACAGATAGAGAGCACTGCTAGCTTTCCCTTTTCTCCTCTTTATTTGTAGACTTTTATGTAGTTTTGGTTTAACTCATCTACTGATACATTATATACATCTAAGCCACTTTGTGCTGAGATGTTGGGAGGTCCACACAGTGGCATTTCCAGAGCTAATGACATGTGTTATATGTCAAGTCACCCAGAACTCACAACAAAAAAGATAAGATTACCAGACCAAAATCCCAAATACAGACATTTCTGAATTCATGGCAAAGATCACATTTACAATCTTGCTTATTCCAACCCTTACAAAAACTAATGCAGTAGGATGTGGATTGCCATGGTGATGGAGAACAGAAAAGAGTACAGCCCAGTGTTTCTTAAAATATCATTCAAGGATTTCCTAATTACTAGAAAATGCCACACTTAGACCCTCAGAACCAAAATCTCTGGGGATTAAGCCAGTAAACTTAGATTTCTATCAAGTTCCCCGGCTGATTCTTATTCATGATAAAGCTTGAGCATCTCTGCTATAACATTATAACAGTATTTATTAGCATTAACTCTGAGAAGCTGGGCTTCAGACAGCACCTGGCCTGCTAGCATAATAAGCAGGGGGCATCATGAATACAGGTCAGGAAATTCTCCTTTAACATTCTTCAAGCCAAGCTGTTCTCTGTCATCACACCTCTACCCAGAAGCCACAGGGAGACTATGAGTACTAACAGCAGGTCCTGATGGTGGGAGCAGTGGATTCCAGTTGGCAAGTCACAGACTCCTTTATGGCACAGATTTCCCTTTGAACGTGCACATGGAGGCATATGCACATATGAGCATATGAGGCACCATTAAGCAGTGAAAAATAATGTGAAATTAGGAGACCTGACTTTAAATCCTAGCTCCAGTAGTACTGTTAGTTAGATGATACCTTACTCTGTCCAGTCCTGAGGGTTTCCTGTGTGATCTTGGGGAAATTGTTTAAATTTAAACGTCAGTTTCCTCACCAAATAATTACTTCACAGGTGTGAGTACTAAATGAATGCCAAACACAATTTCAGAGACGTAAGTAGGTACTCAACAAAGTTACTCAGTAATTCTTTACATAGACACATGTGTGTGAAAAGTGTATAAATTATAAAGAGCTACACAGAAGGATGCAAGGATATAGTACTGTTAGAATGAGCATGGATGGGTGACAACCTGTGTTAGAATTCCATTTCCGTCACATACCATCCATGTGATGTTGGGCAATTTACTTAATCTCTCTATGCCTCAGTTACCTCATTTATAAAGTGGGGATAATAGTATCCATCTCATAGGCCATTGTAAAAATTAATAAGACAATACATTTAAATCCCTTAACACAGAGTCTGATACATTGTAAGCACTAAGCAAATGTTCACTATTATTATGTTACTAGTGTAAGATGTTAATAGCAATGGCCATATGTTATATGATACTTTTCATAATTGATCTCCATGATAACTTTGTCAAGCAGGCTGGTAGGTCTTGTTTTCCTCATTTTACAGATGAGGACACAAGATATAGGGTCTAAGAACACTGACCTTCATCACACGACTAATAAATGGCAGTCAAGGTATGAACCTAGGTCAGCATGAAGTTTGCTCAAATTATATAGATATTTATTCCAGCCTTCCATTTCACTTTGTCTAAACCTAGTTTAGGACTAGTAAAACAAACTTGTTTGGAATTTACTACAGAAAAGTGTTTTTCATAAGGGTTGCAATCAAAAAATTCTTAAGACTGGACAGAGTAAAGAATCATCTCCCTAATTTGTTTTGAAGACATTAAACAGTATCTCCATTGTCATAGATCCTGGAATTTTCTACTAAAAAATGTATTATGTCTATATTGATGACTTCTAATAATCAAAGACCATCTATAAAACTACAGTTAACAAGTTGTCATGGCACTTATGGTCCCCTCATAGAATTCTCTTTTGAATTCTGCCCCTCCTCTCCAGTTCCAATGCCCCTCACCTGGTTTAGCACCTCATTGTCACCCCCATAATTAGCATAGTAATCCCCTATTTAGTCTTCCTACTCTGGTCAGTCCTCACACTGCTTCCAGAAATATTCTAAAATTAAATCTTATTGTGTAACTCCTTGGCTTAAAAATCTTCATTGCTCACTGTGTCTGTTTGAAAAAATATCCTGTTACGTTAGCTAGCCATTAAGACTCTCACAACCCAACTTCCTTTCCAGTCTTTTATCACCCTCTCCCCACTACAGCCACACTGAATGTTCCAGGAGATTTCACTCGCTGCTTCCTCTGACTGAAATGTCCTTCACCCACCAGACCCCTTCACCTGGAAAACTCCTACTTCTCTGTCAATTCTCAGCTCAAATAGAAACTTCTTTGTAAGGCCTTCCCACAGGACTTGGTTACACATGGTGAAATATAAAATGCATCATGTTGCTTCTGAATATGTGGTGATTCTTTCCTCTTACGCCCTGAGGCTTTCTTTTATAGATTCAATCCTCAGTAGCCACTGATGACTGTGCCTGGCACATGGTAGATTCTCAATTAATGTTTAATATACAAATGATTAGACAATAAGAGCTAGTTTGAGCAGGGCCTTGTGGGAATGGTTTGAGCTACAACTGTCTGTTGATATCCCCCTGAACCAGATAAGTAGCAAAGTTAATAGATAAGAAACAATTCTTCGGAGTTGGCACAGAGGATAATATTGCCAGGTCTAGCAAACAAAAATGCAGGATGCCCAATTAATTTGAATTTCATTGATAAACAATGAATACATTTTAGATACTTATATCCTGTATTTTATCTGGCAACTCTAAAACAGGGCCATCAATTGAGTTTGGCAGTGATGAGTATTTTATTGAATTTATAAATGTTTCACTTCTCTCCAGAAAAGATGTAACACATAAGATAGATTAGTAAATTAGAAACAGAAACTAGGAGTGAGTAAAATCTATAATTAATATAATTGAGCTTTAAATTTTGCCCTAAGCTTTCTGAAACAGTGCAACAAGTCATGATAAATTGCATGTCTTTTAGGATTAAAAAAGACCATTCTTTAAAGTGGAAAAGTATTATTATCATAAAGAAGAAATGTGGTGTAATAGACTGTACTTTTAGTAAAAGAGTTTGTATTCAAGTCCTTAAACAAGTCACAACAGCATTCTGGGCCTCATTTCAGAGTTCATCTGTAAACTGGGATAATTATTGTCTGTTCCAGTTATCTACCTATGGCTGTGTAACAAGTTTCCCTATAACTTAGTGACTTAAAACAACCACCACTTTATTTTAGCTTATGATTCCTGGATCAGGAAATCTAGCAGGTAATGTGTCTGCTCCATGCAGCATTGACTGAGATCACTCCATGTTATTCAGCTAGTGTATGAGCTGTTCTGAAGGTCCAAGATGCCTTTACTTTCACATCTGTGCCTTCGCTGGATTGTGTGGAAGGCCAGGCTCAACTGGGACTGTGGCCCAGTGTACCTACATGTAGTCTCTCTAGTATGACAGTCTCAAGTACAATAATTAGACTTCTAACAAGGCAGCTCAGAGCTCTTGGAGAGTTTGTTCTAAGAGACAGGAAGTTGAAATTGCTAATCTCTTAAGACTTGGGCCCAGAAATGGATTCAGTGATGCTCCTCCATATTCTCCTGGTTATACAGTCGCAGGGCCAACCCAGATTCATGAACAGGGGACACAGACCCAACCTGTCAATAGGATGATGATCCAAATAATGGTGGCCATCTTCCACTCTGGCTCTTCACTAGGTTCATGTGAAGATGGAGTGAGATGATGTATGTACAAGTACAGATAATGTAAATGGCCTATTAGGATCTAGGGTGCCAGTCCTATCAAAATCTCCCTTAACTATGGCCTCTACCTAATCCCTGCCACAGACAATCCTTTAAGCCAAGGAAAAGGCATACATGGTATATGTAAATCGTATGATTGGGATCCTCACAGGTACTCCTTGGGAAAAGAAAAGAACCTTGAATGTTAAAAGCAGCTGATAGATAAGACACTTATTTCCAGCTGAACTTATTTCTAGGACACTGAACTCTGCCTTAGGTCATTGGACCAGTATAGCCAATGGTCATCTGTGTGAAAAAGAGCAGAGGAATGAAAAGTGGGGAAGGAGCGCCCAAAAGAAAACAGCTGTTTCTCAAATTTCTTTAGGGGTTAATTCTGAATAGCTTCTTCCTTTTCCACAAGTCCTTGTGATGGCCTTAAAGGACACCTGACCTCACATGATTGTATTTACAGAAGAAGGACTTACCCAAATACAGAGTGCTTAGTCTTTTCTCCTTTTCTTTATTTTTGCTGAACTGTCAATAAATTTCCAAGTGTTTGAGCTAAGCAACAATGGGAATAATTTCCATTTCTGCTTCCCTCAGCATGAAAGAATGCAATCTCTTTCCAATCCAAGGAAGTTGGTTAGCAAAATTAAGAAGTATCAGGAACCACCAGTTTCTCTGACCTTTTATACTTTTTAAAAAAGAAAAGCAAATCACCAAATATGATTTTTGTTTATTGCTTCTGCAACAAGAAGTATTTCGCCCAAGCTTCTGAGATGTTATTTCTAGGCTTGTTCTGTCAGTATCTGAAGAACACTTCACAGCGATGGGATAGCTTTTGGGTGCATGGGGAGAAAATAAGCAGTATTCAGACCCTCAGAGAACACTGTGGCAGCCATGGAGCCTGAGAATATGGCTCATATTTTTTATCATTGTCAAGAGACCCTGATGGTAGATGTTTCAATGACAAATCCAGTAGTTGCATTTCTAAATGAAAGATCCTGAGGCTACTTTGCAGTATTTGAATTTAGATAGATAGATAGATAGATAGATAAAGAGAGAATTTAAAATAGCTAACACTATTAAATGTTTTATGAAAACTCAGTTATATGAAGGCATAGCAGAGGCTAAATACTGGTCCCACAGTGGTGAGAGGATAAGGAAATAATGGGCCCATCGACCCCAAAAGTGTCTTGGTGCTGGAGACATAAAGTTATACAAGATTGGCATAGACAGTAACAATAATCCCAGGAGATGTTATTGCACTAGAAATTTCAAATGCTCTCAAAGATTTTTTTCACAATTAAAATATTTAAATTTTTTATTATAAAATTATTTTGTAATTTTGTCTTCAAATATCAAATAATAAAGAAAATAGCCCAAGAGAGTTCCCCTTCATCTCCACACACTCTCCTCCCTACCCCTGCAGTGCACACAGACACCTCCAATAATCCCAATCCCTAGAGGTATCCACTGTTAACAGTTTTAACATAGCCTGGACTTCTATGCACAAATAAATATTTTAAGTTAGTGTGTTCATACTTTATACAATGTTCCATAATATGATTTTTAAATCAATATGTTATAGCCATCTTTCCACTTAAACACATAATAAAAATCATCTCATCTTTTATAATGATTACATAAAAATTAATTTCCCAAAGTCCACTTTAAACAAGACCCTACTGAGTTTAGGTGGTTTCCAAAAGTTTTCTATTTCAAAGAGTGCTACAATGAACATCCTTGAATTTATATCATGGTAAACTTTAATCAGTATATCCATATGGTAAATTTCTTGCAATGAAATTTGGGGCCAAAACATTTGCACATTTTGTAATGTAATACACTTTTCTAGGTTGACTTCTAGAAGACTACAACATTGCTCACTCCCACTATGAAACTATAAACATTCCTAGGGAGATATTTGTGCTGCCACTGGCTGCTTCATCAGAAGAAAAATTTGTTTCTGCCATTTAATGACTATTGAGAAAGTGATGACTTCTCCAGAAGCCAAAGAATCAATGGTTAAGAAACCATGGGACTCAAAGACTGGTTTAAAACCCCAATAGTGGCTGGATAGCTTCCTTCAAATCTGGTGCCATGTAAGATGTTTGATTGTTTGAAAAGTGTATATCCTCATGGTCTTCATTGAAAGTTGTTCAAGTGCCCTCTCAGCTGCTTGATGGGATATATTTGAGTTATTTTCTTTTTTCCTTCCATACAGAATGCACTGAGAGTTCAGTATGATAGGTGAAGCACTGGGCAAGAAGTTATGGTACATGGAGCTGATACTGGCTGTGCTACCAAGTAGCTCGTGAAGTACACAGTAGGAAAATTGATCTGTCAGGGCAAATCACAGCTCGGGCTAGACATGGCTATTTAAAGTGGGTCAAGCATAACAGTTGAAGCCATTGGTTGTGGTTAGATGGGATATGAGGCAGAAATGCTGGTTTGTATCAGCAGACATCAAAATTGAGTGAGAAAATGAGAAAAACATACTTCAAAACAAGCAGAGCAAGAGGTCAGGTGGAGAAAGTGCTTTACAGAGAAGTAGTCCAGACTCTGAATACTGCCCTAGATAAATATAACTTAGACTTAGTTGAAGGTCCTCTGAATTGTAATCTATTCAGCAAAGATGTAAACACACACATGAAATGCAAATATACATCCATGTGTGTACATATATGTATACATACGTGTGTATGTGTGTGTTTGTGTGTGTGTGTGTGTATTTAAGGATATAGCAATAATCAGACAAAGTCTTTCTCTTATAAAACTAGTATTTCAGTTAAGGGGACTAAGGATTTTGATCAGCAATTTTAATGTGTGTTGGGAGGAATGTAGGACTTCCCCACACTACCAGCAATTCTCAGACACCAGCTGGGTGCCCTGCCATTTAACTCAATTCCAACACTATCCACCTGAAGACAGCACCAAATTAGAAATGTTAAGGGCTCAGTCTCACAAGACTGCCCTCCACTTCAATGCCAATTGCGAGTCCATGTTGTCACCTGTGCTTCTGACTGACTGGCTATAGATTCCAATGACACCTTGCTTGGGTTCAATTAATATGCTCGAGCAGCTCATAGAACTCAGAGAAACATATTACTTACTAGAACACTGGTTTATTACACAAGGGTATGACCCAGGAACAGCCAGATGGGAAAGATGTGTAGGGCAAGGTATGAGGAGGGGGTGCTGAGCTCCCTGCCCTCTCCAAGGCCACTGTCCCTGAATCTCCATGTGTTCATCAACCCAGAAGCTCTCTGAACTCTGTCCTTTGGTGTTTTTATGGAGGTTTCATTACATAGACATGATTGATTAAGTCATTGGCAATTGGCAATTCAACCCACTCATCAGTCCCTCTCCCCTCCCTGAAGGTCGGGGTGAGGGGAGACTGAAAGTTCCAACCCTCTAATCACCTGGTTGGCTCTACTGGCAACCAGGTCCCATACTTCAGTGCATCCAAAAGTCACCTCATTAACATAATAAAAGACACCTGTATCACTCTCCTCACTGGAAATTCTAGTGGTTTTAGGAGCTCTGAATTAGAAACTGGAACAAAAACCAAATAAACTATTTCAAAGAGAATAATGAGAGGTATATTTGTTAATGACTTTTGAGCAAAGGCTTGAAGGAAGTGAGAAAATGAGTGTTATAGATAACTGGAGGAAGAAACTTCTATGTACAGATTCCCAAGGTTGAAGTGAGAAAATGATCATTATAGATAACTGGAGGAATGTTGAAGTATGCTTGCGGTGGTGGAGGAGCAGCAGGGAGGCCAGTGTGCCTGAGCCAACTGACAACCAAAGGAAATTTAGGAGAAGACAAGATCAGAGAGGCTACTATGGCAGACCATGTAGCGTTGCAGGCATGAGGACTCAGACTGAGCGGAATGGTGCTTTAAAAGAGTTATTCTGGCTGCTGTGGAAAAGAGTCTGCAGAGGGGGAGGGTGGAAGCAAGGCCAGTCAGGCGCACGTCCAGGTGAAAGACCAGAGTGGAAACTGGAGAGGTAGAAGGAAGTAGTTTGCCTACTTCAAAGGTAGAGTGGGCAGGATTTGCTGATGGATTGGATTTGGAATATGACAGAAAGAGTATAGTCAAGGGTGATTCAAGGTTTTTGGCCTGAACAACTAGAAGAATGGTAAAGCTGTGGAAAGAACAGACTTAGAGGGAAGTGGGAAACAAGAGTTTGACTTGGGGGACTATTAGGTTTGAAATGTTTATTAGGCATTTAAGCAGAAATTTCAAGTAAGCAGTTGGAAATGCAAGTCTGGAGTTCATGGGCAAGAACAGGGCTGGAGACAAAAGTATTGAATCATCAATGTAAAAAAGTCATGGGACTGAATGAGATCATCCAGAGAATGAATGGAGATAAAGACAGGGCCAAAGGACTGAGCCCCAGTGCACACCCATGTTCAGCTGAGAAGAAACCAGCCATGGAGAGGAAGAAAGAGCAGTGAGGTAGAAGGAAGCCAAAAGAGAGTGGTGTCCCAGTGTTCTGAGAAGTGAAGGTGACAGTCTGTATCAGATGCTGCCAACAGGTCGAGTAAGATGGTGACTGAGAATTGACCATTAGATTTCATGACATAAAGGCCATCATCAACCTTTACAAAGCACTTTTCATGATGCAGGATGGTCAAAAGGCTTTATAGATTAGATTCCTGAGAAATTAGAAATGGAGAAGTAAAAACATCTAGAATAATCAAATCTCTTAAAGAGTTTAGCTGTGAAGGAACAGGGAAAATATTGATTGCTGGAGGAGAATGAGGAGTCAGGAGTGTGTTGTTTTAAGGTGGGCGATATCCATGTTTTTAGGCTAATGGAAATGAGCAGTAAAGTGGGGACAGTTTATAATGTATGAGAGAGATGGAAAAATCGCAGGCATGAAGTTCTTGAGGAGACAAGAGAGAATGGGATCCAGTTCACAAGGGGAAGAGAGGGCCTCAGGAGCAGAACTTTTGTCTTTTGAAACAAAAGGAAAGTAAAGCATTCAGGCACAGATGCAAGTAGATTAATAGATGAGGTGGTAGGAGAGTGTGGATATTATCTTCCTGGTTTTTCCTACTTACCCAGTGAAATAAAAAATTGAAGTAGTCAACTGAGGGTGAGTTAAGGTAAAGAGGCGTTGAGGATCAGAAGCACAAGACACTAGACTGACTAAGGAAATAAAGGATTGCGGGACAGCACAAAAGACCTACTTGCGATTTGTGGTCCTGAATTTAAGATGAGGCCAGCAATGTGTAGCAGGTATCAAAATAGTCAAAGATTGGATTTAATCAGAATTGGGCTTTTGCCAGGTGACTGTGACAGAGGGAAAGAAGAACAAAGGAGGTGAAGACATGATCTTTATGATTATAATTATAATCACAATAGTTAAAATTTATTCATCTCTATGATGTACAAGACACCATGCTTAGTACTCTACAGAATTTATCTATAACCTTTGCAACATATCTTAATGGTAGGTATTGTTATCCCCATCTTACGGGTGAGGAAATTAAGGCACAGGGATATCCAGTGATTTACAAAAGCTACATATGTCTGGTATGTATCTGAGCTGGGATTCAATGATACTTTGAATGTCATAAATTGATAATAATGACTTCAGTGTTATTAATTTTAATTTCCCAACCATGGCTCATTGGAAAGGTAACAGGGAAAAAAGAAAACATGACTGCTGAAGTTTGCTTTGGAAAACACCCTACACACATACTCCCAACCAACCAATATTAGGGCTGCCTTGATGTACTAACTCAGATACTTGGAAAACTTTTCTGTTTGCAAAGACTTTTGAGAGAATGGGGGGATAATGGAAAGAGAGATCAAGTTCTTTGAACTGAGCTAGGTCCAAGGAATTGATTCTAAGAGCTTTGAAACTTTTTGAAACATCCTTCAATTTCAAAGTTTATTTACTTCTTTCTGTTACTCATGATGGGGGCTTGGTTTCACCTTTTGCACTCAGGACTCTCTTGTTTGAGAAATAATGGGCCTTTGGAAATAAAAGAGCAAGATCCTGATCTCATACGAACACTGAGGAGTGACATTACTCTGCATGATAAATAAAAGGCCCTCTTCATTGAGTGTCATTTCTGGAACCCAAAAATGTGTCCAGGTTTAGAGGCCCTGGATTCAAGAACAGAGAGTTCGTGTTCAAAATCAATCCTAAATGAGGGAGAGGAGTGGACCCCTCTAATATGGCATTAGCCAAGGGAAATGGGAGACTGGCCAGCTGGAAATAGCAGTATCTACCCCCTAGTTGTGTTTTCCATCTTCTACATTATAAACCCCTTCTGTTAACCTCAAGCCTTCTATAAAGATTTTTTTAAAAACCACAGGCTGGTCTTACAAGTTAGGGGGATTTCAGATGGGACCTATGTTCACACATGGGACAAAGTGCTATGTGACTTACTACAGAAGCCTTAAGAATAGTTATGAGAAAGCAAGAAACCCAAAGAAGTCATCCAGGTAATGGGGGACCTATAAGTACACCCTGGGAAATCTCAGAATGGGGAAGTAAGGACAAACAGGACTTCCTGCAAATCAAGTGCTACAAAGAACCTCCACTACTCTTACTAAAAGAGAATCATGAAGGCTGGAGAACTTGGGGACAGCTGAGGTACAGAAACTCTTTGGTTGTCTCTACCACACAGTTTTAAGAATACTTGTAAATATTCATGTTCCTTCTTTACAAATAATATAAATACAAGCTGTACTAATGTTAGGTGCCTAGAATTCATGTTTCTATTTGCTGGCTCACAATACCACTCAAGAGACCCAAAGTGACATGAATTCTTAAGGTGCAAAAGAGAAAAAAAGAGGATCCTGCTAAATAGTTATTAATAAACTCTTTTCTCAGAACCCATGTCATAAACTTAGCTTTTTAATCATGATAAATTTATGCAGAAACACATTCTTCCCACATCCCTTATACAAATATGTTTCAACTTCTTCCTCCCCTCACTGAAGTCACAGAAGTAAAGTCCTGAGAGCCTCCTTTATCACTCTTCCTTCTTTTGCTGTACTGGAAAAACTTCATGGCAAAACCTTATTTTTACAAAATTCAGAAAACTTGGAAATATAATGTAAAAGAACATAAGCTCACAGTATCAGAGAGAAGACACTGCTAACATTTCAGGGGCATTTAATTCCAGTACAAAAATCAAAAATACTACAAGAATCTCTCCTTATCTTCATTAGCTGAATATAATATGCTTCTCAAAAAATGTTAGATATTCAATTAACAGGAACCATATTCCAGTACTCTAAATACAAAAAAAAAAAAAGTTCTCAGCCCATCAAAACCTTCCAAGTAATTTCCTCAAATGTCATTAAAATACTCTTAAACATGAATGTAACAATCCACCAAGAATTTCTCCATAATATAAAGCATGTAAAACACTAATCACCTAATTATTAAACTCTCAATGAACTCATTGGTAAGTATGTTTACATGCAGTACACATGGAGACTGTACATTAGCAAACACAAATTACATTTTCCCTCTATACTACAGGAAATATGTACTGTAAAACAAATGATAAAATAATGAGTTAGATAATAAAAATAAGATCTGAGTTGGACCTGGGCTGGTAGACCCCTTAGGTGGCTTGCAGAAATGATCTCTGGTAGTGTTGAATGTCTATACCATCAGGGAGGTGGGGAAAATGGTAGTGATAATGCACGGCTTGTTTACACGCCTGTAGGAAACAGGTGCAATGAGCCTGCAGAGATCTGTACACCCTCTTGCCAGGACTCAGGGGCAACTGAAGAGTCTTCCCTAAACAGTATTTGCAAATCCCTTATAGTTTTGTTTTTAATTTAGATAATGAATTTGGATACTGAATTGGTTAGTTAATTTGGGGTAATTTTTTTTTACAAGTGATTACAATGAATGTTCATACAGTAAGAGTCAGATAGCAAGGAATTATATATATATATAAATATATAGTATGTGTACACACACACCATATATATATATAAATATTTAATGGATATATATATATGCATTCTGCTATTATTAACATGACAGAAACCACTTTTTCATTAATATTTACTCATACATTTTCCATGCTTTAGTATCCAAATCACTATTTTTAAAGAAGAATCGTGTTCCATCATATCCAAATTAATAAATTATCATTTTCCTATTGTTGACCATTTAAGTTGTTTCCATTTTCCATTATTACAAGCAATGCTTCATATATAAATCTTAGTGTAAATTTGTGATTATTTCTAAATTATTGAAAGTGGAAATACTAAGTCACCAGGTATAAACATTTTTGAAGATCTTGATCCATATTACCAAACCATCCTCCAGAAAAGTTGTACTAATACTGTAAGAAAGCATTCATTTAAAGCATCTCTCAATACTGAGCATTTTCTTGAAAAAAAAACCTGCAAAACTGATAAGTGCAATGATGCTCTTACATTCAAGTAACCACTTCTTTCATTGCTACTTTTGCTAACTTTTTATTTATTTATCATTTATATTTATTGACCATTTATACTTCTTATTTTATAATTTTTGTTCATGTTTTGCCCATGTTCCTATTGGATTATTTTTAAAAACTGTATTCACAAGAGTATTTGCATATTAAGTATAATTGCCCATTGTCTGCTTTTTATGCTGTGAATATTTTTTCTTCTCAAAGCCTGAGAGATTCCAAAGCTCAAGCTATAGTCCCATTTACCAAATTGGATCAATCCCCTTAGGAGTACTTGCTGATATAAATGAGCCTTATCAATTCATTCCAGCAGAAAATCTATCACATTTCCTACCCACCCCACCTCATCTCAAAAGCTTTTCTTCTTCACATTGGGTGAAGAATCACATCTTCAACACTGGTCTGGGCCTCCTCTGGCCTGTCCTAGTTTTCAGGAAGGTCCAATTGGCTGGTCAGGTAGTTCTTACACTCCTTTTCTTGAAGTACTCAAGCCCTGGGATTCCAGCACTTTTGAGCTGGTTATAGAGGCTGGCCAGGACAGAGGCCTTGATCGAGTTAGTCCCTTAACTTATCTAGGCCTCAGGTTCTTCATCTGTAAAATCAAGTGCATGATCCAGGTGATATCCAGCATCCCTTTCAGCTCTACCCTTCTGTGGTTCTTAATTTAGTTAATACTGCATGTGCCTGAAAATAACTCTTCATTAGAGGGCTTAAAAGACTCCATTTGTTTCAAATGCCCAATTCCTTATTTTGATAAATAGAATAAAAACATAATTTCTTTTTCTTCATTAGCATTGACATGGCTTTTTTGCACATTTACTCACTAAAAACTGATGCATCACTTCAGAAAATTCAAAACGTATTATTAATGGAAAGATGGAAGTTTATTCATTCACCAAATGTTGAGTAAGCACTCACAGTGTGCCAGGCACTGTGCTCAGTCCTGAGGACACAGTGATGTGTAAGCACAACTTCTGCTTCAAGGACCTCACAGCCTAGTGAGAAGGCAGAAATGTAAATCAATAAGTGCACTCTTGTGAGATAACACCGATGGCATGCGTATAAAACGAATATGCAGTCACAAACAAGGTATACAGGAGTAAAGGAAAACTTCACAGTGGAGCTGACATTTGAGCAATGGCCTGAAATAAACCTATGGATTCCCCAGCATGTGAAGGAGAAGAAGAAAGAGAGAGAGCTGCAAATGGAGGGAACAGCATGCGTGAAGACACAGAGGTGCCATCCAGCGCAGCATATTCCAGGGACGGCAAAGAGCCGGATAATCCTGGATTATATTTGGAGACTTGTGAGAAAAGAAGCTTGGAAGGAAAAAATAGCAAAGAGCTTTGCTTGTCTTGAAAATAATGTGGATTTTATCCTCTTGTTATTGGAGAAAGTTGAAGGCTTTTTTGATTAATTTACATTTATTTTTGAATGTTGACTCTCATTGTATTATAAAGAATCGATTAGAATAAAGAGAAAGGGGAGGGTGAAAAATTTAGGAAACTCTTATAAGTTAGTCCAGAAAGGAAATAATAAGAGTATAAACTCAGGCACTATGGATGTTTATTACAATAATATACAAGATTCTAGTGATTCTAGTGATTTATTCTTTGTGGAATTTAAAAAAATTAGTCTCTACCGTTGATCTACAAAATCACCTAAGCTTTAATAAATACCAAGATTATTTTACTTCTAAAAAGTTATAATTTTACAAGCATTTACCCACAGGCATTATATATCACATCAAAATCTTATTTCCTCTTTCAAAAAAAGACTTAATGTTCATTTTCCCCCCATATAACTGTCTGTTTTAATAGTAGATAAATGGGAATAGGATAATCTAAGAAAAGAGAATTATCTGAACCAGGATTAGAAACCATGGATTTACCTTGAGAAATAATTCTTCATTCTTTGTAGATTATATCACCTGTCTAACTGACATAATATTGCTTATCTCGCCCTCTAACAAGAACTCTTTTAAAAAATCAAATCCGGGCCTCCCTGGTGGCGCAGTGGTTGAGAGTCCGCCTGCCGATGCAGGGGATACGGGTTCGTGCCCCGGTCTGGGAGGATCCCATATGCCGCGGAGCGGCTGGGCCCGTGAGCCATGGCCGCTGGGCCTGCGCGTCCGGAGCCTGTGCTCCGCAACGGGAGAGGCCACAACAGTGAGAGGCCCGCATACCGAAAAAAAAAAAAAAAAAAAAAAATCAAATCCCCTCTCTTTGTGAGTAGTAAAACCAAGATCATTTTCATTGATATGAGGTAAACCTTTGATTCTATCACATTCCTAAAATGCCTTTGCAAATCTTTATGAGGATTTGCAACTTTTCCAAGTCTAACAATTCATCCATTGCATTTCTTCCTTTAGGTTATTAATTCATCAAAAAAAATTTCAGATATCAGCATTATTGTGGCACAAACTGAATTTTATCATCATTCGTGTACTTTGAGTTAATTATACTCCCAAATTTCTTTATTCAGTCATAAATATAACTATTTGTTTCACATCTGTCAAAGCAATGTCAAGAATAATCATTTGATTTAGTTGGTCCTCATATTCTTCATTTGAAAAAAGGATGTAGTCAGGCCACAAAAACCATAAGCTTTTTTTTTCTTAATTTATTTTTTAAAATTTTTTAACATCTTTATTGGAGTATAATTGCTTTACAATGGTGTGTTAGTTTCTGCTTTATAACAAAGTGAATCAGTTATACATATACATATGTTCCCATATCTCTTCCCTCTTGCGTCTCTCTCCCTCCCACCCGCCCTATCCCACCCCTGTAAGTGGTCACAAAGCACCCAGCTGATCTCCCTTTGCTATGCAGCTGCTTCCCACTAGCTATCTATTTTACGTTTGGTAGTGTATATATGTCTATGCCACTCTCTCACTTTGTCACAGCTTACCCTTCCTCCTCCCCGTATCGTCAAGTCCATTCTCTAGTAGGTCTGCATCTTTATTCCCATCTTGCCCCTAGGTTCTTCATGACCACTTTTAAAAACATAAGCTTTTTTCCAGCCTTAGCATTGTGTGATTCTACATAAAATCAACCGTTTCGGTAATATTTTATTTAAAAGAACTATATCTGAAATGTGCCTTCAGAGTAAATTATTTTATTTTCAAAAATTATCTACTATTTCAAATACACCCAAAATAATTTATATTCTTGAATTACTACTGAGAATTTTCCATTCAAGATGGTGTAAGTTATTTAAGCAAAACAATGAATAAAACAAAGTTCTTGTCTCCATCTGCCTACATTTAATAGGGAGTTAAGAAAAAAAAAAGCATAGAAATAACTAAACAAAGGAAAAGCTTTATGATAAAGGAGTTCCCAGCAAGGGGATGTATTAAACTGGAGGATCAATAAAGGCTTCATGAAGGTAATAGAATTTGAGACCAAACTTGGAAAATGAATGAGCTTTCATTCCAAAGGAGTAGGGAGAGAGAATACATTCCAACAAGTGGAAAGCGTAGAAGTGTAACTTGGACTTACTTGGATATTATTGGATATTATCGGATAACTTGGATATTATTGGGGGAATAATATAAAAGTAAAGTTACTACAAAAGTTAGGGAATGCACAGAATTGAGAAAAGACAGGGGCCAGTTTGTGGAAGACCATTGTATTAATAAGTATTCTTTTGGTGACAAGTGACAGAAAATCCAGCTTAACTGGAAAAGGGAATGTGCTGTGCTAGTTGAAATAACTAAAAGTACATGGGTAGGCTAGCTTTAAGTGTGGTTTATTTAATGTCAGCTGCTAGATGCTGACAGCTTCAAGCTTACATCATTAGAACACCCAATCTAATGAAGAATCAGTCTGTTCCCACATAATCCTGGAGCTGAGTCCATTTGCCCTGGTTGTTGACTTGGTCAAATGTGTGACCAGTGAGGATTGAATGCCCTGGTGGGCTCAGCCTGGGTCATATGTTTCACCCTGAAAGCCTAATAGTAAAATGTTTCCCACCATACAAATGGGCTAGAGTGGGGAAGAGACAGTTCCTCAAAGCGAAAAGACAGTTCTTCCTGCCACTAGAAGATATGGCTCTGTGTGGTAAATTATATTCCATGACTGTGAATAAAAAGCTAAAGTTTTTGGATATCAGTTGGCAATAGGAAACCAATATGGTATTTGAACGGGGCAGTAATATGATCAGTGCTGGCCTTTGTGAAATTAACCTGGCTGCAATGTAGATGATAGTTTGGACTGGGAGATGGATAAAGGTGATAAAACTAGCTTTGAGATTGGTAAGAGGCTTAGGGAGTCTGTGCTAGGACGTTGGTGAAAGGAGGAGTCAAAAGCAAGAGACATTTTTGTTTGCAAAGTTGTCAAAGAAAACAAAACAAGTGTAAAGTGTAAATTACTGTAGTGTGATTTCTCAAACTGGTTTGATAGAAGGCCCAACTCTGAAGCATCCACCTTGTTTTTTCATTTGGAAGAACATTGCTGCCATCTCCTAGTCATCAGAGTCCATATATTGATACTTTTCTTCAACCATAATTCCCCCACCACCTTGGGGTCTGCTGCGTGGGCTTTTGAAATTCTTTCCAGATCTAATGCCCTGAACACCAGCTAATCCCATTCAGTGTGTCAAAGAGACAAAAAGGGCAATCGGGCAAATTTCAACAAAATGTTCCTCCCTCTGATTGAACAATAAAAACCAATTAGTCATTTTAATTTGGGTCTACAGTTATTTTGACTTTTGTTCTCTCCTATACCATCTTTGAGCAGCAGTGTTTGAATTGTACAGATTATAAAAGAATTGGTTGAATCACCAAAAGGCTATTATCCCTAATTATTTTTAAGTCCACAAGCATACTGACATCATCATTATTACTCAGCTTTTTAAAGGATTTAATTAATCTTGAATTTTCAATAGCCATTTAATATGCAGGAGGATTCGCTTACTAATAAAAAAACTTAATTTGATCAATACAAAATATATTCTGCTACCACTCAACTCTTCAATTTTGTTATAGTGATTAAAACTGCAAGCAATATTAGCACATTTCTTGCTATAAGAAAGCTGGCTGTGTTATGACTTTGTGCCAAGTCCTTTGGCCACTCAAAATACATTGAGATTATCTTATAAATGGAGAATGATGTGTGTTGTACTTTTCTCTTGGCACTGATGTTGCTCACATGCTATCATTGCAAAGGCAAGTGTTAGCTTTGCCACGTTTACACAAATAAATAAACCTTCTAGGCCACAGTACTGCTCAAATTTGGTGGTGCATAGAAAGCACTTGAGGATCTTGTTAAAATGCAGATTCTGATTCAGTAGGTCAGGGATGGGGCCCAAGAGTCTGCATTTCTAACAAGCTCCAGGAGAATCGGATGCTGCCTGTCAACAGACCACACTTTGAGTAACAAGCGTCTTTGAATTTAAAATGAGAAATATATTCTGGACCTTGGGTCTGGTATTAAATCATGTCGATCTTAGGTTGCAAAACAACCATGCAAAAGGACTGAAACACGGCTTATCTTTATTTTCCTCAGAAACAATGTGTGCCTTCATAACATAAATTATTCTGGGTTTAGATGGGCAATCATGGCCGAGCCACTTACAAGTTTAACTGTTGCTGATGGCAGCATTACTGCCAATGAGATGTATACCTGCAGGTTGGTTAGAAAAGATTCATTAGTAACTGTTCCTTCCACAGTGTTTACGGAGACATTCTTTTTTTGCTTCATATCATAGATGTAATTGTTTGAGTTTGACACTTATTACAAGTTCATCTTCAAAGTTGTTTTCCCATGATTCCAGTTATTAATATGAAAACCAGAAAATCCTGTGAAAAGTCAAAGTATATTGATGTTAGGCAGAGATTTCCATTTTTATTCAAATATTTCTGGTATCAGAGAAGCAGACACACAGCTGTTGCCACTTGCCTTTGTTCCAAGAGAACCACACCTTTTTCAAGCTGCTGCATCTCTGGTTTTGTTTGTTTGCCTTATGCCAGCTTACCTTAATGATTCCCAGGGGGGACAAGGGATTACACAAAGAGATGCATTTCTCACCATTACTGCAGTCATAGAATAGAGAAAGTTATGCACATTTTATCCTTTCAAGATCTCTTAAAGACAATCTGATTTGCAAAAAAAGATTTCCACAAATATAATTACATTATGATTCAGCTTTTTGTTATGTGTATCATAAAATTCACGCCTGCTTTATCCTATCGATTTTATACTGGTATGTCTACTTGCACATGGAAAGTTTCTTTTTGCACCAAGACACTATATTACTTGAGCTAAAATGCTAGATCTGGATGAAAATTTTTGGCCTAGCCAAATGACATATGTAAATTGCTAGATGGTTCTGTGAATCGAGAGTATCTCAAGATACTGACACTTGAATTGGTAACCAGCCAAGTGCCTTTGCTCACACAGTTCATATTTATAGGCTTTGAAGGAAATATTTGTGCCGCAAAGATAAAGTTCATAACTAAGGAGGAAATGTTTGACTAGAAGATGTTAGATATGAACTCTTAGATAAGCGAAACGGGGAATTATGAAATCTCTGTAGAGTTGCTGTTGTTGTTGTTTTAAGAAAAGTCTAGACAGATTTCTCTTTCTAGGATGGTAAAATGTACTCCTGTCAGGAAGCTGGACTGTGGGTGCCATGGAGATGGAGAGCATGTCTGTCTCATTCATCAGTGTATTTCAGCACCTGGCACAGCATTCCCACGTACTAAGTTCTTAATAAGAATGAATGAATGCATGCATGAATGAACGAACGGAGAGAGGGATGCTTTCACAGATGCACTTGCGTTCCTGAGATTTTGTGAATGTAGGGAGTAGCTAAATGCGTTACCTAGGTTTTAAAAAGAGGATGTATTGACTTCTGTCTTCAACTCTAAGTAGTTGCCATACAGGTTCAAATGTTTTTATGGTTGATGGCTCCTTGAATCTTCCATTGGATAAAAATAAGCATATAAAGGATTGGAAAATTCTGGCCCCAGTGTTACTTCACAGATTTCTAGCACTTTCAAATCAAATACTAGAATTTCCCCAAGGTTTCTATACTATTGACAACATGCAAGTATTTTATAGTAAATAATTTCCCCCTTTTAAATTTATAGAGCTTGAGGTCTCAAGAAATCATTACTCATATTTTACGGACAGGAGAAGCCTGTTTACCTCCTTGTATATGGTGGTTTAAAATTGACAACTCCCTTTGCCTACATTCAGTCAGCCCTGTGCAATAGGCTGGGCAGATACTTGCCTTACTTCAAAAGTGAGGAAATAGAGAATTAGTACACTTGCCCAAGAGACCAGTGAGGTAGTGAGACCGAAGTTGCACTTCTACCTGCTGACTCCTATTCCAGTGCTCTGTCCTATAAAGGACTATAAAACAAGAACTGGATGGTACTTTACAGTTTACAGTGCTTATGAACATATCTCAATTCTCAAGATAAAAAAATCAGTTTATCATGCAGGGTTTAGACATTAAAAAGCTGAAGTTTAAAGAGGGTAAAGGAGATTGTCCAAGGTTAACTATTGGTGGAGTCTAATAAGAATCCATGTCTCCTGCCTACAAGTCTTAGTCATTTTGTGTTTGGTTGGTTGATTGTTTTAGGACCTCAGGTGCATTAAATTGGATTAACCATTTTGGGGGGTTCATTTCACTCTCTCCTCACTAGTCCATGCATGGCTTTGTTTTATTTAGTTACATATGATTTTTATAGGGTAATACATGTCTGTAAATCACCACCCAACTTAATAGCTAAAACACTGACAATTAACCTTCATATAAAATACCTCCTCATCTCTTTCCCATACCTCCCCTTACCCAGCGTCACCAGCATTTTAAAGACTATATTAATTGTTCTACTGCTTTTCTTTTCATATAGTTATATACAAATATGTTTATATTCCTAGGGAGTTTGGTCTTATTTTTTAACTTTATGAAAAGTATATCATGCTATATGCAAGATTTGGGGGATTATATCATGTTGTATATAATTTGGGGGACATGCTGTGTGATTGGAGATCTTTTTACCAACAAAAGTAGGTAATCACAGTATACACACATACACCAGCACATGGTGTGTGTATGTGTATGTATATACATTTATAATGTAAACATTACATCAAACTATCCACTCTCTTCGACTTGAGACATATTTAAATGCACTCTACCTATATATTACATAGTAAACACCCTTTCATTCAACAAATATTTATAGGGGCCTGCCATGTGCCAGGAGGTACTGTACTATGCCCTGACACGTGCAAAAACAGATACATTCCTTCCCCAAATATCCCTGATCTCATGGAAATAACATTGTATATATAGAGACAGACAATAACAGACAATAAATATATAAAATATACAGGATGTTAGGTGATGTTAAGTGCTAGAGAGAAAAACAAATCGTGGAAGGCCCTTAGGGACTGCAGTTTGCAATTTCACGTTAGTCAGCAATGAATTAGGGGTGGGGTGAGTGGGGAGAGGCTTAATTCACCGATTGACAGGGAGGTAACTTGTGAGAGCTGAATCAGAACAGAAGTAAACTCTTCGGAAACCCCCGCGCTCAGCTTATTGTCTGTAGGATGATGGGCTTAGTCGGTATTGATGGCTCCTGAAGAGACAATACATATATATTCCTCCTACTTTTCTTGCAACTAGCCGCCGGCTCGGCTGGGATCTCCCTAGAAGCCGATGCCGCACCGGAACACCTGGTAAGACCACCACCGCCGGCGGGCACTTAGCCGCCACGTGCGCGCATTCCCGATCACGCGCGCGGGGGGGGCGCGCGCCTGCCTCGGCCGCTCCCGGGGCCCGCCGGGGCCGCGCGCGCGCGTGCCCGGCCCCGCGGCCTCTCGGCAGGGACGCGGCCGGGAGGGCGGCGCGCGCCCCTCTCGGCAGCGGCGGCAGCGGCGGCAGCGGCTGGTGTGGGCGCTCACGTCAGGGCTGGGAGGAGGAAGGGGTTCGCTGTGGAAAGAGTGAGAGAGACATGAGGCAGCCAGGCAGGAAGCGAGAAAGTGTTCGGCGGAGAAGGAGTGAGTTTTAGAGACGCCCGGCGAGCAGGACCTGCGCCTGCGGGAGAGCGTGGCCGCCTGGGCTCCTCGCCTCCTCTGCTTGCTCTCCTGTGTCCGCTTTCAGAACCCCGAGCGAAGAACAGTTCCCGGCAGCCCGCAGCGCTGTCAAGGGGCCGCCGCCGGCCAGGCTACCTGGAGCCTTGACCTGGCTCAGGGGCACCCTCTGAGAACCCATCTTCTCCCCTCTGTTGGTGTGCAAGTCAACACGGGGGGGAAAGCATCCGGCAGCCTCAGGGAGCCCTAAAGAAGCTGAAGCAGAATGTACCAGGGACACATGCAGGTAAGACATTTCCATCGAACTGGATAGGGATCTTGGGGACTAATATAGAAGCCAGGGGGCTCACCAAGTTACTGTGGTCAAGTGCTGCCTTCATACAGTTCAACAAGTGAAGTGGTGCGACGTGACCATAACATTTCAGTCCGGTGCTATCGGTAAAACTAGACGGGTTTCTGTGGGAGAAGGGGAGGAAAGACCTCAGAACTTTGATTGGGAAGTTTGTTTTCTGTGCATTCCCTGAGCCTGTTTCTTTAAACAAGATCAAGGAATCCAAAAAGAGGAAACCTGGAGATGACCGTGTTTCCGTTGTAATCCTATTGATGCAACTCCGCATGTATGTCAACTGAAGGGCAAACAATAATAGGAAAGACAAAGCTTTTCCTATATCATCTGCAAAGGTTTCTTGGCAGTTGAAACACTTTGCCACTTTCGTATTATTTTTTAAAGTGATAATTTTTAAAATGGTTTGTGCTGTATTTTCCCCCTTCAAATGATGGGACATTGTCACCTATCCCTATAGTCACAGGATGACTTAGGAGGATGAATTTCAAACATGTCCAAGAGGCTGTAATGTTTTTCAGGGGAGGTGCTGTCTCTGGTTATTAAAACTCATCTGAGCTGAGCCACTGCTTCTCTACTCTCTTGGACAAGATTACTTTAACCTTGATTCTAGTTCTCATTCACATGGTTGGTTCTTCCTTATAAAGGCAGGTGTATGCTCTGAGGGGAAAAAAATGAAATACTAACTCAGCTTCCTAAAGTATAAACTGAGCTCTTTTTTTTACTGTTTCTAAATGCTTTAGTCATGGACTTAATGTTTGGGCTTCCTTTCCATTACAAAGATGGTCAAATACAGTTATCATATGTGGTGCTTTCACCCTGGTGTGTAATGTGTATGAATACTGAGGATGTTACTTCTGTGTCTTTAGAGCAATTTAAAATAGATAAATTAACATGTTACTGCATTTGTGACTTAGTATTACCCAATATTTAATTTCCGAGTCTTTGGGGAAATTCTTTTGTATTATAATTTATTTTTATATAAAATGGTATTGTATCATATTCCTAAGTTTTGTAAGAATTCTGAATCAGCACTATCAGAATTCTAAAAGCATTTCCCGTATTACTGACATCATCCTGTTTTGAAAATTATTAATAGAATTATATCACAGTTGTTGGACAATAATTAGTGCCTGAAGTATATTTCTAAATATAAACTATAAATACGATCTGCATGTTTCTTATTAAAACTACACTAATTGGAAAGTTTAGTAACAAAGAACCATTCAAACAATCACAACTAGAAAAATTAACAAAGGATTATTACCATAGTTCTATGTTTCATCTTCACCCAAGAATGATACTTATAATTTTATGTATTATCTATTTATTATCCCTAAACAGTTTCTCCACAAGAGTGAAAATAGGAAGATTTTAACAAATGGAGTCAATCTTCAGAAAATTGCTCATTCACACAAAATTCATAATTGACTACTTGGGCAATTTGCTGAAACTTTCCACATTATTTTTTGTTTGAAAATATGTTTTTTGTGAATGAAGAATTGAAGCAACAATCTGGTAAACTGAGGCACCCCAAAAACAATTTAAACTAAAATTTCTGAATACTTCAAGGATTGATGTTACTGAAACTTGAATTGTCTAGAATAATATCTGAGGGTTTCATTTTACTTTGAGAGAATAGACAAAATGTAAGACTCTGCATGTGATCCTGCCTTAATGTTTTTTTGCTTGTGTACTGCTATAACAGCAAATATGATGGCTTGCAGTAAAACTCACAAATCTTTGCTGCCAAGCTTAGCTTGGAAACATTACTAAATACTGTAATCAATATGCTTGCCAAAATTTCAGAGCACAGTACTTTTTTCCTTTTTACTATTGACCACTGATGTTAACTTCTAAGGCTTTAATAGTTCAGTAGCTATTAAATGATATGATCATCTGAGTGGGAATGCCCCACCCCCAAAAAAACCACTTATTTCAATCTGATTTATAATATAGTTACTTGCTGACATTTTAAAACCCCAGTCTCTTTCCCAGAGAATAGTATTTAGCCTATAGACAAAATCTCCATTGTGTTGGTACATTTACATTAAATAAAGAACTTTTCCTTATCAGAGACAGTATCATCTTCCTGTGCTACCTGACTCTAATCACAAGGGAGAAGAAGCATAGCCCAAACACTCCAAAATATTTGTGATTTAAAATCTGAATACATATTTGGTAAAGTGGACCAGGGATGAGCAGATTTACTAACATTTCTGCCAACTTTGGAGTTCATTTGAAACACTGGTGTTACTTGGCTGATACCTTAAAACAGGAGTGAAACAGAAAATATTTGCAATCATTAGCTTTGCCTTCTAATTCTACTCTTTTCTGTATCCAAGAGATTTTAAAATAAAATGCTTTGTAAATAGGCAGTCTGAGTGGGGAGGTGTTCACATGAAGTCTTAAAAAATAGTCTGATTTAAAACTCCTGTAGTTCCTTTGTTTCTGCAACTTAACGATTTTGTAAATAAAGTCTATTAATTTTTATACATATGTCTAATTCATCCAGTTTACCATAGAAACTGAATTCATTTTAGAAGCCACAATATTTTAAAATCACACATTTGGTTTACTCTGCTAGTTCATTAGAAGATAAAAGTTGACATCTATTACAGATAGATAGACAGCACAGCATAGTAGTGTAGATTTCTTGTTTTCAAAGTGAATGCCACAGGTATATTTCTTAGGAGTAGGGCCCTAGAGCTGTGCTGTTTTCCAAGTGCCTCAGCAATTATTTCCAAGGGGAATTCATCACCCCAGCAACTTAAGCAAAGGTTGTTTCTTTAGTGACTTTTAGATTTACTTCTTTTTCCCTTTTGACCAGGGGGCCAATGGTGTTTAAATACACTTTAGCATCAGTTCTAACCAACTTTCTGTTTCTCATAGATGACCTGTGATCTTAATCCCTCCAATACAGCTGTGTGCTCTGCACTGCGATGCTTATTTGTATATGGCCATATGAGTTAACACTGCCAATTAGAGCAAAATAATTACATGTCTCTGAATGTTCCCTTAGCCAAGGCTTTTTTCTGAAATAGTATAAATACAAGGCAATATAATTTCAGTTTTGAACTAAGATTTTCTTATTTTTAATAAAGGATCCCCAGTAGTATTTTTTGTTACAAAAGAAAGTTATTTCAGAAGACAATCAAACAAAAAAATCTATTCATAATTTTAACTGATCTTTATTATAGGCATTGAAAACAGACTTTTTTTTTGACTTATTCAAGCCTGCCGAGGAAAAATTCCACACCCTCTGGCTTCACAAGACATTAATTAAGAAAATTTAAATGACAAAAATTATAAAATTATTAACAGTTCAAAAAGTAGCCATATATTTGTCTTCCCCCAAAGGGGTTTTGTGTTTTTATTTACGACTTTACTTAAGCTTTTAAAAAATTTTTTTCATGAAGGGGAACAGCTTGGATAACATAAATTATGTTAATACATTAGATCTGGCCACTGGAGACTCATTTGGTTCACTAGAAACAACGAACATAGGAAGCCAGTCCAAAGTAAGGGCATAGAATGTTTTTCAACATCTATAACAGCAGTTTGTCATAACTGATACCTAAAGCAAAATTGTAAAGTAGATAATATTTGTCATGGATACTTGCACTTTTCTAAAATATCCATTTTTCCCCTCCTGATGCCACCATTTTCTATCCTGTGTCATTTCTTTATCAACCCTTTGCTAACAAAAATATAATTAATACCAATATACCACACACATACACACACACACCATATTTGCATTTTTAGAGGAAAATCTTTGAAAATTAGGAGTTTTTTGCAGAGGAGGGTTATATTTTAAGGAGAATGAGGTAATGCCGGCCTAGGGCTGAGGTTGATTTTGTTGATTTGGTCATGGATAGCGACTGCCCTCCCCTCCCCTCTCCCCCCACCAGCTCACATAGTACCTGCCCTTCCTCCTTGAAGTCCTCCTATGAATGATAATCAGTATTAATACTCCTTGAATGAATTTATTTCAGACATTAATTTATTGTCTGAAATGGTATTAACTAGAACTCTATTGAAGGAAATTCATGTACGGTGAAGCTGATGTGCAAAATTATGACACAAGCTCCAGCAAGATTCCGAAGTGCCTTCCTATATATTTACAAGCAAATCATGCTTGGTATGAGAGTAATATTGAGCTTCTAGCACTTAAAAATTATAATACTTATGGTGTAATATTGCTGAATACTTGATTAACCTGAAAATCTCATTCCCCAGTTATACCGGCCAACAGTTTACATTATAGACTTACTGTAAGAAACACAATATGTTCTTCCTAGATTTTGTTGATGGTTTATAAACATTCTTCCTAAAAACATGTGTTTGAAAGAAAAAATTCTAGCATACAAATGTTTTGACTATAAAACATTTTTAAAGTAAAGAATAAGAAAAGGTTAAAACAGAACTTGTTAATTTTAAAATCTTGAATCTCTAGTATTACCATTGCCAACCTAAGAAACATTAAGATCTGATGCACCATGTAGTCAAAACATCTGGCAGCCTGCTTTTTTACACTTTTCACTGAGATCACATGTTGCCAACACAGGCATAAGTTAGAGCCGTTTAAAGATTTTATATTCTAGAATTAATTTCTTGATACATTTATGGAATAAACTGGTGTTTCCTTCACTAAAAGTGAGGGCACACTACAGCCTAATGTTTCCTTATGGGACCTAAGTCTAATCTGAGTGTTTGGCAACATCTAAACATGATGTCATTTCAAATACACCAATAAGGAAAATGGGGTTGCCAAGTTTCTGAAATATGAAACCTTTTTATGATTCAGACTTTGCAGAAGGAAAAAAATCACCTTGAACTATAGCATGTAACCCACGGATCAGAGACCAGATGTTTTGAATTGGGGGTTACATTTCTTTCAATGACCCCTTCCTTCATCTTCACCTCACCCACTTCCCACCCCTCCTCACCTATGCCATCCCCTTTACCAGGGATACCAAATGGAAGACTTTTTCGCAGCCTGTTAAGAAAGATTTGTATATCTTATATATTATTATATTTTATAGAATATAATCAGGAAGATAGCTAATACCCTATTGGTTAAATATCAAGGCCATGGCTAATTGTTCAGAGCCCAGAGTCTAATATAGCACACTACCAATATTGTCATATAATGTCATTTTTTTTCTTTTATAAATATGTTATTTGTGACAGAGGTGACACCAGCATTGCAAGAGGAAAATGTTCTTTGTCAATGATTCTTGGTGAATTGGATATCTGTATAATTTTTTAAAAGGTGAATCTTGACTTCTATTTTGCATGTACACAGAAGTCCATCCCAAGTAGGTTAAGATAGGAGAATACATTTATGACCTAGCAGGTAGGCAGTGAACACGTGAAAGTACATTTACCAGTAGCTGTTTTAATGTCCTTGTTTACCAATTCTGTTATCTGTGTCATTTTGTGGACTGTTTCTATTGATTGATTTTTATCTTCATTATGGGCTGTGTTTTCCTGCTTCTTTGTATGCCTGGTACTTTTTGACTGGATGCCAGACATTGTGAATCTTACATTGTTGGGTGCTGAATATTTTTTAATTCCTTTCTTTTTTTTTAAGTTTTGTGTTTGGACACAACTAACATGCTTGGAAATGGTTTTATCATTTCAAAGTTTGCTTTTAAGAGTTTTTACATGATACTAGAAGCTACCAAAATTTTTTGGGATAGGGCTGACTTGTCCTATCTTCTGAGGTAATATTCTTCTGAGTACTTTATCTCATGTCCCACTCATCAGATTTCTTGACTTGGTTTTGGGCATGTGAACTCTTTATAGACCTGTTTGAGCTCTAAGAAGTGCTCTGGCTGTTCCTTTCTGATGGTCTGAGGGTAGCTTCCTCACATACATGATCAGAACTCAGGGGAAGACTAGCAGGGGAAGGCTCTGCATGTCTCCAGAGCTCTCACTCTGTGCAGACTTCTCCCTAGCATTCTGCCCTGTATAGTCTAACACCCGGGCCTCCTCAAATCCTCCACTCTGTCTCCTCAGCTTAGTGAGGATACCAGACATTTTGGGGTCCTCGCTTCCTACATTATGTCCTGGAAACTCTTTCCCGGCTGTAAGTAGGGCAATCACAGTGCTCACCTTATTTGTTTCTCTTCTCTCAGGGATCCTGTGAGGCCTTTCTTCCCAGTGTTTAAAAATCATTGTTTTGTATATTTTGTCTGTTTTTTCCCCAGTTTTATTGAGACATAATTGGCATACATCACTGTGTAAGTTTAAAGCATACAACATGATGGTTTGACTTACATATATTGTGACACAACAGGTTCGGCTACCGTCCATCTTCTTATGTAGATAGAATAAAAAGAGGAAGGGAAAAAGGAAGAACATTTCTTCCTTGTGATGAGAGCTCTTAGGTTTTACTCTAACAACTTTCCTATATGTCATCCAGCAATATTAGCTGTAGTCATCAGGTTGTGCATTACCTCCCTAGTACTTATTTATCTTATGACTGGAAGTTTGTGCCTTTTGACCACCTTCCTCCAATTCCCCCTCCTTCACCTCTGCCTTAGGTAATCACAAGTCTGATCTCTTTTTCTGAGTTTGTTTATTTGTTCTTAGATTCCACATATAAGTGAGATCATACAGTATTTGCCTATCTCTGACTGACTTATTTCACTTAGCATAATGCCTTGAAGGTCCATCCATGTTGTCACAAATAGTACAATGTCCTCATTTTTTATGGCTGAGTAATAATCCATTGTGTATATATATATATATATATATATATATATATATATATATATATATACCACAACTTCTTTAGCCATTCATCCACCAGTGTTTTCATGTCTTAGCAATTGTAAATAATGCTGCTAGGAATGTGGGTGTGCAAATATTTTTTGAGTTACTGTTTTTGTTTCCTTTGGATATATTCCCAAAAGTGGAATTGCTAGATCATATAGTAGTTCTATTTTTAAATTTTTAAGGATCCTCCATATTGTTTTCCTAGTCACCATACCAATTTGCAGTCCCACCAACAGGGCACAATTCCCTTTTCTCCACATCCACACCGTCATTTGTTATTTCTTGTTTTTTGGATGATGGCCATTCTAACAGACGTGAGGTGATATCTCATTGTGGTTTTAATTTGCTTTTCCCTAACGCCTAGTGATGTTGAGCATCTTTTCATGTACGTGTCGCCTTTCTTCTGTCTTCCTTGGAGAATTGTCTATTCAGGTCCTTTGCCCTTTTTTAATTGGGTTATTTGGTTTATTTGCTGTAAGTTCTTTATATATTTTTAATATTAACCCTTTATCAGATATATGTTTTCCAAATATTTTTTCCAGTTACATAGGTTTTCTTTTCACTTTGTTCATGGTTTCTTTTGCTGTGCAGAAGCTTTTTTACTTTGATGTAGTCCCACTTGTTTATTTTTTATTTTGTTCTTTGTGCTTTAGGTGTCATATTCTCATTTTTGACTGATCCTTATTAGTACCAATATACTACTTCTCCTATTAAAACTCCATTAGATAAAGACCATTATTATTCTCCATGTGAGATTTCACTAGATTGATCATCTTTGTTATTTTTAGATAATGACCATTAAAAATTTCACAGATGAAAAATAATGAGTTCATTTAGGTAGGAAGAGGCTGCTTATCCACCATTTCATTCAAGAGAAACACACAGAACTCTGCCAACAGCTCTGAAATGGGGTGAACCTAAGCCAAGTAGGAGAGTTTGTATTGCAGCTGCATACACAACTCCCCAAACCTCCTCTTCATGCATAGATATCCCTGAGAAACCAGACAAACTCTGTAAGTGGGAGGTGGTGTAGCAAAAACTTTTTCTTCCAAACAGAATGCCATATGGTCATCTATAAATCATGGAGATTCCAAGAGCTGATTGGTGCTGTTGTGATGCCAGATGCTATAAATTTACCTAGGGATCCACAAAATTCCCACTCCCACACAGCCTCTTAAAAATTATGCAATTTTTAAAGCAACTGGTATGGTAGAAGAATTCAGAACCATTTCGTATGAGCAATGATAGAAGGAACTGGGGCTGTTTAGCTTGGAAAGTAAAGACTCGAGGAGACCATGATGACTTTATATAAATATATGAAGGATTATTATGTAAGAAGTGAATAGAATTATTCTGTACATCCTTGAGGGTTAAAACTGGTATCATATCAGGGTGAGGTAAAAAGTTTCCTCAAGGCAACGACAATAAGAAGACGCTGGATAGAGTACCCAGTTCTCACTGTGGTGAGCTGCCTGCTTGGAGATGGAAGAGGCCAAGAGTGAAGGGGGAGCTGAATGTGAACAGAGCACAGTGCCCCTGTGCACACGCAGGCCTCTGACCTGAGACCATTATGCCTGTGGATGAAATCCAGTGAAAAGCACCGTGAGATGGCATGTGTGTTTGTGTGTACCTGTGTGTCCCACCAAAAATGGTTATAGTCGACTGAAGTAATGACCTATAATAAGCAAAACCCAGTATGTCCTGGGGGGAATATTCCCTGGTTCTCTGAAAGTATATGGGTGAGCATCAGATAGAGCCATGCCAGTACCATGATGCAAAGTGATCAAAAATAATGAAAGGTCAGAAAATATGGAACCTCTTCAAGGAGATGAGAAAGAGGAAAACATTCAAACATCATAACATGAAGCTGCTAGAGGTGCAAAACATCTTTTTACTTCCTTTCACATGGGTGTTAACTGTAACATACATGCTTATATGGAATGGTATCCTCTGATCGTGCAGAGACATAACATCTGATTGGACAGGTGATTATGTGCACATGAAACACCTGGGAGCTGATTGGAAATGCAGACTCTCAGGTCCCACTCCAGACCTACTGAATCAGAAACTGAATTTTCCAAGATACTCAGTGATTTATACGTACATTAACATTTAGGATGCACTGATCTGAAAACATCTACATAGAGAACAGGACCTGATCTATTACACTGAGACCTTAGCAAAAAGTTCGATTCTTGGCTAGTTTTCTGACATCAGAGAGGCACAATGAGGTACCTGAGAGAGGAGCTGGCAAGAGCAACTATCGCAACTAAGTTTGAATAAAATTTCTTTCTTATATTGATATCATAACCTCCGCCCAATTGGTTATAGTTTTTCCGTCTGGGGAAAGCTCAGCAAACATATTATGTTCCATCTGAATAAAATAAGCCTTCAACTATTTAGAGAACTATTATGTCTTCATCCCATTAAATCTTTTCTTCTCCAAGATAAACAGCCCAGTTCACTAATTGTTTCTCATAATGACATTTCTGATGCTTAATGGCTCCACGAAAGTATGGCCTTGGAACAAGACACACTGCTCAAGATGTGATCTGACCAGTGCTAAGCACTGTGAGATTATTTATCTCCTGGGAGAAACATCTACTCAGACAGCCTAAGACTGCTGTAGCATCTTTAGACTAAATTGTCCTCTAAATTGTTCTGATGTTTCTATTCTCTGAATAACTTGGGAGTTATCTCACAGGTGTTAGGTCTTTATACCCGAATAATCTTGAATCCATACATGGATTAGAATATTCTAGGTTAACAGTTCCTTATGTCTCCAACAACTGCAGTAATGTTCAGTTTTGAGGTCACAGAATCCTGAATTTGAAGGACTCTTGAAATTGTTTTGTTCAACCATTTCATTTCACTGATGAGGAAACTGAGGTCCAGTAAATAAGAGACTTGCTCAAAAGGTCCCATAAAACTTAGTTAGCAGAGCTAGTACTGTAATGAAAGCTGCCTTATCCTAGTGTGCTATTCCCATTACACTTTTTACTCTTTATTTGAATTACAATAAAAATCTAAGTGAAAAGTAAGCATTATAATAAACTACTTGATGTTTTCAAATATACAAGTGTTTGGCATTTAGTCACAAAAATTGATTTTTTCCCGCTTTTCACTATTAGTGTAACAATTTGATTTTTTTAAATCTTTTATATTTTTTAGATTTTTATTTTATATTGGAGCATAGTTGATGAACAATATTGTGTTAGTTTCAGGTGTACAGCAAAGTGATTCCGTTATACATATACATGTATCTATTCTTTTTCAAATTCTTTTACCATTTAGGTTATTACAGAATATTGAGCAGCGTTACCTGTGCTATACATTAGGTCCTTGTTGTTTATCTATTTTAAATATAGCAGTGTGTACATGTCAATCTCAAACTCCCAGTCTATCCCTCCCCTCCACCCTTCCCCCCCCGGTAACCATAAGTTCATTCTCTAAGTCTGTGCATCTGTTTCTGTTTTGTAAATAAGTTCTTTGTATCACTTTTTTTTAGTTTCTGCATATAAGTGATATCATATGTTATTTGTCTTTCTCTGTCTGACTTACTTCACTTTGTATGATAATCTCCAGGTCCATCCATGTTGCTGCAAATGGCATTATTTCATTCCTTTTAATGGCTGAGTAATATTCCATTGTCTATATGTACCACATCTTCTTTATCCGTTCATCTGTCGATGGACACATAGGTTGCTTCCATGTCTTGGCTATCGTAAACAGCACTGCAACAAACATTGGGGTGCATGTATTCTTTTGAACCATGTTTTTCTCCAGACATATGCCCAGGAGTGGGGTTGCTGGATCATATGGTAGTTCTATTTTTAGTTTCTTAAGGAATCTACTAAAATTGAATATGTAAAATATCAAATAGTTTCTTAAGGAATCTGTTTGATATTTTACATATTCAATTTTAGTAGTCATTTGTTTGGCTGACAATGGAAGAAAGTCTGGTCTGTACGTCTGTTTTAAAAGTGTAATGAAGTGCCATGAAAAGCTGTATCATTTTTATTTCCTAAATGTGTTCCTCACTGTCTCTCCTTGGACTGACTAGATTGACCATTTGAGTAAACTGGTTTGATAGGTTCTTGGAACTAATTGACTAAATATACAAGTAAAGCTTGTCAGGAGTCCTTAACTGTAAGAAACAACTCAGAAAACAGAAAACAACTCTGGCTCATTTAAGCATAAAGGGAATTTATTAGAAGTATATTTGGCCAATTGAAAGCACAGAAAGAATGATGAAGATAGAAAAATCATCATTTTTGCAAAAATCATAGTAAAAATTGATTCAAGCAAGAATAATGGTCAATGGATGCTAAATCTGAGGAAACAGGCAGTTTGAGGAGAAACAGGATATTTATATAACATCAAAATGTCACCCACATAAATTACAAAACAAAAAATCGTGCCTTTTCCGTGGAGAAATTGCACACTAAGTTACCAAAATCAACGTCACCGATAAAGTGATCAACTGGATGTCCATCTCTGGATGCAAAGCCCTGAGAAGGACTCATCATTCCTATAACAGTACTGCTGAGGATGCACAACCTGAATATAATCATGAGAAAATCTCAGACAAACCTAAAATGAGGGATATTCTATAGAATAAAAAGATTATGTTTTTCAAAAATGTGAGTATCATGAAAAACAGGGAAAAACTGAGATGTTTACAAATTAAAAGAAGACAAAAGAGACAATGACAACTAAATGCAGTACATGATGGTGGACTAGATCTTGGACTGGGAAAGAAAATTGTCATAAAGCAGTGTGGCACAGTTGAAACTTGAATATGGACTAGATGTTAGATTACTGTTGTATGTGCTGATTTTGATAACTAAACTATGGCTGTGGCAAGAGAATATCTTTGTTCACAGGAAATACATGCTGCAGCATGAAGGGGCAAAGGGGCATAGTGCAGGTAACCTACTCTCAAGTGATTTGGAATACTGAAAATAATAATATGCATGATATAATTACATAGAGAGAGAGAATGCACAAATATAGCAAAATGTTAAAAATTGGTAAATCTGGGAAAAGGGTATTATGGGAGTCCATTGTACTATTCTTGTAATTTTTCTGTGGGCTTGTGATTATTTCAAAATAAAAAGGTTAAAAAGCACATTAGGATACTCACAGACTCCTAGAACTAGTCTCCAAATGGAGGGACCATGAAAACCCCATGTTGGAGCTTCAGCTGCTGCCCCCCACTCCCAGGATGAATGTTCTACCATGACTATGTGCCCCCAAAACTCAATTCAAAGTGGGGTCAGGTGTAGCTGGTTGGTGGAACTGAGTCAACACATCCCTACTGTATTTGCAAGGTAGTCTGGGAAAGTGCATTTCTGCTTACCACCAATATTCCAAAAGTGGACAGTTTCCCAAATATAGAGTTTAGATTTGGGAAAGTTAAAAAAATTAAAAAGCCAGTATCCACTATAACATGTTATAGATATTGCTTGAAAGTAAAATAAACACCTCTCTATCTTGACCTAACTAGAGTTCAATCGGCCTTGAGGGATAAGAGTTAAAAGAAAATAATTCTCTTTAAGTCCTGTGCTTATTTGGTACTACCTGCCATTACATGCAGGCCTGCAGGAGGATACAGTAAAGCTAGAATATATTGGTTTATTAAATCATGCAGCAAAGAAGAGTAGAATGATCCCTCCATCATTCATCAGTGTCCATCTACTGCTCACTTCCATTCTTTTTGAGAAATTAGAAAGAGCCCTGTGAAGAATTCAGTAATTAATCAGGGGATTAAAATACATATCATGTACCTCAGTGATAAGAACATTTTTCCCTCCATACGCAGGAACTTAATGTGGAAAACTGGGCACATTAGTGTTTCATATTCATCCAAAGAATGATTATAATCAAGATGCTCTATGCATTTGAGTCATTAATATTGATATGCAGCCTATTATATAAGCCTTTAGGAAGGTTATGTAAGACAAAAGAAAGTGTTCTTAAGCTTGGGGCAAGATTAAATTAAAATAGAATTCTGGAGATGTAAATGTCTTTAGAGTTCACATAGCACAACTTTGTCATTTCACATATGAGGAAACTGAGGGCTAGATCTTGATGGCCCAGACTTCTGGAATTAATGGCTTTCCCCAAAAATGAGGGGTGGGGAGGGGAAAGATGCTGAAAGACTTTTGATGGCATGCATCAGACATTGCTTAATGATCTCTCACATTTGAAGAGGCTACAGAAACATACTGGTTAAGAGCTTGCGCTCAGGATCAGACAGTCCCAGGTTCAAATCCTGGATTCACCACATATTATCTGTGGGATCTTGCTCTGATAACTTATCCTCTCTAAACCTCACTTTCCCCATCTATGGCAAGAATATAATAAATGTACCCATACGTTTTGATGACTTTGTAAGGATTAGCTCTTATGGTTTTTTTAAAATTGAAATATAGTTGATTTATAATGCTATGTTAATTTCTGCTATACAGCAAAAAGATTGTTATACTTATATATACATTCTTTTTCTTATATTCTTCCATTATGGTTTATCATAGAATATTGAATATATTTCTCTGTGCCATATAGTAGGACCTTGTTGTTTATCCATTCTGTATATAAAAGCTTATATCTGCTAACCCAAACCTCCCACTTCATCCCTCCCCCCAACCCCCTCCCCCTTGGCAACCACCAGTCTGTTCTCTATCCATGATTCTGTTTCTGTTTCATGGATAGGTTCATTTGTGTCATATTTTAGGCTCCACATATAGGTGTGTATCATTTTTTTAGATTCCACATATAAGTGATGTCATATATTTGTCTGACTTACCTCACTTAGTATGATAATCTCTAGGTCCATCCATATTGCTGTAAATAGCATTATTTCATTCTTTTTTATGGCTGAGTAATATTCCATTGTATATATATATATATATATATATATATATATATATATATATATATATATATATATATATATATATATATATACCATATCTTCTTTATCCATTTGTCTGTCGATGGATATTTAGGTTGCTTCCATGTCTTGGCTATTGTATATAATGCTGCTATGAACGTTGGGGTGCATGTATCTTTTCAAATTACAGTTTTCATGTTTTCTGGATATGTGTCCAGGAGTGAGATTGTTGGATCATATGGTAACTCTTTTTTAGTTTTTAAGAAACCTCCAGACTGTTCTCCAAAGTGGTTGCACCAATTTACATTCCCACCAGTGTGTAGGAGCGTTCCCTTTTCTCCACACCCTCTCCATCATTATTATTTGTAGACTTTTTGATAATGGCCATTCTGACTGGTGTGAGGTGATAACCTCATTGTAGTTTTGATTTGCATTTTTCTAATAATTAGAGATGTTGAGAATCTTTTCATGTGTCTATTGGCCATCTGTATTTCTTCTTTGGAGAAATCTCTATTTAGTACTTCTGCCCATTTTTTGGTATTAAGCTGTATGAACTGTTTGTATGTTTTAGATATTAAGCCCTTATCAGTTGCATCATTTGTAAATACTTTCTCTCATTCCATAGGTTGTCTTTTCATTTTGTTTATGGTTTCCTTTGCTGTGCAGAAGTTTATAAGTTTGATTAGGTCCCATTTATTTATTTTTCTTTCTATTTCCATTGCTGTAGGAGATGGATTCCAAAAAATATTGCTGTGATTTATGTCAAAGAGTCTTCTACCTATGTTTTCCTCTAGGAGCTTTATAGTATCCTATCTTGCATTTAGGTCTTTAATCCATTTTGAGTTTATTTTTGTATATGGCGTTAGAGAATGTTCTAATTTCATTTTTTTACAGGTAGCTGTCCAGTTTTTCCAGCACCACTTATTGAAGAGACTGTCTTTTCTCCATTTTATATCCTTGCCTCCTTTGTCATGGATTAATTGACCATAAGTGCGTGGGTTTATTTCTGGGCTTTCTATCTTGTTCCATTGGCCTATGTGTCTGTTTTTGTGCCAGTACCATACTGTTTTGATTATTGTAGCTTTGTAGTATAGTCTGATGTCAGGGAAGCTCTAGTTCTGTGAAAAATGCCATTGGTAATTTGATAGGGTAAGCTCTTATGTTTTTACAGAGCTGGCAAAGTGTTTCATATATGTTGTATGTGGAAGAAGGAGTTTAGCCATAGCAGTGCCCATTATACTTGGCTGTTTATAATAGTGACAGATGCTTGGTTTTCTTCTTCTCTCACAGTTCTGGATTTTTTTTTTCATTTCCCTATCCCAAAACTCTTGCCTCCAGTACACTGAATATTTATTCATGCTTTATATTCCACCCAAATGTTATCTCCTCCATGAGTGCTGCCCTGTGCCTCCACCAGCACCCTCCCACCTCCCCCACACACAATGCAGAATTAGGGATGTCTTCCTTAATGCTTACTTAGCATCTTATATCCATCATTTATACCAGAATTAACATTTAGCTTTAAATATTTATTTTTGTCAGTCTCCCCAGCTACTTGTAAGCCCTTCTGTGGCAGTGACTATATATTCAATACATCTTTATATCCCTGGAGACTAGAAGTGCTAGGTACATACTATTAATGTAGTATTTATTGAATGAATGAAAGAATGAATTGGTGAATGAATGGATGAAAGAAAGAATAAAAGAATGAATAATTGAACTACTCAGAAGAGTACCCTACTGTACTGAATAAGGACTCCAAAGTGCAATTGGCATGGTCTTCCTGATTCTAAGACACATGGCCCCAGAATCTGGTCTATTCCCATGAGTTTCAGAAGCAAATACATATCAAGTGAAGTTTTCACACACTGGAAAGGGAATCAATTACAGGGAAACCTTATAAACCTTATAATTAGATTGCCACTGTAATTAAGCAACACTCCACTGTCAAAGCAGTCTACGCAGTTTAATGGGTTCAACCTTTTTAAAGCCTGAGGACAGTTTGGGGCTGCAGATTTAGAAATATAATAGATTCTCTTAATGGTTTCTAACTATATCTCTAACTGCCCAAGGTCACTTGGAATTAGAATCCATGCCTCTAGAATCCCCTGGCCCAGGCCAGCCACCTCTCAGTAGCCCCACAAGGGGAGGAGCCAAGAAGGTGTCAGGGGTAGGTGGCACCACCTATGAGATTTTGGTGTGAGCCTTGGGCGGCTCCCCTCCCCCACACCTCTGCGCCTACACCAAAGGGCCCCAGGTGTCCACCTTCCTTTCCTCAAGGGGCTCCCCTCCCCTGGATGGACATTTTTTAAACCACCGATTCCAAGAGGGGGGGAAAAAAGGAGGAGGTGTCTAGGAGGTTCTAGACACCTCCTCACCACCTCAGCTAGTTGTCAACGGTGATTCTGATAATAGTGCTAACACACACACACCCCTGAGTCCACTGAGATGACAGAACATCATCGTTAGAACTGTCCTAGGAGGACGTCATTTGCTTACACCCAGTTGTAAGGGTTGCTTACACCTCTAGCCTTGACCTTTCCAGATACACACACGCACACACACACACATTTTTCCAGGAATCCAAGGAAGGATCTGCACTCACAATGGTCATGCAGGGGACATGTCTATTTTGTGAGCCTGTCTAAATATGTAGATCTTATTATTATGTCTCCCACAGTTACTCTGATATGGGAGCCTGAGATATGGAAGAGTAATTCTTCTCATTCAGATACAGGGTAAAAAGATTCAAAAATCACATGTCAGAGCTCTCTCTGATAGGAGAGAGGAAATAACTATGCCAGTGGTATGTGCCATCTCTGGGCAAATTATAAAAAGAGTTCCTCTCTGAGTGGGCTGAATACATAAAGACTCTCCTTTTCCCTGGAGGACACAATACCACACCCAGGCATATGATTTGGCAGGTGGAGTTAGAGGGTTGGATTTCAGACCTGACTTGTGCCCCCTGATACAGACATCCTTGGACAACCAGTATGTACAACCATATGTATGTGTGTGTAGGTGTATAATGAAAGGTGGAGAAATGAACTCAATTTTACCAAAGATATTCAATCACAGATTGGATGTGAGTTTGCTAGTCTTTATGGAAGATGGTTGGCTTAGAATATTACTGGCTTTCCTTACAGCTCTAGGATTCTATTATTATCAGGCCCTTAATTAGTGATCTAATACATCTCTGAGGGTTTGGTCAGGGCAGATTTTTCCAGTTTACTAATAACCATATCATGGAAAATAAATTTAAAAGCTTTCCTAACATCAAGATACTTGTTATTTCTTATGAAACTAAAGATCAACCTCCCCTAAATCTTTAAAAAATATGCTACTTAGGAGGATCCTGCTGTACCTCTCCTCCCCATTCTGCAAATAACACGAGATACTTTAAGACAAAGCTATCTGCAATATGGCAGAACTCTCAGCTGTGATAGAATACTGACTATCTCTACTACAATAGTCACTTTTTGTGAGAGCCTCATAAAAGTTAATCTCTAAAATGCTTCAGTAAGGTTGGCAAAGGATAGATATTTTATCTTTGTCATGCTGATAAGGAGAATGCAGCTCATAGGGTTTGACTGTCTCACCCAAACTTCTACATCATATCAGTTGGAGACTGAGGACCAGAATCTGGGTCTTCGGTTTTTTATTCTATTGCTTGAGCCTGAATAACAAACTCAGCCCACGTCTCCATGTCAGTAACTCAGCTATTGCAAAATGACTCGACTAACAGGACAAAAGGATTTTGCAAGTTTTCTAGAACATTGCATGGCCTTAGAGGGTAGAAATCTATGATGCATTCTTCCTGCCATTTATGCAGGACAGATGCTAAATCCGTACAGCTCTATCAATTCTCTATACTCAACATCTGTGTATATTAACTTAGTTCCTTGAGACTACCTTTGTCTGTGATGGGGTGCACTCTCCTAGTGGAGTACAAACAGCTGTAAGACACCGATCTTTTGGTTCAGAAAGCCTCCCTAGAATAGAAATGCCCAGGAAGCCAGGAAAGTGGGATTAACTTGAGCTCAGAATCCCAATGTAGAGTCACTTTGTGTTGCATGTGTAGAAGCAGAATCTTGGGTTGCATGTATAAACTAAATCAAAATATCCCCCCCAAAATCTGTCACTTACCTAAATATAATATTTTACTTTTATGTTTTATTTTGTACTTTGTTATTATAAAAGTTCTTACTTTAAGGCTTTAAACTGTATTAAACCCATATTTAAAATACCTGACTTTAGTATTGAAAAATTAGTCCCTACTTATCTGGGGGAGCTCTCTTATTTCTTCCACTCTTAGAGATTCATTTTTTGCAGGGAAAGAGAAAATACCAGCTTTCTTGAAAGAGAGCTAGTAAATGGCAGGATCAAGATTACTGGAAATATGCATAGGTCTTACTAATCTCAACTGATATTAAAATATCTACTTAAAGTGGAACCACCATTCCCTAATTTCTTTAAATTAATTTTAAACTTTCCATTACTTTAGGAGTAGAAGGCCAAGAAATAACATTATAAAAATCAGAATGTAATAGTATTGATCAACTAATGCAGTATAAAATTAAAAGTACCAAAATAAAAATCATGTTTTCTTTTATAGTTGATTTTGTTAAAATTAATTTTTTGAGATCAACTTCTAGCACATTCATGTGATCATGTCCTGGTTTCAGAGTCTATAAGAAAAGAATGTAAATGTTCTGTGGTGTATCAAGGAAGCACTAATTTAACTAATTGTCTAGTTAATAATTAAAGTACACATACTCTGTACTTCACTTGTCAAAAATTACTATTTTACCTGTGGATTGTTCTGCACATGATTCTGCCATTTTTAATAAATGTTTAAATAGATAGCCTGTTTGCAGGTAAAGAATTGTTAAACTAATTAAGCTGAAAATATAGTTCATCTGGCAACTATGCTCAGCCTAAATATATATCTACAAACCAGTTATTTCTTCCCAACTAAATACCAGTACCTCTACCTGATCCAACTCAAAGTCAGCATGTTCCAAACTGGACTCATTATCACCACCAATAACCTCCATAAAGCCCACCCCTTCTATTTTCCTGGATTTTTTAATAGCACCACCACCTCCTCAGTTGTCTATGTCAGAAGCCTGGGAACCATCCTCTCCTCTTTCTCTCTCATCCACTCTTCTTTCTCTCTCACTCCCCAAATTAAATCTAAATGCTCCAGCACTTACTTCCTAATTCACTCGTACTCTGCCCTGTCTCTCCATCCTCACAGTCACCACCTTAGATCGCTCTAGTGTCTTTGTCTGAAGAGTCACTATAGCTCCCCAACTAGTCCCTTTGCTGCCAGGGTCACATGTACCTTACTACCCTCTTTGCTACAGCATTAATTTCATCATTTCACCCTTCTAATTAAACTCCTTTCAGGGTACACCATCATCTATAACAGTGTTTCTCCAGTGCAATCTTCTCTAGAATAGTTATCTAGAATGTTTGTTAAAAATACAGGTAACTGGAACCCACTGCAGCCCTACTGAATCAGGCTCCATGAAGGTAAGGCCTGGGAATCCTCACTTTAACACTCTGCAGGTGAGTTTAGTGCACACTGACGTGTGGAAAACACTAGCCTCCAAAATAAAATATGACCTATAAGGTCTACTTATCTGGTCTTCTCATCTACAGCTTCCCCATAAGCACACTGGACTCTTGTCTTGCTACATTTTGGCACTTCCCCAAACTTCACCCATGCTTCCATGCCTCTGACCTTTTCTCATGATGGTCTCTAACCAGAACACCCATCATCTCATCTGTAACCAATACTTGGTTAATCCTTGCTCATCCTTCAAAATTCAGTTAAAGGAGTTAAAGGTTATTTCCTACAAGAAGTCGTCCCTGAATTCTCTAGGGCAGGGGTAGATACCCTCCTCTCTGCTCTCCTAGTACCCTGCACCTGTGCAGACCTCTGTCTCACATCCCCTCACCCTGCTTTCTGGTGAGTTCTCTTGGCTATGTCTTGTTCATCTTTTTAACACACTTAGCACAGAGCCTGCTCGTGGTAGGTGAACAGTACTTGTTGGATTAAGTCATAAATCATAATTCATCTTTAATTAGCCTGAATTAATTCGTTTGGTTTGAGTTAAACTTCTGGAGATTCCCATAGACCAGTATAGATTGAGAATCTTATCCAGGCTCTTTGAAGGTGGAATTAAATTAAATTATGAAAGTGGAATATTCCCTTTAAAAACCAATGAATCCTGAGTAATATATACATTCAAATTGCTGTCTGATTAATAACAAAAAGGGAAGGGGGAAGGTGTGAGGAACCAAAGAAATTGTGTGAGCCAGTAGGCAAGAGAATTGTATCCCAGGCCTCTTTCTGCCCTAACTAGTGAATGATTTGGGGAACACCTCTTAATCTCTATGAATTCCAGTTTTCCCATCCACAGAATGACTAAACAGAATCTTAATGTTTCCCCAGTACTATTATTTTATAACTCTGAACTAAAATTTAGTAAATTAACATTTTGATATATTACTTAATACAATAAAAAAGCAATTTCAATAAACAATATGTAGAGTTTATCATATATTTATGAAATTGGATTTTGGGAGGAAAAATCTATTGATCCAACTTTACTGGAACATTAGACTAGTATTATATTTACTCTGCTTTTTTTCTACTTAGTTGTAATATTTGGCCATGTGGATTTGGATTTTTCTTTTATCAGTTAATTGCATGATTTGCTTATTACATGAAATAATAATCATCTGTTATTTATCCCCATGAATTATATTATTACGAGTGAAATGAATGTAACAGCATTATTTGACTAAGTAGATGATCTTCACATTTTCCTTATGGCTTCAAAGACATGGGGAAAATTTTTGAGTGAGGTATTAATCCAAGTTATAGCACTCCTTACCTGTGTGACCTTGGACAAATTTCTGAACCTCTCTGAGCATCTCAAAGTAGAAAACTGAAGTGTGTAATAAGTCATAAAAAAGCTTGATTTTTTTTATTTCTACTCTTGACAATGAGAACACGGATTTGTTGCCAAATTTTAACACTGGGTTCTCTGCATAAGAAATACCTTTTTATTATTAAGGTTACAGGGTTGCTCACAGTAGACAATTAATACAGTGTCTCATTAAAACACAGATTAGCACTTCCTCTTTTAAAAAATTCTACAGTAAGGTTATCATAATGGAAATTATATCCTCAAACCAATTAGTGGCCTAAGTTAGTTGCAGTGAGATGTATTGTTTTTCCGCTTATCTATCTCATTTCCTCAGTGAACCCCAAAGAAATGTGGATAATTGGTGTGCTGTTCATCTGATACAGCTGCATATCCTTTGTAAACTGCCTTTGCTATACCCATTTAGAGAGAATTGGAGGAACAAGTATGATGAATAAAAATGGGAAACTAGACCCTAAAGCTATGCTTGCCATTTTGAAATTTTAAAATAAGGTGACCTTGTAAGTCAAAAGTAGAGATCAGAAACTAAAACTCTAACCAGAGCTAGGAGCTCTCTTTTATAGGAAGCTAGCAAGTTTAATATCTGTGGGCAGTGAAAGTTTTTGACTAACATTGATTTATTAGAGAACAACAAAAGCTGATGAAATGGAATGAACGTTTACACATTTATCCATGCATCCTTTAAGTAAGCATAATTGTACAAGTGAATCACGATCCACATAAAAACCTAAAAATCCAGAGACTTAGAGTTCAAATTCTTGACTTTATTCCCAGCTATGACTCTGTATGGCTGTAGTCTATTTGATCCATTCGAAGGCCCTGTCCACAGCTTGTAGGATGCTACTCCACTTAGTAAAGGAAAAGATCATTTGTTGCTTCTTCTTTCTCACTCCCCACCCCCTTGTGCACACAATTAAAATAGACACCAATACATAGAGCTTGAAGAAATGCTTTCTTCTCATTGACCATTCACACCTGACTGTAAAATGTGTTGGTTACACTGAATTCTGAGCCTCCAAAATGCCTTTAAAAGAGCAACCCAGAAACTCTAGCCCTGCTGGCCTGCATCACAACAAATATCCCAGACAACCTGAATAAAGTGAATCTGCAATAATCTCCAAGAGCCATTCCAGAGGCAAGGGGAGCCCTTTGAGAAGCAGAGCAACTGGATGTCACCAGCCAGGACAGGCAGGCGTGGACGACAGGCTTGTTGGGAACAGTCTTAATGCTGTACCTCAAGCCTTCTGTGAAGTGTCTGCTGCTCTTCAGAGCAGCAGCCAGTCTCCTATCACAGCGGTCGAGGTCTGCAGGTCAACAGAAGCTCTCCTCCTCCCCCACTAAAAACAGACCAAACAAAAGGCAAGTTTGGAAAGAGCTGCACGGTCACAAATGTTTGTATTGTCTTTAACCAGAACCTCTCACTAAAAAAAGAAAATCATGTTCTGATTTATAGCGTAGTTTATGTTCATGACACTGTTGTCAAGTCAGAAGGAAAGATCATATCGCTAACAGAGGCACAGATTGTTAGTTACTTGGCATTTCTGGTAATTGTTGGTTACAACTGGTTAGTGGCAAAGCCAGGACTAGCTTCCCAATGCTACAGTCAGTGTTATTTCCTTTAAAATATGCTGGCAGGAACTACACACTGGCCAAAACAACTCCAGCCCATTTAATAATAAGGTTAACACAGACCTACCAAATGATGGAAAAATTGCAAGTATAAAACTAATCATAACAGCAGTTGGTACATGTGTTTTGTTTTTATTCATATAAGGTATATGGTATGTAGATGTGAAATCAGAGCACAAGCTTTGGAGGAAAAGGGGATTCTCATGTAGTGTATATGTTCCATACAGTACCTGACACGCTGTAAAACCATAATAAATATAAATGACTGAAATCCAATTTATTTTCTGGCCACACTCCCAGGAAATCTTATCTGATTTCGAAACTGTTGGTGCTAAAATAAAATCCGAGAAACATAGCAGAATAAGAAATAGATCTCTTCAGCAAATCTGATATCCACCCACCCTGAGTCTTCATTCCTCATCTTACTTTTTCTTTATTTTGAAACCTGATTCCTTTCTCTGAAACTAAACATTTCTGAAAGGTGTATATCTAAGTTATGTTGATAGAAGTAAATGGTCATTCATTCGTTATCAAATATTTTGAGAACCTCTTTTTATGGAAACGAAGCTTTATGATACTCCTCCTTAGGGAGTTTTTAATTTATCTGAAAAGACACAAGAAAACTTACATAGCAAGATCAGATTTAAATAAAATAAGGAAACAATTCAAGAATTTTCACAAGGCGATATAATTAAATGTGAAATATATGAAAAATAAGCATTTAAAAATATGGCTCAGTTGCACATGACTTACAGAAGTAGTATACTCAGTTTGAGAGTAAATTAGTAAACCATTTTTACAGTGTTTTGAATTAGGTGTCAAAAAATAATCCCCAATCAAATATAATAGTTTAAATCTTTTTCTTGGTTGAAAAGGGTAGGTTTTTACTGACCACAGCTTTAAAACACATTTTAGAAATGTATAAAGGGAGAGAAATCTGTGAAGGCATCCTGGGGCTTGAATTAGTAATCCATATATTCATTTTTTTGTTGTTATTTCATACTCTAGATGTTATGCGAGAAAAAATATCGCTTTCCCAAAACAGCAGAGAGAAATTATTAAAGATATTTCTGCCTGGGGATAGGTAAACTTTTGAGTTTGGTAAACTGCCACTTCATTTAAAAGTCAAAAATATAATGGTATAGTAGTTATCCTGATTTCCTTCACACAAAAAATTAGTCTCAAGTCTGTAAACAAATCTTTTTTTCCTTTTATCATGACACAGCAATTTACCCACTAGAGAAAATCTTTTATAGACGTTAACCCAGTATAAAATTTCACTGTGGAAAAATAACTTCATATATAAATATAACATGTTAATGAACATTAATTACTTTTTACAATAAAAATTTTAGAAATAAGATTTTATGTTAAATATTTTTCTTCATGAATCAGTAATGCTCTATTCTTCAGGATTCCCATTGATTTAGGTATTGATTAACAAAGCAAACAACTCAGGATAAATGCAAAATTATTTATGTCTATAAAAAGTGTTCAGACATTGATGTAAATAAATTAACTAAAATAATAAACAGCAACATTTAACAAAAATACTTTAAAACTAAAGATAGTATTTACACCCTAAAAGTGATTTAAAAAAATCCACCAGCAGTCCTCTGTCTGAGACCTTGGCAGCTCAGCATTCTTCAGCTCAGAGTAAAGGGCAAGACCAGGCATTTACTGGCACACAGCACTTCCGGAACTAACCCTGGCTCTGGCTGCTCTGGTGGGGCACACCTGCTTCTCTTGAGAGAGAAACCAGCAATCATTTTCCATCTTGTTCTTCCCTGGACAGATAACCTAACTAGATATATTCAAGGACAAATTAAACAACCAAATTCAAGGTCACTTGAGGATAGGAGTTCGTGTTAGCACCTTGTGCATCTCATCTGTTTTAAATTAGAAATTCCTTAAAGACAGGATCATGAACATTCACATACAGAGAGAAATGGATATAGATATCAAAAAATACTTCAAAGCACTGAGCTGACATCTAGTTAATAGGAAGTTAAATATTAGAAATACCAGTGAGGATTTATATAAAACGTTGAATGCTATGATCTAACCATCAGTCAAAGTCATTCTTCACTGTGGTGTGACCTCCCACATTTTTCTAGGGATGAGATTCAGGTACTAGAATAAAATGAAGGATATAATCAAGGAAAAAAAGATGGGATATTACATGTTGGTGGTGGTGGTGGTGGTATTATAGCCTTTACTTCTTGCTTTTTATGGAAAGGAATGTTTTTCCCTGTTTACTTATGCCCATTTGTTGTCTAAATCACTATTAGCCATTATTTTTCTGTCTTTATAAACTTAAGCTCAAACACCTCCATTATATTCTGTAATTTCACATGTTGATTATTCATTCCATGTTTACCCTTTTATTTATTATACACTGATTAAGTGCCTATGCCTCAAGAGAAAAGTCCCGACAATTTGTTTCAAATCTCTCTTATCATTGTCTTCCATTCTTCTAACTAGAGTCCTCTCTACAATTTGGTTTCCTCACCTGAATAGCAAGGAAATTAACATACAGAATGGTCTGAGGGCCCCTCCAACTCTGAAATTCTAGTTCAATACAGTAAGACATCAGGGTTGTTGCTTTGTTTGGGTTTTTAATAATACAGGATGATTAGCACTTTAAAGAACATCTCACTGTATGAGACAATTATGGATGCCTGTACCATGAATGGAGCTTATTCGTCTTATTCTTCTTCTGTTATACAGAGAACAGATAGTATATAACATTACATCATAATTTAAAACAAAGACAAAAACAAAACCTTATTTTGGAGAAAACACATTTTCTGTATATTATAATTAAATTCCAGTAGCGCATTCTCTAACTTGGCAAAGATGGAATTTGAGCCCAGAAAATCTGGCTCCAGAGTCCACCCACTTGTGTACAATAGTATTAAACAAGCATTTTTAAGCATTTATTGGAGTGTTAGCAGCAAAGAATGCAAAGATGAATGAGGTATGGGCCTGTCCTCAAGGGGGTTACAGAGCCAACTCATATTTCAGCAAAGCATTTCTCCAAGGCTCTGCTAAGGAAGAAGACAGAGCCCTTTCCACCTGGAATCCCCATAGCATTACATCCGTTCCTTTCTCACAGCACTTTTACAAGTGGGTTATTGTTATTTGTGTTCACCTCTCAGATCCTTTACTTGAAAGGAATATACCTTATTCACGTTTAAACTCTATGTTGATGCTGTAAAATGGTTTTAAAATAATGGAAAGAATACACTGATGTTTACATGTAGCCAGCATATTATGGTAAGTACAGTGCAGGGATGAAATAAGAGCCTTGGTGAAATAGCTGCAATTGCAAGATCAAAATTACCATAATAATCCCAATTCAGATTTCAGGGTGGTTGGGTTTTTTCCCCTCCCAGAAGAAGAAATAATTTAATGGAAGAGATTTGTCTTATTTTTTCAATAAGGTCATGTAAGATAGAGCACCCTTTTTTATTATGCATTTTTAAGACTATCCTTATATGACTTAAGAGTTTAGCTTCTGGGGCCTCCCTGGTGGCGCAGTGGTTGAGAGTCCGCCTGCCGATGCAGGGGATACGGGTTCGTGCCCCGATCTGGGAGGGTCCCATATGCCGCGGAGCGGCTGGGCCCGTGAGCCATGGCCGCTGGGCCTGCGCATCCGGAGCCTGTGCTCCGCAATGGGAGAGGCCACAACAGTGAGAGGCCCGCATACCGCAAAAAGGAAAAAAAAAAAAAAAAAAGAGTTTAGCTTCTGGGAACTTCCCTGGTGGTGCAGTGGTTAAGAATCCGCCTGCCAATGCAGGGGACATGGTTCAATCCATGGCCCGGGAAGATCCCACATGCTGCAGAGCAGCTAAGCCTGTGCACCACAACTACTGAGCCTGTGCTGTAGAGCCCGCAAGCCACAACTACTGAGCCCACGTGCCATAACTGCTGAAGCCTGTGCACCTAGAGCCCGTGCTCCGCAACAAGAGAAGCCACCACAATGAGAAACCAGTGCACCACAACAAAGAGTAGCCCCCACTCATCACAACTAGAAAAAGCCTGTGTGCAGCAACGAAGACCCAGTGCAGCCAAATAAATAAATAAATTTATAAAAAAGAAAAAAAGAGTTTAGCTTCTGTTAAGCCAGACTACTTTCTGTGTTTTTTTTGGTTTGTTTTTGTTTTGTTTTTTTAACAAGTTCCCAGATTTAAATTTCCAACATGCTTTCTGGAAACTATAACCTATGAGTTTGTTTTGTAATTTTAATTGAAGTAATAGCTCTGCGTGCCTGTAATTTGGGGATTTTGAATCTCCTTTCTTTGCCTATTCTTAGCACTAAAGTCATGCACATTGTACATTGTCCCTTAATTGAAGCACAGAATCAGAAGGATGGTTCCTTCCTCAACTAATAATTTCCTAAGGGAGACCTGCTGACATGTCACAGAAAACATAAAACACATTTCATTAATTTTCATTCTGCTCTCAGACTCTTCAAGGTCATAAGCTTAGATGTGTTACCACATTCCCCATCCGATGATGCTAAGATTTCTCGATGCCATCAGTCTATACTGGCAGTTCTGGCAGTTCACAGTGGAATGTGATAAACAGACATGTAGAGAAGTTCAACAAAACTTAAGAGGCAATTAAAAATTAAGATTTTGTTTCTGATCGTAAAAGTCATACATGGTCTTTGAAGAAAATTTGGACAATAAAGAAAGAAAGAAATACAAAGTCATTCACAATACGATAATTATTAAGTTTTAGTCATTTTTCCTGGACTATTCTTTCTGTAATTGGAGCTGAATATCCTCAGGATACCATGAAATGCTAATTACATTTTGTTCCAATCATCTGCCGTGTGCCACCCAAGTGCTAGGATCTGAGCAGCCAGAGGCAGCTGTGGGCTTCAGAGCCTCCTAGAGTAGGCAGATTAGTGCCGGAGCACAGGGAAGGGCCCTAAATCATACCTGAGTGGGATGCAGGGTCAGAGGGGGCTTCCCAGAGGAAGCCCCTCACTGAGAACTAAGGGACGTGCCAGAGTTAGTGAGGGAAAGAGGAAAGGCCCCAAGAGGCTGGCGAGAGAGGGCAATGAAAATGTGGCCACGGCTCACAAGTTGAATATGAGGGGTGAGAGAGGACAAATGGGTAGGGTCCACTTGGTATGAAGCTTCGTGGACCATGGTGAAGATCATGGACTTTGTGCTGAGGGCAGTGGGGAGCAATAGAGGGTAAACAAGGGACATAGTGCTGCAACAATGGAGAATGGATTGGTGAAGAGTGTGAGAGTGGAGGCCAGGAGGCCGGTGAGGAGGGGATGGGACAGTTTCAAAGAGAGGAATGAGAGTATATCAAAATAGCCAACCCTTATAGGATGCTTACTATATACCAGGCATTCTACTAAGCATGTCACATACCTTATTGAGCTTAACTCTCTCTGGAAATGAAGTTCTAAGGGAATGCTTTGTAGTTCCAAGGTATAGTTAAAGATACCAAGTAAAATCAAGACTAATGGTCTTAGCAAGTGATCCAAAAATTATGGAAAACAAGTATTAAAATGATAAAGATTAAGACATGAATTTAGGAATTTTATAATAAAAGTAAAAATTTTAAATATAGTAAAACTTATAAACTTATATATTCTTAAAGAATAAGGTGAGGATTAAGTTTTTTTATCCCCAAAAAACGTTCTTTGCCATCATTCTGAGTTACTGAGACCTAATCTGAAGGTGAGAAAAATTAAAGTATTGAAAATCTTATTTTTTAAATAATTTTTATCAGAGTATAGTTGATTTACAATGTTGTGTTAGTTTCAGGTGTACAGCAAAGTGTACACCTCTGCCCCCGCTTATCCCCTGGAAACCATAAGTTTGTTTTCTACATCTGTGACTCTACTTCTGTTTTGTAAGTAAGTTTATTTGTACCCTTTTTTTAAGATTCCACATATAAGCGATATCATATGATATTTGTCTTTCTCTGTCTGGCTTACTTCACTCAGTATGACAATCTCTAGGTCCATCTATGTTGCTGCAAATGGCATTATTTTGCTCTTTTTTATGGCTGAGAAATATTCCATTGTATATGTGTATTACATCTTCTTTATCCATCCCTCTGTTGATGGACATTTAGGTTGCTTCCATGTCCTGGCTATTGTAAATAGTACTGCATTGAATATTTGGGTTCATGTATCCTTTCAAATTATGGTTTTCTCCAGGTATATGCCCAGGAGTGGGATTGCTGGGTCATATGGTAGTTCTGTTTCTGTAGTTTTTTGGGGTTTTTTTTTTTTTGCTGTACGCGGGCCTCTCACTGTTGTGGCCTCTCCTGTTGCGGAGCACAGGCTCCGGGCGCGCAGGCTCAGCGGCCATGGCTCACGGGCCCAGCTGCTCTGTGGCATGTGGGATCTTCCCGGACCAGGGCATGAACCCATGTCCCCTGCATTGGCAGGCGGACTCTCAACCACTGCGCTACCAGGAAAGCCCTATTTCTATAGTTTTTTAAGGAACCTTCATACTGTTCTCCATAGTAGCTGTACAAATTTACATTCCCACCAACAGTTTAGGAGGGTTCCCTTTTCTCCACACCCTCTCCAGCATTTATTGTTTGTAGATTTTTTGACGATGGCCATTCTGACTGGTGTAAGGGGATACCTCATTATAGTTTTGATTTGCATTTCTCTAATAATTAGTGATGTTGAGCATCTTTTCATGTGCTTTTTGGCCATCTGTATGTCTTCTTTGGAGAAATGTCTATTTAGATCTTCCACCCATTTTTTGATTGGGTAATTGTTTTTTTATATATTGAGCTGCATGAGCTGTTTATTTATTTTGGAGATTAATCCCTGGTCGGTTGCTTCATTTGCAAATATTTTCTCACATTCTAAGAGTTGTCTTTTTGTTTTGTTTATGGTTTTCTTTGCTGTGCAAAAGCTTTTGAGTTTAATTAGATCCATTTGTTTATTTTTGTTTTTATTTGCATTACCTTAGGAGGTGGATCAAAAAAGATCTTGCTGCGATTTACGTCAAACAGCATTCTGCCTATGTTTTCCTCTAAGAGTTTTATAGTGTCTGGCCTTATACTTAGGTCTTCAATCCATTTTGAGTTTATTTTTGTGTATGGTGTTAGGGAGTGTTCTAATTTCATTCTTTTACATGTAGCTGTCCAGTTTTCTCAGCACCACTTATTGAAGAGACTGTCTTTTTCTCCATTGTATATCCTTGCCTCCTTTGCCATAGATTAGGTGACCATATGCATGTGGGTTTATCTCTGGGTTTTCTATCCTGTTCCATTGATCTATATTTCTCTTTTTGTGCCATTACCATACTGTTTTGATTACTGTAGCTTTGTAGTATAGCAACACAAACAGATGGAGAGATATACCATGTTCTTGGATTGGAAGAATCAATATTGTGAAAATGACTATACTACCCAAAGCAATCTACAGACTCAATGCAGTCCCTATCAAATTACCAACAGCATTTTTCACAGAATTAGAACAAAAAATTTTACAATTTGAATGGAAACACAAAAGATCCGAATAGCCAAAGCAATCCAGAGAAAGAAAAATGAAGCCAGAGGAATCAGGCTCCCTAACTTCAGACTAAAGTACTGAGAATTTTAAACGTACATGTGCCTACACAGACACAGAGACTTACACTCATACATGTTGCAGTTAATACTTGAACATGACTAAATGTATCCTGGACAATACGCTGTTGTGCATTTTCTTTATTAAAAATCAAGCATTTATAGTTTTATATTTGTATAAAATCATTCTTACATCTTAAATTTTATAAAAATAAATACTAATTTACTCAAGGGAACAAAGCTGATCACTCTTCCTAAAATGAAAACAATCTAGAAAAAAGTACTGCTATGAAAACTACAGAAAGCTCAATTGAGAACCATTTGCAATTTCTTACTGAAAATTGCTGAATAATTAAAAAAGAAATTCCCTTAGTAACATAATTGTGAATAGAATTCTATTCTTTTTTAGCTCCATGGAAGACTACTTGATCTTTCATTGTGATTCAAAGAGATATATTTAAAAATTAACTCTGCATCCCAAAGAATAATTTGATCATATGAAGTCAGAAAATCTTCACTAAAATAAAAACATTTAAAAGGGATTACCACAGGTAATTTAATATATTCTTCCCATGTATGCTATATATTCCATTTGCTGGTATTTATTGTTCTCTTGCATAATATATATTCCATAAAATGAAGATCATTAACCTTTTCATTTCCTCCTTATTGTTGAACCCTTTTGTCTATTATTTTATGTCATCACCTTACTAAATAAGTATGTTAAACATAAACTTAAACATAATTCAACCTTTTTTTGGTAGACCTGAACCAGGGTCAACATTTTAAACATCAGTTCTCCTCGCTGAGTATTGTAATCATATAATTCTTCTAAAGAAGATATTAGGCTTAAATTGCACTGACTCCAAAACAAAACCTACCAATTTGGGGTTGTTGCTTTCCTTTTATTTATATAGTTATTTATTTATATTTAATGAAATCTCTATTGTCAGTTTGTTGTGATAGAGATGGTGAGAGATGGAGATTATTTGCCTCTTTCTCATAAAAAGATTGTACAAAAATACTCTACTTAATTGCATATTGTTTTATGCTAGTGTTCAGGTAACCTTAAATATATCGTTGTTGATAGATGTTAGCATTAAAATATCAATAAAGCAAAATATCTTTCTATTATCATAACATTTACAAATAAATTAAACTGAGAATGCTTTTCTTCCTTGTTCATCTCAGAGTAGTTTTTAAAAGTCTAATTACAGATTGTATCACTACTCTGTGAGGGGCTGTTTACCAAACCTGGGGCAAATGGGATTACCATGAAGGTGATGGATATAAAGCCATTTAAAAATTAAGTTATTTTAGGCTCCATGATTCTCTTCCACTAGACAAATTGCCATAAATGATGAGAGGAGAAAATAAAATTAAAGGGGCAGGATTGTTTCTTTCTATAAGGATTCCAGCTGCCAAGTTAGATATTGAATTTTATGGTTTCTTCGCAGACAGGCAGTGCTAAGAAGCTATGCTCATCATCATTCTTGCCTTACAAAGTTCAGCGCCTGGTTGCTCTTTGCCTTTGAAAAACTCTTACTCTTTTCAGTCTTCTGGAGTTTAAAAAATAGCCCTTTAAATGTTGTCTGTTGCTATTTCTTTGAAAAGGATAAAAAGAGAAGGGGGAGGAAGGAAGGGAGGAAAGAGCGAGTAAGGGATCACTCAAGAATTGAAACTTACAGTTCAGTCATGAGAAGTAAAAGACTGCATCAGCAAACTACATCTTATTTGCATTCAAAATCAAGGATTCTACTTCCTTTAAAGTACTGAAGCAAATTATCACAAAGACCTACTAAACAATGCTCTTTATAATTTTCTATAATGGCAAAATATGGGAAGTAGAAAAAGGTCACATTATCAAAATGCTTGGCAACTTCTGAATTATTAGGTATCTTAGAAACCATAAGTCACGTGCATTTCCCCAGTCATCTTTTTAGGAGAGGATGCTACCGTTTTCTTACAATATAGCTTACATTGCCCTTTTTGGTAATTAGTGTAATTTGACACATTTTAAGATAAGCCACCTGTTCTGAATAGCTAAATCACCGTTAATGCTTAAAAGCTTTTCTCTCAGCAACAAAAAGATATGAAGGAACTTCTAATCCAACTTTGCTTTTGATGTTTCATTTCCCGGAGAGGTTTTAGAATCTCCATGATTTGGATTTCAGTAATACACTGTAATTGACAACTAACCTTGTTTTAGGTGGAGATCGCCAAGGAAGTTTTTCAAGGTGTGTTAGTTTCATGTAGTTCACAGAGTATTGACTGGACAGAAGGGAAGATGTGGATGGATGCAGTCTTTTACTGTGTCCAGCCCTGTGTGAGGTGCTGTCACTTTTGCATCTTAGTTAAATGGCACATCTTGCTCAAGGGCACATAAGCTAACCAGTGGAGGATCCTGTATTGGTCACAGGTATCCTATTGACCAGCACCCTGTCCACTACTCCTTGCCAATTCTCTGTTATTATTTAACCCAGTTCATAAGGAAGGTTAAAAAGGAGTAATTTTTTTAATACTTCAATGAATCACACTAAATTAATAATAGTGCCACAAAATATACATAGGAAAAGACATTTGGGACAATGGAATATGGCAGAGATGAAAAAAAGAGGATATTATTGAAGTTCTTAAATGAAATAACATTTTTATACAGATGAAAGTATAAGATTGTATGCAGATGAGAAACTGTACGGATGTGAAAGCAGTTAGCTGAAAAATATCAGTTTTAGACATATTTTAATTTCATTTGCCTTAAACATAAGTGAAGTAGGAGAAAATATTAGTTGCTGAATCATTTGGTAAACCACACCTGTGGTTCACTTTTGCCCCAACAGAGTAATTGTTATATATTTTCAGTGGATAATTAATATTTGAGAAATTTGTCAACACAAATTTCTCAACATCAGTATATTAACATTTTAGGCCCAATAATTAATCCTGTGTTGTGCTGGGCATTGTAGGATGTTTAGCAGCATCCCTACCATCCACCCACTAGATGCCAGTAGCACCCTCCCAGTTCTGACAATCAAAACTGTCTCTAGGCCACGCCAAATATCCCCTGGGGGCAAAATCACCCTCTGTGGAAAACCACTGGAGTAAACAATAGGCATATAGTTTACTTCCATATGCCTATGGCCAGGCATATAGAAGTAAACTAAACAAAGACCCTGATCTCATAGAAATTACAGTGAGAGAGAGATGGAAAAAGGAAAGACTAAACTATATAATGCGGTGACAAGTGCTGGAAAGAAAAATAAGGCAGGATAAAAGCATAAAGAATAATGTGGATGATACTTAGATCAGCACTCTCCAAGGAGGTGTCTTGAGCAAAGACCTAAGGTGAGATGTGAATATCTGGAGGAACAGTGTTTTAGGTGGATGGAATAGCAAGTGGGAGAGTCCTGGGGCAGGACCAGTTTGGAATGTCTGAGACTAGCAAGGGGCCAGTTGTTGCTAGAGCTGAGTGAGCAGGTGAAAAGAAGTAAAGGGTAAAGTAACCAAGGCAAGAAAAGACCAGATCATGCAGAGACTTCTAGATTAGCTCTGCCCAACAGAACTTGCTGCCATGATGAAAATGCTCCACATATTATACTGCCCAAAACAGTAGCCACTGACCACATGTGGCTATTGAGCTCTAGAAATATGGCTACTCTAAGTGAGAAAATGAATTTTTAATTTTACTTTAACTGATTAAAACGTACTTAGATATATGTGATGAACTACTGTATTGAACAGTGCAAGTCTAAACCATAAGGACTTTGGATTTTATTCTAAATATGAGTCCAAGAAAAAAAAACTACTAGAAGAGTTTGAGCAGAGGAAAGACATGATCTCCTTAGCTTTAAAAGGACAGTAAAGATCATAAAATTCAATATAGTTTTCCCCATTTTCAGAGATCAGATCTAAATCTAGTGAGAACCTCAACTAAATAACACATGATGGGTTCCTACAATTCATTATAATTTCACCATTTTCAATGCTTTTTTTTTTTTTTTTTTTTTTTTTTGCGGTATGCGGGCCTCTCACTGTTGTGGCCTCCCCCGTTGCGGAGCACAGGCTCCGGACGCGCAGGCTCCGGACGCGCAGGCTCAGCGGCCATGGCTCACGGGCCCAGCCGCTCCGCGGCATATGGGATCCTCCCAGACCGGGGCACGAACCCGTATCCCCTGCATCGGCAGGCGGACTCTCAACCACTTGCGCCACCAGGGAGGCCCTTCAATGCTATTTTTAACACATTATTTCTCTTCCAATCAGAAAGATTACACTCTCCTACATATATTATGAAAAAATGTTACCGTTTTATGCTTAAATATTAACACCATAAGAAAAAATGTTTATGAGCTAAAATTTTATTTTAAAAACATTTTTTAAGCCTTTGGCAGATTTCATAAAATTAATATAATCTAGATCCTGCATTTACAAAAATATTAAGCAAAATTGTAACTAGTCTGGTTTATCTGAAATACCTAAGTTTTAGATAATTCTAGTCTGTATTTTGCATTTCTTTTATTCAAATCCTTATAGAGTGATTCAGATCAAACAGCTGTTGAAGTCAGCTAGATAGTCTGCTTTGTCAAAGTCGATGATATTCATGCTTGAATGCATAAGAAGTCCACCTGGAGTGCTTTTGAAAGCACAGCTCCCCATTCCAGAGGTTTGATTTCAGTATCTTGGGTGGAGCCCAGGGATGTCATTTTTAGCAAAAATCCAGGTAGTTTTGATGCAGCAAGACTGAATCTCTGCAAAAAACAACAGGATAAGATAGCTCAGTACCAAGTTTCCATTTCATTTTGTTTGGTATATATTTGGGTCCCAGTGTAGTACTGATATCATTTTCATTCATATTAATATACCTAGTAGTTATGGACATTATGTTAATATTTTGTGAACCACATATATTAATAGTTTCCTTTAGCTTGACCAAAAAACTTTATCTGCAATTTGAGTCTCCATTCTCATTTCCAGATTTTACCAAATGGTAAATACAGTAAATATTTTTAATCAATAATTTAAAATGAATTTGCCTTGGCTATCATGAATATAGAACTGTGAAAATATCATCTGAAATGCTTTTACTAAATTTGACCATCTATACACCTAGCAACAGAGGTCTCTAAACAGAGGTCTCTAAGGTCTAAGTTTAAGGACCACAGAAATTCGCTGATAAGGTTCTCAGGATTTAATTTTCCAGCCTAGGTTTTTTAAAGCAGTTCAAGAGCAAAAAATAAACTTAGAGGATGACCTTTCTAAACTCGTACTACTCAAATAATACTACTTCTAATTTGGAAAGGCGCTTCCAAATAGCACTCTCTCTTTATAATTAAAATTGTCAGATCTCTTGTGGAAAAGAAAAATGTAAGATTCTCTGTATAAATAGTCAAGGGGGATACTGATTGGGATAAAAGCAGTGGTCAGAAGCACTTGCTAGAGCATTACCTCACATGCCTCATTTTTAAATTCAAATCATTATTGTGTAAACCCTCTTCACTTATTTGCAGAACAGATTTCTACTAGATTTTAAGAAATTTAACTACTTTTTTAATATTATCATTTTAGAAACCAAAGGGAGCCAAAGTAGCCTGTTAAGGAGCATTAGGTAAGATATAATTATTATTTATTTGTCTTTTGTCCTTCTTGGAAAATTTTTAGGTTAAATTTATGACATTTTCATTTAAAATGTATAAAATTATCTTCCAAATTGAGAAACAGCTGTAGTGTATAATTGAACTTTAATATAAGATCTGAGGCCTCGGGAGCTTTTAGATATGAAAAGTTTTATTTTTATTAAAGTTTTTATTTTTATTGAATCTTTAAAATAATGAAGGCCTATATATATGGTTTTTTGGTTTACATAGGTTTGGACACTTTATTTGAAAGATTAAAATATCAATAATATAAATTTAATCAAATAATTATAGTATTTTGGCTCTCCACAGCTTGGTATTAAAATGTATGGAAGTTTAGGGTGGTTTTTTTGTTTGTTCGTTTTTATTTTGTTTTTAGTGCACAGTCTGAGGCCACAGAAATTACAGTCTTTCTTAAAACCTAATATACTCCTCATTCAGTAACATGTAAGCATGGGGCATAATACAGATTGTTCTAATAAAGGATTAAGACACAGGTGTTTTCTGTGTTTCGCATGATAGAGTAGACTGAGCTAAGCTCCCTTTGGAGACTGAGTTTTCTGAATCAACTTGTTTACAGAACTGCCAAGACTCCTGGCTCTATTTAGAAAAAAAGTCTCAATAGCGTATTTGAGGCCAGGCTCCAAATACTCACCTGAATTGTGTCAGTTTACATCTCTGCTAATAACCCAGAATGGATTAGATTTATATCACTCCTTTCTCTGTTTGAAAATAGAAACTGTTTGGTCTCATCTATCGTACTTTCCTAGCCTCTGAAATGAATGAAGATTTGTCTAAAGATAATATCCCCTCCAGATTTAACATGCTATTAAAATATAAGATAATTTAGATCTTTATGGGACATTCTGCATTGCGATTGCAATTGTTTCCTGATTTAGCAAAGATTATTAACTATACTTTTCAAATTGTTCTGAAAGGAAGTTTTATTATGTTTGCCATTATCTCAGTCTTTTATTATAAAATACTATGTGTTAGGTGGCCTCTCTACAATTCTAGGGAAGCTGAATGTTCTAGCTGCACTTGAAACTGAAGTAATATTTCTTGATAGAAAAATTAAGAACATATACCCCAAAAGGGTTATATTGATAGAAAAATATAGGTTTGGAAAAATACTTGCAATACAGCTGACAAAGGGTTAATAGCCAAGTTCTCACAAATTGCCAGTAAATTGACCAGCCACCCAACATAAAACTGGGGAAAGGATACAAGGGGGGCTTTCTAGGGGGAAAACTCCAAATGGTCAACAAACATGAAAAGATGTTCAAATTAACTTATAGGGAAATGAAAGACATCACTTTATACCCATCAGACCAAGAAAAAAATTTAAAGCAGTTAATACCTATTGCTGCCAAGGATGGAGGAAAGATATAATCATATAATTATGATCTAGCAAAATTTTAAGCAATTTTAAAATTAAAATTGTGAATACTTTTTTATTCTACAGTCCTACTCCGAGGAATCTATCCCATAGAACTAAAACAGCCAGAACCTAAGAAAACATGCACAAAGATGCTAGTTGCAACATTGTTCAGAACTGAGGGGGAAAAGGGAACCAAGTGAATGCCCATTTTAAAAAATGGTTGAAAAGTCACGGTACATCCATACCTAGAATAACATGCAAGCATTAAAAATAATGAACTGGAGCTATGAAGGTTAATTTAGGTGATTGTTTATGAGGCATAATTGTGAGAGAAAAAAACAGGATACAGAGAAGTGTCATATATTATTTGTAAAACATAAGACAATGACAATCTTAGCTAATGTATATGTGTATATGATTAAATGTATTTAACTACAAATATATGTGTTTGACTATAACTGTGGCTAAAATAGAGAAAATACATATTGCATTGTTAATTATGAATGAGATGGATAGTATCTATATTTGGCGATATGAATATATTGGGAGGCAGGAGGAGTATGCAAGCAAAAACACACACAAAAAAAAACAAACAAAATAAAGACTAGACTATAAAAATAACACATATCATCCCATAAAAGTATTTGTCAACTTCCACATATGTTTAAAATATTTTACTTAAAATGATTAAAACAATGTTTTCAAATCAAATTCACAGATCATTGCTTGAGAGCACAATGAAAAATAAATACAGCTAACATTATTTATCAAGCCCCCTCCAAAGGGTGCACACATAGTTTTAGCTACAAGGACATGGTTTGAAACCTTATTTTATAAGCGATGACAACAAAATTCAATAAAAACTTAAAATGTCCATCACTAGTGATAAACTGTGTAACATTGCTTAGCCACTGAAAATGATGCTGTAGAAGTATACATGTTTACAGGAAGGAAGCTCATAATATATTAAATCAAGAAAGAAAGCAAGGTATAAAATTATATATATATATATATTTTGATCCCTTATCATTTTTGTATCTATCAAAAACTCTGGAAAAAATGAGCGAAATAAGGAATTATTGATCAGCTGGATTTCATTGAAATTAAAAACTGCTCTGCAAAGACAATGTCAAGAGAATTAGAAAAAGCCACAGGACCGGGAGAAAATATTTACAAAAGATACATCTGATAAAAGACTATTATCCAAAATATACAAAGAACTTTTAAAACTCAATAATAAGAAAACAAACAATTTGATTAAAAAAAAAATGGGCCAAAGACCTTAAGAGACATCTCACCAAAGAGATACACAGGTGGCAAATAAGCATATGAAAAGATGCTCCACATCACATGTCACCAGGGAAATGCAAATAAAATCACAAGATACCACTACATACCTATGAAACCCTGATAACACCAAATGCTGGTGAGGATGTGGAACAACAGGTAGCTCTCATACAGTGCTGTTGAGAAAGCAAAACCATACAGCCACCTTGGAATATAGTTTGGTGATTTACCAAATTAAACATACTCTTACCATACAATCCTGCAACCACTCCTTGGTATTATTCACCCAAAGGAGTTGCAAACTTACGTTCACACAAAAGCATTCACATGGATATATAGCAGCTTTCTTCATAATTGCTAAAACCTGGAAGCAACCAAGATGTCCTTCAGTAGGTGAATGGATAAACGGTGGTACATCTAGACAGTGTAATGTTACTCAGTGCTAAAAAGAAATGAGCTATCAAGCCAGGAAAATACATGGAGGAACTTTAAATTCATATTACTAAGTGAAAGAAGCCAATCTTAAAAGGTTACATACTGTATGATTCCAACTATATGACATCTAGAAAAGGCAAAACTAAAGACAAAATGACCATTTGTTACACTTCCACTGCATATCCTGGTTTACCTACTCCAGCTCTGGCATAAAATCACTATTTGATAAACACACTGGTTGATTTTTAGTCACTCAACTAAATCTTTAGCTTCCTTTTTTTCTCCCACCTGTAATGTTGGGGGAACAGAGGTTAGACTAAATTTTCTTTGGATTTTCCTTTCAGCTATGGAAATTAAATAAGTTTGCTTCTACATTTTCGCATTTGTACATGGCTTGAATAAACCTTTAACAATCTAATAATCAGGATACTTCTATGAGGCTGGGCAGAATAGATTATATCAAGTATCACTTCAGAGCATATCAGCTTTGTATATGTCTACTCTGTCTTCATTTTAATCACTAGACTACTCGCTCTCTGAGGACACTATCTGGGTGGGATTCACTCACGTTCCTCACAAAATCTCACACATAAGTAGGGCTCAGGAGGTGACATCATTCATATCTCCTTCTGTTTTTTAAGAGCGAAACCAAATATCTAGTATACTAGTTTCATAAGTAAACACAATGGCAATTAAATATCTAGGAGACAGGATAGTCTAGATTTGATTTGTTGGTATCAAGCAAATGACTAAAGTAAATATACTTTGTTACATGCTTTGTATGATTTACTTTCTTGAATTAAAAAAAAATACTGTGTGTTTTAGAGAGAAGGGAAAGAGAGAGAAAGAGGGAGGATAGTATGATCTTAGAAATGATTTAGGCAGTAGAAGAGCTGTGCCCATTTATACACAGACGGAAAGAACTGAGGGAGAGTGAGAGATGGAAGATGAAGGTGAGAGAATAATTGGTGAAGCAAAGTAGCAAAATCCATGTGAGGGAAATGACATCTGAACCAGAGGTGAAGAGCTTCATCCTGTCAGGCAATGTTTTCTCCTAAAAATAGGCAAGAAGGAAGAACCACAAGATGAAGACCCAGAGATGAACGGATGGAAAGTAAAGATACTGAGGTCTTAAACATCTCAGAAAGCAGCTCTGGTTAGGCCCCAGGCAAAGGGCTTAGTCTTTGTGGCAATGCTGGTAAGAAATTGCCAGCTGCTATGAGGACCCAGCTATTATACAATAGCATGTGTCTGTAGTGGATACAGTCACCTTGGCCTTGTGTCTTTGCTCCAACATTCTGATCTTCTCACATACCCGACCCAGGCCTGCAATGATGGTTATACTTGACCATATCCTATGATGCAACACATAGGAGAACCCTCCAACTGCTCAGCCCCAGATTTAGAAATTTGTGTCAAAAAGGATTTCAGTATATCAGTTTGTACTTTATTGGACAGCTGTAATACAGGGAGCAGCTAAGTCTAAAGACTTATGCTAACAGGAGCCACATGCTCTTTTTTCCCAGTGTTTCACCTCCCTGCTGTAGACATTAATAAATCTGCCCTCTAGGGTCTTCCCTGGTGGCGCAGTGGTTAAGAATCCGCCTACCAATGCAGGGGACACGGGTTCGAGCCCTAGTCGGGGAAGATCCCACATGCCGCAAAGCAACTAAGCCCATGCGCCACAACTACTGAGGCTGTGCTCTAGAGCCCGCGAGCCACAACTACTGAACCCGCATGCCACAAATACTGAAACCCACACTCCTAGAACCTGTGCTCTGCAACAAGAGAAGCCACCGCAGTGAGAAGCCCGTGAAGCCCACGCACCACAATGAAGAGTAGCCCCAACTCGACCCAACTAGAGAAAGTACGGGCACAACAACGAAGACCCAATACAGCCAAAAATAAACATAAATAAATTTTTTAAATAAAATAAATAAATCTGTCTTCTGTAATTCAGCCAATTCCCTAATATTTAGAATAGACTCTTGGATTTCATTGGGTCTCTAGACTGATATAGATGGCCCTAAGTTTAATCATTTCTTATGTTAGTCAGAAATACAATTGTTCTGATTGTGAACCACTGCTTACATGGGGACACTGACTTCACTCATGTCATTTTCAACCTTTAGCTGCACATTGGAATCACCTGAGGGGTGTTTTTAAGTGATTACTTTTTAAAAATAATGCTGATGCCCAAGCCCACCCCAGACCAATTATATCAAAATCTAAGAGTGGAACCTGGACATTTGTATAGAACAAACCCTGGCTCTTCCTTGGGAAAGCTCTCAGTACTTAACCTCTCTTTTCCTCAGTTTCCTCATCTGTATATGAAAGTGATAAAGTTCTCATAGTTATAGTGAGAACTAGGTGAATAAATACATGTAAAATGCTTAGAATATGCCTGGCCCATCATAAATACTCAGTAAGTGTTATCATTACCTCATAGGGTTATCATGAGAACAAAATAACTATGTGTTCAATAAGTATTAAACAGATGAATGAAAGAAGTTTGTAAACACTAATGTGCTATTCATATGTAAAATGTTTGTAATATTTTATGTTGCATGTAGTATACAGGTCTGAATATTACAGAAATTTAAGTTTATTTAAATTTTACATTGCTATAATGCCAAGCACAACATATGTGCTTAATTATAGTTTTTAAACTGATTTGGTTGCATTTTCAAAGATCTTTACCACCAGAAGCAATTCTGTAATGACTATTGAAAATCTCGTGACAATAAAATGGAGTGGGAAATTTTGGGAGATCATTTTATCTAATGAGATTCTGGAAGACAAGGTACTGGCCTAATTCATTTCTGTGTCTCCTGAGTGTTGTGCAGTGACTGGGGCATATTAGGAACCCGATAAATAGTAGGAAAGAATTGGGAGGTGAAGGTAGGAAGGGGTGTGCATCTCTAAGTCAAATTTAGGAACCCAAAGGAAAATGTTATGGGTTATGTTCTTAAGGACAAACATTATCTACTTTTTATTCACTTTGGCTTTGAACAAGTAACTTAACCTTTCTGTGTGATTCAATTATTTCATCTTTAATAATAACATATGAATTAGTACAACTGTTCTACTTGATTTAACAAATTTGAATGCTTTTTTACAAGTTTAAATTACTCAGTAAAATTGTGGAAATGATAACAGAGAACTAGAAGGGTGGGTTGGTTTGGATTAATTCAGTTGGTTTCATGGGTACAATGGTCATTTAAGATGGGATGGGGGATGCCAATCCTTATCAATCAATTAACTTTTAATATTTACTGAGTGCTTGCTTGGTATCAGAAGCTGCAGTTGGTGCTGGTTGGACAAACAAGGCAAGTGCAGGCCATGGTCCCTGGCTGCCTATAGTGGATAGAGCCAGGCAACTTAGTTCTGTTCTGTGGCCTCAGACTTATCCCTACCACTAGTTTCCTTGGAGGCCTGTGCAAAAAATGCCAGTGAATTCAGTCAATTCCAAGATCAGTGCCAGAAAAACCACTCCAAGTCCATCCTCTATTCTTTGGAACATAATATGTAAAGTTGGCTTTTAAAGTTTTATCTTGAAATGGCATTTTACTGATTTTTCAGTAAAGAATCTTCCAAAATAGCACAAAGAACATACATCTAAGTTTATTTCTATATAAACACCAACTTGCCAAACCGGGGCAATTCCATTCCTTTTACTGATCTCTTCTTTCAAGTTCATTACTTGTGATTAGGCTCTAACTACTTTTGTGTCTCCACTTTTCACTCCCTTCAATGAATTCTATACCTTGTTGCCTGACTAGTTTTCCTGAACAGGTATTTACACACACACTTAAAGTTGATAAGCACTGACATATTCTTTTTTGAGAAACATATTTTCACATCCAATTTCAACTACTTCTATTTGTTGCATCAGAATGGAGACTTAAGTTTGTTGCATGCAGTCTTTTCTTATATTAAGAAAATTGAGTTTGACAGATATGAAGGAAGTGTACATAGCAGCTTGTGGAAGACCCTAAATCCTCCTCAGTGTTTGAATTAATGTTAAATCAATATTTTATTAAGCTTAGCTTCTTTCTTTAATTAACAATGGTCCTCTTCTTAATCACTATAAAATTACTAATTAACTGGCTTCCCAGTAGTTTCAAAAGAAATCATAGAATCAACAATATTAAAGATCATCTTGTATAAACCCTTACTCCGAAAGTAGAAAAGCTGAGCTCAAAAGAGTTGAGATAACCAGCCCACGAAAAAAAAAGAGATAAAAACAAGGCTAGGACCCAGATGTTAACACAAACCAAAGTCCTTCTCTACCTACTTTCCAAATCCACCATCTGTAGTCATTTTTTTTCCCTGTATCCTTAATATTTTGCATCATCCCTGAAACACAATGTAAAAAATCCAGTTTGGGTTAAAAGTAGATTTAACAAAGAGGTGAACTTCAAAAGGGTCAGCAGCGAAGGCTCACTGCTGGGGTTCTGCTCCACTTACTTGACAGCAGCATCTGAGTTCAGTTTAGTTGGCTTTTTGCAAGGGGGAGGTTTTGTCAGGCCAGAACTCTTCCTGTTGTTTTGTTTTAGGTTCACAAGAAAGCGAACCATCAAGGGGCTGTTCTGATGTATCCATGAACTGCAGCTAAGCCATTCAGGGTCTTCTTAAAATAAAGCTCTGCTGGATTTTCTCAGTACAGCCTTCTAAAAGTTGACACAGCAAGAATTGCTTCTCGCCAGGTTCTATTTTTAAATCCCAGTCCAAAAAAAATTTGTTAACTTCAAGACTGAGGTTCTGAACCACCTTTGGTGAGTCTTGCTAGAAAGACTGCTTAGTGGCTACACACTGTTAACCAGGAAGGAAGGAAAGAAGGGAGGGAGGGAGGGAAGGAGGGAGGGAGGAAGGGAGGGAAAAGATGAGGTGGGAGAGAGGAGGAAAAGGAAGGAAGAGAGGGAAGAAGGAAGGACGAGACAGAAGAAAGGAAAGATATCAGCTAATAATAGCTTTTATTTATTTGAGTATTATATGTGTCAAGCACTGTTCTAAGCACTTTACATGTATTAGTTAAATTTTTTTCCCATAACAACTCAAGGAGATAGGTTCTGTTATTATTCTCAGATGAGAAAACTTAGGCATAGAGGAGTTAAGTAACTTGCTCAAAGCCATACAGCTTGGACATATATTGACCTATCTGGTCACCTCTAAATTTGAATGCAGAGTTGAGGTGTAGGTCAACAGCATATATAGAATGACCTCTGGCTTCCAGCCTGGAAAAGACTGCATTTCTGTTTTTGCTGTTCAGGCCTACAATTGTTCTGAAGCTTTTTTATATGTTGTTCATCTATTTCTGTCTTATTGACTGAGCCCTTTCATATTTGACCTAAGATATGGGTGAAACCCAAGCTACTCTGGCTTTGTGTAGGGTTACACTGTTATGCTAGGTAGGAAAAATAATAATAAGAGGACCTAATGTATACTAAGCACTATTCCACATAACTCGGCATATATTATTTCCTACAATCCTTATATATAGGCAGTGGAAATGGGCTGGGAGAAGTCAGGATCCTCGCTCAAATCCAAAAGGTATGGCCATACCCAGCCCTTGTTCCTACTGTACAAGAGCTGAAGTGCATAGCCTATGCTGATGATAACCAAAAAGACTTTTTCCCATCCAAAGATGAAAAAAGAGCACAGAACATAAGGTTAGCAGACCTAAATTTGATTCTGTTCTAGCACTTTCTAGATGGACAAAGCACTTTTTCTTCTTAGAATCCATTTCCTCATCTATTAATATAAATAAGGAATATAATACCTACCTTCATGGAATTGCCTAGAAAAAGTAAAGGATATAACCTGTGTAATAAGTATGTGTAAACTCTAAAGCTATAATCATTAAATATAATTCAGATATATACTAAGTAACACACAATGCAATTTATCATAAGACTAATTTAATTTTTGACATGGTCTATTATGGAATTTTCCACCAGATTCTAAAAGGGATAACTTGACTTTGTTTATCATTATTAAAGAGAAGGAAAATAAAAACTAATTTTCCAAGGGCAATTGTTCTACCACCTCAGAACAAGTTTACATTCTTTCTATTATATCAGTGGTTTTCAAACTGTTGTCTCAATGCCCCCTCTGTACTCTTAAAAAATATTAAAGACCCCGAAGACCTTTTGTTTATATGGATTATATGTATTGGCATTTACTGTATTAAAAAAGACTATGAAAAATTTTAACTCTATACTTATTAAATTCATTGAAAACTAGCAATAAAACACTCATTGCTAACACCCATAACATTTTTTAACTCTATTTTTAAAAAATAGAAATTTTGGTGAGAGGCATGGCATTGTTTTACATTTTTGCAAATTTCATTAATATAAAGGCTTAATAAAGGAAAACTGAATTCTCCTATCTGCTTCTGGAATTAATCTGTTGCAATTTGGGGGGTTGAAATATAAAAAGAAAAATTTGTCTTCATACAACTATACAGTTGGGAAAGGAAGGAGTATTTTAATAGCCATTTCAAATAATTATGAAGTTTTTGATGCTACATCAAAACTTGACATGTTATTTCTTAAAGTTTAGTAGCAGTGTGGCATTTTCAGTTATATCAATAAACTTTGTGTACTTTTTATATTAAAATCCATTGTTTTTCCTTACACTTTGAATGGATCTTAAATTCATGCACAGTTTTGATAACATGCCATGTATCTGTCACTTGGAAAATGTTAGTTCACTGAGTTATTCATATCTTCCAAATGTTGCCATACTTCATTATATAGTATCAGAAATACTTCATTAATGTCACTGAGCTCATCAGGAACATCTTTAACTATCTGGAAGTTATCAAGTTCACAGTGGCAGATACAAGTTTCCAAAATTCTAACGTTCATTGAAAGCTTGAATTTTGGCAACAAAAATTAGTTGTTCTCCTTGCAAGACTCTCTTCATTTATTTTGGGGGAAAAATGTAAGATTTCCAAACCTAAGTAACCATAGTTTGTCTGTCAGTCATTTTTTTCAAGTAAAAATGCTATTTCATTTATTTTAAAGTGGCCAGTTCAGTTCCCAACAAGTACAGTTTGGTGCCACCACCTTGATTCTTACTAAGGCGCTAACAGTTTTACCCACTGTTGCCTTTGCACCATTAATGTAAATGTCCACATAGCAAAAATGGTAAATAACATTTTAGTACTATTATGAAAAATAGTTTTAACATCACAGATCACCTGAAAGAATCTCAGAAACCACCAGGGTTCTGTGGACAACACTCATGAACTAGCATTGCTTCTTAAGTGTTAAAGGTATGCTTCATTCTGATGATCTTCTGGATTTCTTAAACTTTCTTAACAAAAGCTCTTAATGTAAGGTGGATTTGGATGTGTAAGATAGATATGAATGTGTGTTAACATGAAGATATTCACAATATATTGTTGAGTAAAAAGCATAGTTTAGTATTTATACTGTTGGGCTAGCCAAAAGGTTCATTCAGTTTTCTCCATAAGATGGCTCTAGTAGCACTTAGTTGTCTTTAACTTCATTAGAAACAATTTTGTTAGATTGTATGTGACAGCTGTCATATCAGCATGCATTTAAAAAAAGACTTCTCAAAATTGGTGAATTTTTGTGTAGCCATTTTAATATTGAAGATGGAAGAAAAAACCCAACATTTTTGACATATTATGCTTTATTATTTCAAGAAAGGTAAAAACACAACTGAAACAAAGATTTGTGCAGTATATGGAGAAGGTGCTGTGACTGATCAAACGTGTCAAAAGTGGTTTGCGAAGTTTCATGCTGGAGATTTCTTGCTAGACGATGCTGCACAGTTGGGTAGACCAGTTGAAGTTGATAGCAATCATAATTAAAATATTGGGAAGTGTTATACCATGTGGGAGATAAGCGACATACTCAAAATATCCAAATCAAGCATTGAAAATCATTTGCACCAGCTTGGTTCTGTTCATCACTTTGATGTTTGGGTTCCACTTAAGGTAAGCGAAAAAAACCTTCTTGACCATATTTCCACATGCGATTCTCTACTTAAACGTAAAGAACACAGTCCATTTTTAAAACAAATTGTGATGGGCGATGAAAAGTGGATACTGTACAATAATGTGGAACAGAAGAGATCATGGGGCAAGTGAAATGAACCACCACCAACCACACCAAAGGCCGGTCTTCAACCAAAGAAGGTGATATTGTGTATATGGTGGAATTGGAGGGGAGTCCTCTATTATGAGTTCCTTCCGGAAAACGAAACAATTAATTCCAACAAGTACTGCTCCCAATTAGACCAACTGAAAGCAGCACTTGACGAAAAGTGTATGGAATTTGTCAACAGAAAACACATAATCGTCCATCAGCATAACGCAAGACTGCATGTTTTTTGATGACCAGGCAGAAACTGTTACAGCTTGGCTAGGAAGTTCTGATTCATCTACCATATTCACCAGACACTGAAACTTCAGATTTCCATTTATTTCGGTCTTTACAAAATTCTCTTAATGGAAAAAATTTCAATTCCCTGGAAGACTGTAAAAAGCACCTGGAACAGTCCTTTGCTCAAAAAGATAAAAAGTTTTGGAAAGATGGAATTATGAAGTTGCCTGAAAAATGGTAGAATGTAGTGGAACAAAACGGTGAATACATTGTTCAATAAAGTTCTCGGTGAAAATGAAAAATGTGTCTTTATTTTTACTTAAAAACCGAAGGCACTTTTTGGCCAACCCAATACATCCACTTTTACGTCATAAAAATACATTTGTGTATATATACATATATATGAGCATATATATTTATACACATATATATGTGTATGTCTGTGTATAAATATTGGGGGATGACATCAACAAGAGAGAATAAGAGGGATTAGGAGTAATGGGAGTTGTTAATCTTTTCCTTTTTGCTATAAAGCAAAAGGATTTCATTAAATGTTTACTGAGCATCATTAATGTGATAAGCACACTTCTGCACTTTAAAATTTTTTTTAGTGTTTCTTATAAGGAGAAGCTTCTGTTTTTATAATCTTAAAAAGCTTTGTCCATGTGGGGCACAGTCCTATATCCATGGCAATTCAGCTGTTCCTTTTACTGGAGCCTCACTTCATCTCTAAAACCCTCTCACTCGCCTACCCAGGACTATTTTGCAAGAGTACAGGGTTTTAAAAGACTCTTTATTAAAGTCTCCATCTACTTCCAAAGATGTATTTAAATTAATTGAGCTGCAGCCAGCCTCTGTCTCTCAGTACTGTGTTATCAATATAGTATTCACTTCAGGTATTAATCGGAGATTGCAAGAAAAGTCTTCAAAGAGACCCTACAGGGCTCTCCAGTTGATATAAACTTCATGCTCTTTATCACTAAAATTTCTCTGCTCTGTATTGTTCAAGGAGTCTTTCTCATTGTCTCTTTATAATTTTGTGATGACCTCCATAATACAAGCATCTAAGATTTGGGTTTGATTCCTGAAGAGGAAAAAAAGGAAAAATGCAAAGGTTAGAACTGTTGGCAGAAGATCTATATTCACTGGGATGCTGCGGTCTTATAGAAAGAAGTCTGTTCTGTAGTTCTGAGGTTTGCTTACATGTAGCTGAATATCCTTCAGTAGTTTGCATGTAACGTAATTATTTTTTAATATAAATAACAAAGGAGTGTCTCATGAAGTTGTGAGAATCCCCAAAGAAGCTTTGAGGAAGAAGATAAATATTGTGATTGAATCTACCTTACTCTACCTCACCTTACTCCAGCTTTCCCCCATTATAAAGTTTTATCCTCTGACAAGTTAAAAACAAGTGAAATGCAATGGAAGCAATGAGTAAATACATTCCTTTTCAATATTTTATACTTCCTGGGCAGTTCACTTCTTAGGTTTGCATAAAGAATTCCTGTTGTTGATGTCCAAAATCACAATAAATCCTTTTAGTTGTTCTGCAGTACTGAAAAATTTTGCATTGTATTTTTTTAAACAGACTCCCTTTGTTTTGTCAAATAGCAAGAAACAACAAGACAAGTTTAGATATTGCTTTAGAACTTTACAGAGTGCAAAAATATGCTTCATTAAATGCAAAATGTTTTTCTATATTAGTCAAAGTATATTCTCTCTTTCTCTCTAGCTATCAATCTCTATCTCTCAAAAGTTTTTTTGTTTCATCATACTTTTCCTAAAATAATTTTACATGTTACCAAAATAAGTGAGTGCCTAGAATGTGTTGCTTGTAGGCCCATTCACTGCTAATTTAATCCCTGACTACAGAAAATACAGATGCTTTTATCACTTATAGTTGCCAGTATTGAAAAAGTAATCTTATGGTACACAAAGTGATGAATTAAGCATGTCAGAATTAGTGTGTGGTCAGCTCTCAACTAACAACACACCAATTGTAAAAGGCTCCATGGCTGACACACACTGACTACTTTAGTGACCCTCAGCTGCTCTCCTTGCTCCACTCTTCTTTCCTCCAATCCATTTCCCACACTTAAGCCAGAGTAGGCCTCCTAAAGCACAGATTTGATAATGTCACTCTCCTGCTTAAAACCCTGCATGGCTCCACATTGCCTGCCTTTAACATAAAGATGCGATTTTCAAGACCCCACCTTCCTCTGCAGCCTCATCTGAGATCACCCTCCCAAAACCCAACTCTGCTTCAGCCACACCATCCTCCTTTCTGATGTTAGAAGACCCTGCCACCTCCTAACTTTGGTCTTCCCTCTGTATGCCCTCTCTTCCACCTGGATGGCTTGTCCTCATCATTCAAATCCCAGTGTCTCTTCCAGGCATCCTCTGATCTTTACACAAAGTGAAGTCCCATGGTCTCCTTCACATCTTCAGACTCCTCGGTCATAGGTTCCTCACAAGCTTATAACTGCTTGCTTAATTACCTCCTTTCCCCAGTAGGCATCGAGCTTTCCAAGACCAGGGGACCACACCTCCCTTGTGGGCTCTAGAGCCCCAGATTTCAGCACATTCATAGTAGATGATCAAAAATACTTAGAGGATGAGTGAATAACAGCCCCTGACCTCAGGAAGCTTAAAATATAGTGGTAAAGTAGACCAAAAATATGGCAAAATCTATTCCATTATCACCTTAGACATGACACCCAAGTCTCTTTTATAGAAAAAAAATTGATATTTTGAATCTATAGAATGTATTAAAAATAAAATTTTAGTAATATACTTTTATTGAAAATTACAATATATATAAAATATTTAAAGTAGTACGAGAATAAAATGAATATACTCCATACTTATGCCAAGGAAAAATAAATTACCATATTTGAGAAACTCCCTCTATCCCTTGTCTCATCACCAAATAAGGGAGGTTTTATAGTTGTTTATTTTTTGAAAACCATTTCTTTCTTATCAGCTGATTAAGTCATATGGAATTTCCTGTAAAAATCAACAAAGTGCAAAAAATGCCATGTGTATTTGTATGCATTTGTGCTTATTTTTGGATGCCATATTTTCTGAAAATGTCAGGAGTGATCCACTACCTATTACTCTTTTTGTGATTACTATCACATAACTGTATTGACTGAATCTAGCATGCCTAGTGCTAAAAGGTTGATCATGCAACAACATGAAGCAACCCTTGTTCTAAATTAATATGGTTTCGTCTAAACAAACTCATAAAGTATTTGAACATCTGACATTGTCACACACTCTACCTTGCATCTTCCCAAGTTAAAAAAAAAATTGCCTCGTAACTCAAATATACAGTTTCTAGCCATCAGACTCCTTTTTACTTGAGCCAAGGATTCAGAGGATACTTGATCTCAGGTGGTTGGTGACCATACTTTATATAAATAAAACTATGTAAACTTTGCCTTTCATTATATGCCACTTTATTTTTCCCCTCATTAGCAGTAATACTTTCTATATCAAGCAAGGTGTTAGTTGACGTTTGTCAAAAAGTTGTGTATGAAGGGCTACATGTCCCCTGGACTCTGCTGTTTTAATCTTTAACTGATTGTCACATGTCCAGTGGATAAATGAGCTGTCGATGGCCCAGATCTTTCTTGCGCCTGTACATCCTGTGGCTTACAAGTGCTCCTTGCACAAGTAATTGCCCAGACGCCTTTATCCATGACAAAGATGAATGGGAACCCAGACCTGCCTACCTTCTAGGGATTTCCATGTCTTATCTATAATGTTGTCATCAATGAATTTATAAGCCTTTGCAGAAAAGGGATGAACAAAAGAAGCCATCAGGAGACTGATGGAGAAATGACAAGAACTGTAGTGTTGAGTTAGGATTCCTGAGGTTCTCAAGGCCACAGGGGAGAGCCCAGAGGTAAGAGTATGGGGCTATACCTCCAGGGAATATCAGTCTCAGGAAGAGGAAAGATATATTCTAAGCTGTTGTGGCTGTGTGTAGATTCATATGAAAAAAAAAATCCTCAGGTTATTTTAGCCATAATTTTTAAAAAGCTGGTTACAAGTCAATAAGTCACATAGATGCAGCTTAACGGTAAACAACTTTAACTTTCTGCATAGATTTTCTGGCTGAAGCACAAACTTTGGGTTGACTCTTGTCAGAAACAAAATTTCATGGACAAATTTTTCTCAAGCACTGTCATCAGTGTCATCTATGCATCATAGAGGCACAATATACCTGGCAAACAGAATGTTTATAGAGGCAGCAAGTTTTTTCTTTCCTTTTTATTTTATTTTTTTTTTTTTTTTTTTTTTTTTTTTCGGTATGCGGGCCTCTCACTGTTGTGGCCTCCCCCGTTGCGGAGCACAGGCTCCAGACGCGCAGGCTCCGGACGCGCAGGCTCAGCGGCCATGGCTCACGGGCCCAGCCGCTCCGCGGCATATGGGATCCTCCCAGACCGGGGCACGAACCCGTATCCCCTGCATCGGCAGGCGGACTCTCAACCACTTGCGCCACCAGGGAGGCCCTTTCCTTTTTATTAAAGTTAAAAGATTGCTGTTTTCTCTCACAAAGACATGAAATCATCATGTCCAGATCAGTGGTTATAAAGGAGTCATTAGCAGGTGTGCAATGCCAGGTGCACCAGTGAGAGGGAAAAGGAGCCACTGGAGAGGCCAGTGATAAGCACTGGTTTTGATTTTGGCCTGACGCTTCTAACCCCCATCTGGTAGGGCCAACGCATATAACAACAAGAAATCATGTCAATAAGGATCAGAAGCAGGGCATCAAGTAACAGTTTGAGTTTTAATTAATTTATTTATTTTTGGGTGTGTGTTGGGTCTTCGTTTCTACGCGAGGGCTTTCTCTAGTTGTGGTGAGCGGGGGCCACTCTTCATCACGGTGCGCGGGCCTCTCACTGTCGTGGCCTCTCTTGTTGTGGAGCACAGGCTCCAGACGCGCAGGCTCAGTAGTTGTGGCTCACAGGCCTAGTTGCTCCGTGGCATGTGGGATCTTCCCAGACCAGGGCTCGAACCCGTGTCCCCTGCATTGGCAGGCAGATTCTCAACCACTGCGCCACCAGGGAAACCCAACAGTTTGAGTTATAAAGAGATTATTTCTTATTTTTCTCAAGCTGCAAAAATATAGAATATATAGTTTGCCTTTTTATTAGTTTTTTTGGGAAAGGAGACTTTTTATGTGATAGTAGTGTTTATTTACCATTTGAGGATCCAAAATAATGGCAGTTCTCTCAGGCCCCTTACCTGTCTTACACCAGCAAGCACTCCAGAACTGCTCTTTGAGTGATGACAAGTAAAACTGCCAAATGGGAATGCTTTTAGTTTCACCTTGCCTTGGAAATAGCACCAATACCACATAATGCCAAGAAATCTAGTAGATTGAAATATATATCATTTTTCAATCATCTTCAGCAGGCAGGAAACAATTTTTATATATCAGTCATTACATGATATACCACTGCATTTACAGCTTCAAGAGCCTAGTCTAGAGGAGATGAGAAAATGATTTTTGTAGAGACAAGAACCTTTCAGATGAAAGAATTGGACTCAGAATTTTCCTGTTAAGTAGGACATCATTTTTTGTTTGTTTTTTTCTTTGAGTGTGGTTTTGTTTGGTTTTGGAAGTGAGGGAGGGTTAAGAAGAGTGTATTTATTGTCCTCAAAGTAATGTGGAACATTGCTGAATCTGACATAACTGAAATTTCAAGTTTAATTTTTGTTTTCTGCCTAGTTAATCTCAATAAACCACCCAAGTACTGTACTATTCCTTAGAGCATATGTAACCCCTCTGAGTAGCCATTAGCCATCTTAGCCCTGCCTGAGTCTTGCTACTTTTGTTGGATGTACTAGAGGTAAATACTTACTGCATAGCCCAGAGTAAAGTGAAGCTATTTGCAGGAAACACTGATGATCAAAGAATATGAAATTAAGGACAATGATTAATATCAAAGGGAACTGCCTATCACACCCTGTATTCATCTCAGAAAATTGAGTTGTTTGATCACTTGCTTTTGACTGAGAGCTATAAAAATCCCAGCCCTTTGATCAGAAATCCTCTTCCCTAATCTTAGTGATAGGACCTATCACTAGCACTAGAAATGCAGTTCACTGATTTGCTTTTCAAATGAAAGTAATGATTTGCTGTAGGGTAACAAATCCTAAACTTTTAGTGCTCTTCTTTTGGAAGCTTACTAAACCAATGGTTTTGCTTTTTGAGTTTTGAAATTAAATTAAATTAAATTAAATAAACCTTGGAGGAAATAATCTGTAAAAATGTGATAGTATGTACTATATGTACTATACTTTACAAATAGTATATACTATATGTACTATACTTTCCCAATTAGACTTAGCCTTAAAATCAGAAGATAGATGGACAGATATGCAAAAAGCAAGTATAGTAAAATGTTAGTGGTAGAATCTAGGTAGTAAGTTTACAGATGCTCACTGTAAAATTCTTTTAACTTTGCTGTATGTTTGATTTCTTATGATAAAATATTGGAAAAGATATGTAAGAAGGTTCATACCTAATACTGAACTTGTGTTCTTGAGAAAATGTCATCGTACAATGACATAAGATTGAGCAACCTTAATGGATATTTATGTCGGAGAATTCTCATCTTTGAAAAACCTGGAAAATAGAAAATATTCTAAGAAGCTTTAAAACTCTTCAGGTTATTTTCTTATAGACCAAGAGCCACTCTAAAGATAGGAAAGGCAGCATTAAGGAGGGTCTGCAAGGCTATAGTGAAAATTATAATGTGCATCACTGCCATTTTATTGTTCAACTAGTAAGTAACTGGAATATCTATTTTCCCAATTACACTTAGCCTTAAAATCAAAAAATTACTAAATATCTGGTCATATGCATATGACTTAAAACATGGTTTAAAATGCATCAACATATTTGTTGTGCTTACATTTCTTTTTTCACCCAGCAATATTCCTTTAGGACAGAGTTTGATTACCATATGTTACGTTTGCTCAAGCCTGGCCCGAAACTAAAAAATTACACCCTGTGGCTATTTTGTTTTTCCATAACATCACAGTTGGTAGGGGGAGAACACAACTGTGAATGTCTTTAAAAAAGAAAAAAATAGTTCTTGAGAAATGCCAAGTGTAGTAAGCACCTCTGCAAATAATTCTCTGTAATGAATTTCCCCTTCAGAAGGTTAATTTCCTCCATCTATAAGAAAAATAAAAGATCTGCAAATTGTCCTTTTAATTGGTAAGATGATTACTTTCTATTTAAAAGGTCTGTCCAGGCTTATGTCCTAAATGGAGAAACTCTCAAGCTTTTATTCCAAGTCTTTGGGGAGAAACTCCTCCCTCATTTTCTGTTTTCTCCTTTCATTGTTTCTTTGGCTCCCACAGCAGTGGTGTTGGTAGATGTGCTGACACTGCGGATCTTTTAAAAAAAGAAGGGACATAGGACCAAAATGATATCAAAAACTGAAAGCTAATATTATAAGGGAGAGTGAAGAGGAAAGGGACGTATTAAATACAATAAACAAAACATCCACTTCACCATCCTACCACACTGGCCACAAGGGATAGAAGTAATAACTGTACCATGAAACTTACATTTAAAGAAAAAAAAAAAACTAGTATTTATCCCTCCAGAAACATATTAAAGGAAGGGTAAAGCCCTGACCCAGTCGCTTTTCTGCAAAGTAGACTTAAAATGAGTCTTTTCAATGGCAATTGTATGGATCTCTCAAGCAGTCATATTTTGTTTTCTTTCTTATTATTATTATAAAAGAAATTCATTCTTATTCCAAAAAGAACTGCCAAGTATAAAAAGAACACACAAATCATGCATAATTCCATTGCCCAGAGAAAAGGATTTTTAATATTTGGTATATATCCTTCTAGATTTTTCTTTTGTAAGTATATACCACAAAATTGTAAATTTTAAAAGAGAAACATGCAGTTTTTCTCCAAAAGCACTTTGTTCTTACTTTCTTGCTTCATGAATTATTCCCCTTCACCCTCTGGTATCTACATTTTCACTTTCATTACTGCTCCTTCTTGAACTATGAACATACTCAATACCTTTACACAAGGAAAGGGGGGAAAACTATAACTTTCCCAGTATTCTCACTCTGTATTTTTTGTCTTTTCACTAGCATTCTTGCTCCTCTTTCCCTCTTGCTCTTTTTTTTTAAGCTGTGGCCTAAGAACACTTAAGATGAGATCTACCACCTTAACAAATTTTCCCCTCTTTCCCTTGGAAAATAAGTCCTCTCTCACCCTTACCACCAATATATTCATTAATTTACTCTAATCTTGGTTCCACCTTCACTAATTCTTCTGTTCCTAACATCCTTGATGACTTCCAAAATGCCAAATACAGTGAAAGTGTGCAGTTCTTATTTAACCTTTCATCATGACACCGTCTATGACTTGTTTTCCTTGGACTGCATTCTGGTTCTCCTCCTATACCTATGGCCACTCCTATTCTGCCTCCTTCACTGGGTTCTTTTCTTTGGCCCATTCTTTAAATTTAATGATTCTCCACGACTCCAGCCTTAGTCCTCTTGTCTTCTGACCCTACATTTTCTTTTTTAATGAGTTCGACCACTCCTACAATTTTAATTATCCCCATCAATCCATATGTCTTGCCCTATCTCTCTTCTAAAAATATAGATCCATATAACCAAGCAGCCAACTGGATCTTTCCACTTGGATGAACTTTCCACAGACACCTCAAACTCAGCACGTGTCTTCTTAGCACAGTATCTCCTTTGTGCTCCCCCCTCTCGCTGATATCCTATTCAACTGGTGGCAACACCATGTAACAGCTGTAACGGTGTAAATAACATCAAAGACATTTCTGAAAATACATGATACAGACCTGACCACTGAAAGAAGTAATATTTGCATTTATTTTGACATCTATAGTCAATCATAAGTTGCATTTGGGACTAATTAATACAGTTAGTTCTAAAAAGGGCTGGTAGAGAATTTGATAATTAGGAGTCCATTGGTGACCGTCAAGACTGCAACTATAGTAAATTGCAACCTGATTGTGATTGGTTTAGAAGTGAAGAGAAAGGAAGGAACTATGGCTAGTGAGCACTGGGCCACTCTTTCAAGCTTGATGGTAAAGAGATAAGAGAGATTAAATGAATGTCATTAGGGGAAAGCAGATGTGAGGAAGTCATCTTTTAGAACAGGAAAAACTGAGCAGTTTTGCAGGCTGCAGGAAGGAAGGTGGTCGTGAAGAAGGGATTGAAGGTAGGAAAAATAAGAAGATAGGAACTGAATACTGACAACCACAAAGGGTGTAGGAAGGTCTTTGCTTCTTTTGTGTATATTATTATTCTTCATTAACATTTGCTTAAATAAATTCAGGTCTACTATTTATCACATTGCAGTATTAAATAAGTAATAGTAATAATATTTTTTGTAATTTTATATGCAAACCTTTATATTTATTTTGACATCTATAGTTAGGCAAAAATTGTCATTGAGGCTAATTTGTACAATTAATTAAATCATGTGTTCCTTTTCCTTTTCAAAACTTCCCTTATATATTCCATTCCTAGTGAGTATGATGAATCCTCTTAATTCAACCCATATACAACTAGTAGCTTTCAGTTAAAACTCTTACTTTTTCATAAACTCATAACTCTTACTCTAAAATGAACATTGGGTACTTCATTTGTCAGGTCTCTATCCCATCAAATTTTATTATTGTTTTGTTACTTACTTGCAAAATTTCCTTATATAATACATTCTATATCTGTGGCCATATATGGTTTTCCTGTACTGTTTCCAAGTTTTATGGTTTATTTAGTTCAAGTAAATAAACCCAGCTTTCTGTTTCACTTTTGTGGAGGTAGATAGGGTCAAGGAGAGCTGGTGGAACATTTACAGAGAGGAAAGATTACCAGTTAGGCTTGATGTTCCTAAGCAAACAACAGCTCTGATTCAGTGGTATTAAAACATTTGGCAGTACTAAAAAATAACTAGGTAGTTCTCCTACCAGTTACTCAGAAAGGATTCATAATGTGTGAGGGAGAGGGGAGATGCTGTGTTTGGAGTTTCAGAGACTGGACACTTATCCTGAGCTGAAAGCTTCTCACAGGGAGGGAGGCATTCTCAGCAAGTGATGACTATTTCATTCCTTTCCTCACTTCTCCCACCTCGAGGTCCTCACTATTTTAGCTCTACTGCACTGATGCTCCCTCCTCAGCTGCACTGTTTTAGCTTCACTGCACTGATGCTCCCTCCTCAGCTGCACTGTTTTAGCTCCACTGCACTGATGCTCCCTCCTCAACTGCACTGTTTTAGCTCCACTGCACTGACGCTCACTCTCAGCTGCACATAGGGGAGCAGTGCACAAAATCGGCTCTCCACAGATAGCATGCTCAGGCTGAGGTGGACAGGGGCCTAACCTTACTGCCTCAGTTGAAATCCTCAGCCCCAGTGGCTGCCAGGGGAGGTGGGCGGAGCACAGGAAGTGACTACCCTCGGGCTTCTCCTCCCACAGAAGCCCTGCCTCCTCACGCTTGGACAGTGGGGAGGTTAGCTTTCTTTCTCCTTTTAGTTCACTCCTTTGGCTAATGTGAAAGACCACGCAGAAACTATGGAGTTGCTTTTTGTGCTTGACAAAGTGCAGAGATAGAAGACAGGGATTCCCGGCTGGGAGGAGGGAGGAGAGCTGAAGACCCCGGCCTGGGCTGGCTGATCTAAGCAGTCAAAGTGGGAAGCTGAGTGCTTGAAAGAGGATTATACTCGCACTAGAAATAAGCAGTAAGTGAGCGAATAACCATTATGGCTTAGAAAAGGCTTAATCCCCCTGGGTTATGGGGTAAGCTAGAAAATATTGCTTAACTCTAGAGTAAAACTGGAAGGCTTCTGACTCTGTGTACAGTTGTCTGCTGTTTGGAAAGTAGGGGCTTAAGAGCAAGTCCAGAGCTCTAAATGCCTCCTCCCACTCTTGGAAAATGCCAACTTCTACTTACAGTAGTTGGGGATATGATCTCCTTCCCTAGCCTCTTCCTGGTAAAATTTAATAATAAACCATATAGGGAGTTGGGATTAAATTGGAAAAGTGGAATCTGGTACTGGCAGAAATGACGATCTTGAATTACGTTCTGTGAATGCCGACATTGTTATATCTATTAGCAGTGATTTGCTAATCACAAGAAAGTCTGGGGCAGGACATTGAAAAGGGAGAATTGAAAGCTTTTATGACAGAGAAGCTGAGTAGTCCATATGCGTGAGATGAAATATAAAAATGTGTATAATTAATAATAGATGGAGGGTTTTTTTGAGAATTAAACTAGAACAGCAGTCAGGGAACATAACTGGATATAAGCTAGAAAAGAAGAAATTGTAGTTTCAATAATTTTTTGTGCAAACCCAAAATTTCACAATGTTTACAAAGTCAAGACAGTGATTCGGGGATACTTCGACTATTGTGATACACTATAAATACTGCTGCTGGGCAAGATCTATGGTTCTCTGGTCAGCAAGTTCTGGCAATGAAGCCACTGCCGCTGGTGCAAAGAATTCTGGGATGTCTGACAGTGAAATGGATGGAAAGACCCACATTCCATCTCTACTTAATGTCCTTTTGTCCAGAAGTCGGGTCATGCACATGAGCTACTTGGTAAGTATACAGATCAATATTCAGAAAAGCATTTCTAAATGTTTTGCATTAGAGGGTCTCTGGACAATATCTTACGGCAACCAGTGTACTAAAGCAAAGTGGTAGGAAAGAAGTCCATCTTGATCAAAACCAACCTTGTTCTTTTTGTTTTCCATCAGTCCTGAAATGGAACCTCAAATGAGGACAAGAATAATAATAGAAATACTGTGGCCATCTGTTCTGTTCTAAGTGGTTAAACTCATTAATATATGAATGAGAATTCAGATTTTATTTATGCATCCTAATACTTGAAGATTCACAAAAATATCTTTATTACAGAAAAAAAAACCCACAAAAATAGGAGGTATGTTTATTGGGGAGGAAATATGGAAATCTGCTTTTGAAATGTTATAGGAGAAAAAACAGACAAGAATCGTTTCCCACAGTATAAAGAAGATTTATGTCATGTTCGCTGAAGGATGTAATTCTTCCCCTAATGAGATGAGGATCCTAATATGGCACAGTAGATGCAAACATAAATATTTTTAATTCCCTTAATTCTAGTTGATATAATTAATACTGAGAGCAAGAATTGCTTTCTTTAAAAATAATAACCTTGGATTACAGCTAATTATGTAATGAATTTCTTTTCTTTTTCTTACTGGTCCTCTATGAAGGTACTATGTTTCTGAAATTATGAAGAAGCAACTGTCATTCCTGGTATTTCCTTTAACCATTGCACTGGGAGAAAGAAAAAGAAAAGACTCAGACATATTATCTTTCTCCTGTAACACAACAGTAAAATGGTTGTAATGATCTATGTCCTTTTCTAACTTATAAAGTTATGAACTTTTGCTATGGGGAAGATAGATGCGGGAAAATGCCAATAAAGTACATTTTTTAAAATGGTCCGTACCCTACCAACTTTTCAAACTACTTAATTTTGAAAATTACTTATCTTTTTAAAATTATTTCTGAGTTGTTTTTCCAATGTTAGTTTTCATCAGATTTATAAGCAAATACAGAAAATCTGAAGATTCGTAATCTGAGTGATGTTATTCTTGCTTAGTCTTAAAAATATATAAAGGATTAAAATAAAACATTCAATAGTTGAAATCTTAAGCATAATATAATCACTAAATGCAGTTTCAGTCTTTAAGAAAAATGTGCTGGGACTCTTTAAGGAGTTGCTTATTTATCTCGAATTATTAAAGAATCTTTTCTAAAAATATAGGATTGAAAAAAGAAAAGAAGCATAACAATATTCAGAGAAGGATTAAAAGTATAATTTGGATAGGAGAGGCTAAGCAGAAGCCAGCAGTTTAATAAAGATATTTTCTGTTGTCCATGAGAGATTGACGTAAAGACTGATGTATTATGACTAGTGAACAATGCTAAGAAAAGACTTTTATCTTTAAAAAGTATTAAGTGGGAATTAACATTATTAATGGAAAGAAACTAAATGATCATTTAAAATTATTCTTTCACAAGAAAAGTAAAGAAAAAGGATATGGAAAACTAAGCAGTGATGAAGACCTGAAAATAATTGTTGATCAAAAGCAGGTAAGTGAATGCTTACATACATTTTCTAATGTTGCATTGTAGATTTTTGACAACCGAAGCCCTTTGAGCTTTCAGCCCTGCCCTGGAAGCTATATTAGCTTAGCTCGTCTAACTGAGGCCTGCATAATAAGATAGATTTTGAAAGCAGCTAAGCGTCCCCGTCTAACGCCTCTGATGCACTGACTTCTGCATGATGTCAACATGTATGTCCTGTATGTAAGAATGATGAAAAATAAAGCAGAGCAAGATAAGAGAATTTTTGGAAATTAAAAGCCCCACTTGAAAAATGAAATCAGTACAATGATAATTTGTTGGAAAAAAAAATATTTAAATAAGAACCAGAAAGTAAATTATTTTGAAAATGAGAAATGCTACTATTAGTGTAAAACAATGAATATAATTTAAGAGGACAGGGATATAAGACTTTAAAAAACTGAGAAGTTTAAATGTATTGCCCAATTTACTTTCTCAGATTGTCTGCAGTAAATGTAGAGACTTTTTTAAAAAACAAACAAAAAAAGAAGCTATTTAATATTCTTTAATACTGCCTGTGATTTGAGAAACATATAGCTTATATTTCATATGGGCCCATAAGGTGAAATGAAAACTGCTTAATATACCATAGACAATGACAGGTAATGGAAGGTATCCAGCTCGTGCCACTGAATTGGCCCTTAACGTCTTTGTTAATTATCAGGGAGACAAGATAACTGCAAATCTATTTCATGTGTAAGTGGCTCTGATTCTGATGTAAGCTCAGGTGGAGATAGAGAAATAATTCAAAGGAATCTGAGCAGATGAAGAAGTTAGGAAGAAGGCAGTCAGCAAGTTACAGAAAGCCAAGTTGAATTTAGACAGTTTCCTAATGATGCAGTCTGTTTTGCATCATGGTGATTGCATTGAAGGAGCCATTGTATCTATTTCTGAAAAAAGGAAAAATGACCATCAGAAGATAGCAACCAGAAACAATTAACTTACCAACTGGCTTATTAGGCCTGGAATAATTAAGGTAACTGAAGTGGTCTTCTGGGGAAAACTGAACAAAGCATCTCCCCAGGAGGTGCAGAATATGTCCATACTACAGGGTTCACTCAAACTACCTTCAAGTTTTTCTTGCCTTATCTTCACTCTCCTGCTCCTGAGTAAACCAGGGTAGAAAAGTGTTGGATACGGCCCTATGTTTCTACTCAGTGCCTAATTGTCAGTTCCGTTAATAAGATAAGTGGGACTGGAGCCTGAGTGCTTGCTGGGCTATTAGCTATCATTTTAACTATGCCAGATTAATTACTTGGGGTGTGTGATCTCCATCTCCCATAGATGCTGCGCTGTAGACTAGCATTCTGATGAAAGGACTGGACCTCCCTGGCAAATGAACTAGTAAAATACAATTGAGTATATTATGAGAACATATATACCTATAAATTTCTCTATTAAAATGAAAAGTTTTATTTCTTCTTTAATCATGTAGAAGTTAAATTCCTACTCTTTTTGTACTTCTTTACTATCATTCTACCCCCAAAGCTGCTTTTGTTTTCTTTCTTTGTTTTCTTTAGTTTTTCCTAAAGCTTCTTTTTGTTTTAAGTGAATTTGAGGATTCAGAAAAGGGAGTCATTGTTCTTACCTGGATCAAATGAGGGAGGATTCAGTTTCTCAGTCACTGTTGTCTCTGTAGTTATCATGTTTCCTCCAGTGCCGTTGGACCAGTTGGCACCAGTTGGCAGTGACCCAGCTTTGCTGAGTCATTCATGTCAAAACATGTCTCAAAAGATGAGTAATTATGAATATGAGTTGGCTTTGGTGTTTGCTGTTGGCAGTAAGAGTAGTCCTTCCTTTTGGGGAAGGTTTATTTGGTGTTGATGTAATGAACAAATCCTAGGTAGAAACAATGAAAGCGTTGACACCTCGAAGTAAAATATTTGGGAAAACACTCTAATTAGTCTTTATAACGCTCCAAAAAATTCTTCCTAAGTTTAAGAGATCAAGTTTAAAAGTATATGTCTGTTTATGTGTGGATGTGGTAAAACACTTTTTTCTAATAGTGTTTCATCTCACAGTTGTTATATATATTTTGGCAGGGGGGAAGGAATCTTTCTGTTCAATTTAGTCTTCCTGTGTCTTTTCAGAAACATGGTAGAAATTTGTTAGTCAATCTTCATATAATTGCAAAAAGCTTTAAATAAAATAGTTGGCGTGCTGTGAAGGGCAGAAGTCTACTAAGCTCATTTAATCTGTCATTCAGAAGCTGTCGCTCTACAAATGCTGTGCAAGCTATATGCCGTTTTATCAGTCATGTGATTTGCCAGTCTTGTACTTCCACAGAAAGCCCACAATTTTGCTTATGTAAGCAAATTAATAGCAGAAACAGCCCAGAGTATGAGAATTTTGTTCACTCTGGCTGACCACATTCAAGGGGGTAAAAGGTGATTTCTGTGTTATTTCTACATAAGAAAAAGTAATTTTGGAACTGTGTTAGGTTTTCTTCTAAAAGGCATTATTGTGCTTCTCTTTTTGTGAAATTTTAGTGGGAAGATTTATTTGAGATACACATGAAAACATTCCAGAGAATTCTTAGATTAGTGTTGATGTCCTAAAGTAATAGGAGCTGCCATATAATATGTAATCACACACCCACACACTTCTATAGTCATTTAAATATAAATGTATCACATTGGCATTGAAGTCCATATTCTCCAAAAATCCATAGAGTTTTCAAATTTCAAGCATAGGAAAGTAATCTAAGGAAACATTAGATAAAAATCTTTATACCTCTAAAACCCAGACATTTGATATAAATATATACAGATATTTCATTATGTGTATAATTATATAACATATATAATAGGCATATATACAGTTATTATATACATATAATTATAATAAAATACATAAAATTAGTTCTATATTTGGCTTTCTAGAATAAATACATATTTAAAAGAAATTTTAAATATGTATTTTGGATTATTCTTATTATTTATTAAAATATTCTTTCCTGAGTGGAAGGGGGTGCGTCTTGTTTAGGAATAGATTTCATGTACAAATGAATTTTCTTTGAAGTTGCTGAGATATCAGGGGTGGGAGTGGGGGAGTAGATGGTCAAGTACCTTGAGTAAGTGATTTAAAACATTAGCCACTTTGAATAAATAATAAATTAATTATATTTTATTTATTTATTTATTTTACATCTTTATTGGAGTATAATTGCTTTACAATGGTGTGCCAGTTTCTGCTTCACAACAAAATGAATCAGTTATACATATACATATGTTCCCATATCTCATCCCTCTTGTGTCTCCCTCCCCCCACCCCCCATCCCACCCCTCTAGGTGGTCACAAAGCACCAAGCTGATATCCGTGTGCTATGCAGCTGCTTCCTACTAGCTATCCATTCCACGCTTGGTAGTGTATATATGTCCATGCCACCCTCCCGCCCTGTCACAGCTTACCCCTCCCCCTCCCCATATCCCCAAGTCCATTCCCCAGCAGGTCCATGTCTTCATTCCCATCCTACCCCCAGGTTCTTCATGACATTTTTTTTAATTCCATATATATGTGTTAGCATACGGTATTTGTCTTTCTCTTTCTGACTTACTTCACTCTGTATGACAGACTCTAGGTCCATCCACCTCACTGCAAATAACTCAATTTCGTTTCTTTTTATGGCTGAGTAATATTCCATTGTATATATGTGCCACATCTTCTTGATCCATTCATCCGATGATGGACACTTAGGTTGTTTCCATCTCCTGGCTATTGTAAATAGAGCTGCAATGAACATTTTGGTACATGACTTTTTGAATTATGGTTTTCTCAGGGTATATGCCCAGTAGTGCAATTGCTGGGTCATATGGTAGTTCTATTTGTACCTTTTAAAGGAACCTCCATACTGTTCTCCATAGTGGCTGTACCAATTCACATTCCCACCAGCAGTGCAAGAGTGTTCCCTTTTCTCCACACCCTCTCCAGCATTTATTGTTTCTAGATTTCTTGATGATGGCCATTCTGACTGGTGTGAGATGATATCTCATTGTAGTTTTGATTTGCATTTCTCTAATGATTAATGATGTTGAGCATTCTTTCATTGTTTGTTGGCAATCTGTATATCTTCTTTGGAGAAATGTCTATTTAGGTCTTCTGCTCATTTTTGGATTGGGTTGTTTGTTTCTTTGTTATTGAGCTGCATGAGCTGCTTGTAAATTTTGGAGATTAATCCTTTGTCAGTTGCTTCATTTGCAAATATTTTCTCCCATTCTGAGGGTTGTCTTTTGGTCTTGTTTATGGTTTCCTTTGCTGTGCAAAAGCTTTGAAGTTTCATTAGTTTTTGTTTATTTTTGTTTTTATTTCCATTTCTCTAGGAGGTGGGTCCAAATGGATCTTGCTGTGATTTATGTCATAGAGTGTTCTGCCTATGTTTTCCTCTAAGAGTTTGATAGTTTCTGGCCTTACATTTAGGTCTTTAATCCATTTTGAGCTTATTTTTGTGTATGGTGTTAGGGAATGATCTAATCTCATACTTTTACATGTCCCTGTCCAGTTTTCCCAGCACCACTTATTGAAGAGGCTGTCCTTTCTCCACTGTACATTCCTGCCTCCTTTATCAAAGATAAGGTGACCATATGTGTGTGGGTTTATCTCTGGACTTTCTATCCTGTTCCATTGATCTATATTTCTGTTTTTGTACCAGTACCATACTGTCTTGATTACTGTAGCTTTGTAGTTAGTTCTATTTTAAATTACTATTTTTAATTAGAATAGAGTCAATTTAACTCAAGGTTTGTGATATGTTTACAAAGATAGCTTTTTTTCTAAAATGTTTTCAAATTCCAAGCAGACTTAAAGGAGGTAACCAAGACTGACACAGAATTATAGAATATTATCACTATAAAGGGGATACACTTGTAGGTTCAAGCATTTCAAAATAGTTTTCACAGTATGTCGTAGATTGAGTTGATTGTAGGACCCAGAGTTGCAGCTGCATATCTTTCAGTGCAATAAGGTGGGGAAATGTCAAATGTCAACCCGTGACAAAGGGAACAAGTGTACATGGATGAGAAACATGGTTCTCAAGTTTTAGCAGCCTCAAAATGCTCTAGAGGGCTTCTCAGAACACAGATTGCTGGGCCCCACCCCACCCCCAGGGTTTCTGATTCTGCAGGTCGAGAGGTAGGGCCTAAGAATTTGTATTTCTAACTCCTCAGTTCCCACTGCTGGTCCCAGACCATACTTTGAGAATGGCTGGGTCAAAGGAAATAACTCTTGCAGTTCTAAAGAGAAAAAGCATATGTATGACCTGTGATAAATTTGACATTCTTCAACTGGACATTACCTGGAAACCTAAAAACTAGAATTCATAGACATCCAGTATAATGATGCTGAAAACAAGAAAATCTTGGACATTTACAACTAAAGGTGCCTTAAAGACCCAGGTTTGCATCTGACTGAATTCCACTTAGTAGCCTTGTGTTCTTGTGGTAGTCTTGTGATTTGAGGTATTTCCTTATTTGTAAAATACTACTCTTCTCTTCCCAGCTCTTAGAGTTTCTCTAAGAAGATGAATTTATAACCATTATGCCATTTTAAGTAGCTAGTCATCACCACCTATTAGTTTGCTTGGCCTGCCATACAAAATATCATAGACTGGGTGGCTTAAACAACACAGATTTCTTTCTCACAGCTCTGGCAGCTAGAAAGTCCAAGATAAACAGGCTGGCATGGTTGGTTTCTGGCGAAGGCTCTCTTCCTGACTTGTAGATAACCAACTTCTCACTTTATCCTCACATCCTCATATGGCAGAGAGAGAGGGAGAGAGAGAGTGCTCTGGTGTCTCTTCCTCTTTTTAGGGCCCCATTCTTAAGGTGTCATTTAACCATTATCACCTCCTTACAGACCTGTCTCCAAATACAGCCACATTAAGGGTTAGGGCTTCAACATATGAATTTGGAGGGGACACAAGCATTCAGTCCATAACACCACCACACTACCCCAATTCAGCAAACAGGAACATTGAGATCTAGAAAGGTGAATCGAGTTTCCCTCGAGTCCCTGCTTAGGTACACAGAGGGGACTGGAAACCAGCCTTCCTTCCTGATGTGCAATCCAATACACCATCTAGCATCCTATATAGCTCTCTGCGGTCGCCCATTACTGGTCATCCCATAGGTGGGCATTAAGAAGCTGTTTTGCTTCAGTGCTCTAATTATATAAAATAACCATCTACTAGGAAGTATCATAATTGGCCAGTATTTATTTATTGAACCCTCACAGGGATAATCTTCTCCACAAACACTCCTTAACAGTTTACTTCCCTCTTGGCCCCTATAGCTTATTAGCAGAGAAAAGTCCTTCAAAACAAATGTGCACAAAATTAGAACTGAAGGGTGGTTGTTGCCATCCACTCACCCTTCCCATCTCTACACAGCCTCCTCCAAGAGGGCCTTGACCAGACGTGAGAAGCACCATGGGGAGAGACAACACATACCTTTCTTAGCCCAAAACGCTTGTGAGAGTCTCCTTTTAAATTTGTAGGAGAAGCCCGAGCAGAAAGTAATGGAAACTAGAATTTCTGTGATTTTTCTCTAAAGAAAAAGAAGAGACAAAGTATCGCCACCCCCTTGTGTTTCCAGTAGCACGTAAGCATTTGAGTAGGATTGTAATTTTATCCTAGTGGTCATTGTGGGAATGCATCCTAAAGAGGAAAATATAGGCCAACGTGAAAGAAAAATGGAAGAATGAGAAAAACAGATTAACAGAAAAAGATACTTAGCTTCCTTCTGCTAACAGTTAGTGTGGTCATACCACCATCTAAGCAGCTGACCTGATTCTTGGACTCATAAATAGTAAAAGGAATGGGGGTGATATGTGTCACTGCCTTGTTGTACTCAGCACCATCTGGCCAGTGCTTTCTTTTGCCATATCAATATGGTGACTTAATTTAAATATAAGTCAGATCCCATTTACCTCTGAGAAGGCTTATAAAGCATGAGACCCTGTCTCTTGGCATCATGTATAACACTCTCCCTGGGTACCCTCTTGGAACCCCATATTGGTCACCAAGAACAGAAACCCCCTTTAGACTTGCAGAAAAGAAACAAGCTGGGCAGCCTGGAGATTCTGAAGCAGCATACTGTGAGACTCTGGAAGGACCAAGCACATTATGCCATTGTGGTTGCCCCCATTATGCTCATAGCAGACATAGGCTCATTAGCATGTTCCTCAGAAAGATTGATAGATGAGAAATGGTTCAATGAAAATAAGCCATATTTAGGTGTGATGATAGAGGCCGAAGCTTTTCAAATTTGCTATCTATCTGAAATCAGCATTGGAGTAAACAAAGATTCACTACTGTAGTCCAATAAATGCCATCTTGTCAGCAAAGCTATTTATCATCAGTAAATGTACAAGGCAAGGGGAAAGTTTTGCACAAGGTTAAATAGAAAAATTACAGGGATAAAAGCATTTTTACCCATCTTTTATTCCTAAATATTACCTGTTTGTGTCAAGTAATATGAAAATAGTTCTGAGTTACTGGTAATTGAGAAGGGGGTGAGGGGTGGAAATCATAGTAATGCAAAATATCTTACTTTATTTATCCTTGTAAACTCACAATGCTGAAAGGTTTTTTTGGTTTTTTGACTTGATGCATTTCAATTTAGTATACTGATACCCCTAGGCATCACCTCTGACTCTAAGAAAAACAAAAAGGGCAGACCAAGTATCTTAATTTCAGAGTCTTCTGACACATTACTGAGATCTGAAGATAGAAGGCCAGGAAATGTAGAGGGTCGCTCTTCATAGAGTGACACAGGGGCAGGCAGGAGACACCTGAAATGAATGAGGTAGGAGGCCATCCTCCTAGTTTCTAGTCTTGGCTGTGCCACTTACTAAGCAGAAGACCTTGGAGTGAGCAATTTAAGTTCTCTGAGTTTCTGTTTCTTCATCTGTAAAGTGGAATAATACCATCTGGCTCAGATGTCTGTTGTGAGGTTCAAATGGGGATGCACCTCTAGAGAGCCTTGTGTCCAGCTCAGCCTCCTTTGGTCAGAACCAAGTCTAGAATCCAGGGCCACTGCTATTTTGTCTCATGCTCTTTCCATCAGCAGCTCACACTTCCTGAATGTTGAGTTGGTTGTTGCATCACATTTTCACTTTGCTTATTCCCACTGTTTTCCTAGTAAGCAGTTTGCGTGCCTTCTGTAAGATAGTGTCAGTTACTCTAGTCTGGTGCCTTTTCGGGGCTCCTGGCTCCTCTGCCACCGCTCATGTTGGCCATTGTGAATATAGCAAAGTTGTTACACAGTGGTTAAGAGGGAGGCGTTCACAGTCAGGAATCTGAATGAAAACTGGCTACAGCCATGTAGTAGCTATATTACCTTGGGAAAATTAACCAGCCTCTCTGAGCCTCAGACTGCTCTGCTATAAAATGAGGAAAATTCTATCTACTTCATAAAGTAGTTGTTAGGATAAATAAGTTGCTGTAAACAAAGGCTTAGCAAAGTGCATGGCATGAAATAAGTGCTTTATAAATATCAGGTACTGGGGTGGGTGAGTGGTGGGAGTTGATGGTAAAAGCCTTAGATTTAGTAGGTATAGAATCCCCTTGGATTTCTTCAGGACTGAGTTATAATTCTAAACAATAAAGTCTATTCTGAGGTCATAGATACAAATGTCTCCTTGGATCAACCAAGTACAGAAATAAGGGGAACAGACTGTGTGTAAGAAAAATAGGGAGAGAGGAGGACAGTGGCTAACATCACAAGCTGGCCCCTCTAGAAGGAGCAGCACCTACCAGCCCCAGCTAATTGCCATCTTGTTGAAAAATGGGCTCAGGATCACCACATATACTAATTTTTCAAGAGAAGCAATTAATCTGCTGCTTTTTAAATGTTTAAAACCAGTTTTTAAATTTTATAGCAATGTGTAGTCAAACAAAATAGTGTGGTTCTGTATACAGCCCTGGGGTTCCAGTTTGTGACCTGTTACACTCATGAGGCTCTAAGATCAAAGGAGAGTAGGATGCCGACATGGGCCCAAGTGGGCCTCTGCTCTCCCCGTTTCTCTCCGGCTTTACACCCTCTCCCTTGAAAACTAACCTAACCTAGTTGTCGATCTGATTAAAACAATAGACATTAAGATATAATTGTCAGGGCTTCCCTGGTGGCACAGTCGTTAAGAATCCGCCTGCCAATGCAGGGGACATGGGTTCAAGCCCTGGTCCGGGAAGATCCCACATGCCACGGAGCAACTAAGCCTGTGAGCCACAACTACTGAAACCCACGCACCTAGAGCCCGTGCTATGAAACAAGAGAAGCCACCACAGTGAGAAGCCCACGCACCGCAACAAAGAGTAGACCCTGCTCACCACAACTAGAGAAAGCCCGCGCGCAGCAACAAAGACCCAACGCAGCCAAAAATAAATAAATTAAATTAATTAATAAATAAAAAGATATAATTGTCAGATTGTCTTCAGTTCCCCGGAGGTTCAAGTACCTCAAAAGGGAACTTGTTACCTAAAATGTAAAAAATCCCCATTTGATAAAATGAGTAAGTCAGATATTTGTAAGTGGAAAGTATTGCTGATATTTCCTATTCAGGACTTTTACTACCTCCTAGTCTTACCAACTTAGCTTAGCAACTCAGAGAGTAAACAAGGTACCCGCCTTGCAGAGTAGCAAGTACCCAGCTTTCCTCCACCAGTCCCTCTTCCCCAGTTTTGCAAACAGTAATGCAGACCACAGGGCTCAGTGAAAAACTCTAACCACTGAAAAAGAGAGACCATGAGTTACCACTTCAAAGTTCAACAAATATCTTAGATGCCATTATATATCTTTATTTTAAGATATTAATGTACAGCCTATGTTCATTAGATGCAGCATAAAAAACTGGACTTTCAGGCTGGAAAAATATATAGATGTAAGTAATTTTCAAATAACCCATTTTTTTAATCTAATGGGGAAAAGTGCTGGCAGCATGTTTAGTCACTGAGAAAAATAAATGCAAAATTGAAATGACGTGAGCTGACATGCTGAATGTAAAAATGATGTAATATATGAAAATAACAGGCCAGGACAGTAATGCTTAAACTCAGCCATTTGGAACACAACTTGAAAAGAAACCATTCAACCTTTCACTGTGGAAGGTTTGTTGTGCTTTTACTGGTTTTGTGTTTGGGGAATTTGTTTTGTTTTGTTGGTGCTAGTGCTGTTTTAAGTAGATTGATCTGGTCAGTCTGAGAACTGTAGACATTAGAGCTGGAAGGAATTTCAGAAGATAATCTAATCCAGTGGTTTTAAAACTGTGCTCTGTGGACCCCGTTCCCAGCCACTTTGAACAGAGGAGGGGGTTCATGCACGTTGTGTCACCCCTTAGAGAGTAAGTTGGCCCCAGGTGCGCAGACAAGCTTTGGGTGATGAAAGGGCGCTGCTGCTAAGAAGTTTGATTATATTGGTTCTACTTCAACCAGAATAAGTTGAGTCTTAGATAGGGAAGTAGCTTGACTGTGTCACTAGGTTATTTTATATCACAGGGACTATTAGAATTCGGGTCTGCAGCCTCTCGTCCTGGCTTCATTCATCTATCCCTATACTGCCTTCCTAAATTAAACTGCTCCTTAGCCTTTCTTCCAAACTCCCTCATGCTGGTAAGCTAGGCATACCAGTCAATCCAGAGAAATCACTTGAGAGGAGTGTGTCTTTCAAGTGCACAGCTAACTCTATTAAATTTGTCTGATAAGCTTTCATGAAAGGATGTTTATATGAGATGCTTCCTACTTCATAACAAGGTTCTCACAAACTTTGTGACAACTTCCCAGTTTTAAAAGTGGAATTTGAATCTCCTAAGATCCCCCTAATGAGCTTAGCAGAGTGTTTCCTCCACGTTGAAGCAGAGGGTTTTTCCACAACTCATCTCCCAGGTCTTCTCCACCTGGATCAACTTATCATCTCCCTTTGTGAGCCAGGCCCACAGTTCAGCATCTAGCTGCCTAGTCGGTCCATTCTGAATGGGTTGCCAGCACTTTGTCTAATGAACCTTGCCTGTGACTCTCACTGGTTACTGATTCCATCAGTGTCTATTGTCATAAGGGTTTTGAAAAACAATTGTGGGTGGAAATATTTACACTGAAAAGATTTATGTTTCAAATTCAAAATCTGATAAATAAAAATGACTAAGGAACAGAAAGACCATACAAATGTTTTTTTCTTTTTCTGATACTTAAACAGCAGAGAGAGTTTAGAGAGTAGACTTCCCTACCTTCTCTTCTGACTTTGGACCTAGATGCCTGTGCTCTGCCATTGCCCTGACCTTGTCATTTCTGTGGTTGTGCTTTTATTTCTCTCCCATCCAGACTTTGCAGTACATGTCTTTTCCTTTCTGCTCAGCCCCACTCTCTGATCCCCGCCTTTGGAATGTGTCTCTTATTCTGGCACTGCATCTGTAAGGTTTGACAGAAACACAGTTCTTGCAAACCTGCTTTTTTTTTTTTTTACTGCTCCATTGCTTCCTTCTCTTTCTTCAAAACAACTCTATAATTCTGTCATTTCCATTTTTAGTCATTAATTTTTCACATGGTCTACCTCCAGACAGGGGGAGTACCACTTCCTTCCTGTCTTGTGATCTACGAAAAACACATGCACACACAAATCATCATTCAATACAATTGTTATTTATTCCTCATCATAGTATTTTTTGGCCAAATGATCTCATTCTTGAAATATATGAATAAGTGACTTATTAAAGAAATGGTGAGAGAATGTACCATCTCGGCTTTGTGCTAGAGGTTCTGAATAGAAAAAAATGTTCATTCATCACTCTTTTCTAACTAAATTATCTCATTTGTATAATTAGTGAATAATTAATGAATTCTTGTAGAAAAACACTAAGCATGGAAGTAGTTTTCTTCCATTCAAAGGTTGTCCAATTATCACTTCCCTACACTCTCAGCTTTTATCTTTAAACTTTAAATGTGTCCCCAAAATTGACCCATTAATTTCTGTGAACTGTGGGAGTAGCTTCTGAAAAAGAAATGAGTGATGGTGCATCAGCTGATGGATTTTTTTAATCAAGTTGTTTAGTACAGAATAAAACAAATTGAAGCTCACAAACAGGCTTAGTTATTCTTAAACTTTTAAGCTAAAGATATAAAACCTTAGGAACTTTGCATTTTAAAAAAATGGAAGAAATTTGTCTTTCACTAAATGAATGAGCAATCTTACCCTTTCATCCAAACTCCAAGGAACTTGATTTAAAATCCTTCCATTGTGGTTTTATGAACCACAGTAGCCGTACAAGACATGCATGGACCCCAACACTGCTTGGGTGACAGGTGACAGACACTCAAGACACAGAGAGAAGTGATGCTTCTCGCTGCCTCCCACATATTACGCAGACTCCTCAGTTGGGCTTGCAGGCTATGGATGGTCCAGTCCCTGACTACCCTGTTATCCTCCTCCGTGCCCCATTCATACTGAACAACTTGAAGCACCCCAAGTGTGTAACATTCTTCCTCGCTTTTTGCCTTTGTCCTATGCATGTATATACATATACGATACACATCACAAAATCTTCTGATATATCCCCTAAGAGTGGAAGGATATAGATGGAGGGAAGGAGCCCTTCCCATGGTTCTGCTAGAGACTTTCGCCTTTGAGAATCCAAATGCTAGGAGAGGAGAAAGAGAATGAACAAACCCCTCTTGGCTCTGCAGACAGACTTCCTAAACCCCATAGATGTGGGGTCTGGGGGAGTGAGAAGTGTAAAAAAGAAAACAAAAGTGAAGCCTATTCCTAAAAAGGATAAGGAGCAAATAGGAAAACAGAAAAACCTGAGAACCTATTGTTTATAGAAGTTTGGTATGTAAACAATTTTGCTATGTGTCTTCTGGGATTTGGTTGTGGGGGAAATATTTAGTTACATTTAGCACATTTACACCTTTTGTTGTTCTAAAAAAAACTGGGGCTTGATTCTGCCCTGTTCCCAAGACGCTTCCTCTCATGTGATACAGGAGGGAGAGCAGTGGAGAACCCAGCAGAACCAGTTCAGGGGATGCTGGCAACATTTAGCTGTCAGTGTTCAGGAGGGACAACCGAGCAGAGAATCATATGTTTAAAAACTGGTTCTAAGGGCCTCCCTGGTGGCGCAGGTGGTTGGGAGTCCGCCTGCCGATGCAGGGGATACGGGTTCGTGCCCCGGTCTGGGAGGATCCCATGTGCCGCGGAGCGGCTGGGCCCGTGGGCCGTGGCCGCTGAGCCTGCGCGTCCGGAGCCTGCGCGTCCGGAGCCTGTGCTCCGCAACGGGGGAGGCCGCAGCAGTGAGAGGCCCGCATACCGCAAAAAAAAAAAAAAAAAAAAAAAACTGGTTCTAAGATAGACTATGTAAGCAAAATTAAATTGTCTTCCTTTTAATTATGAGGTAACTTAACTTCCAAAAGATACATGGGATGCTGCTTTTGAAAAAAAAATAGCGTTATTTTGATGGAAATGATCTAACTTCCTACTTCATTCATTTACTTTACAACAACTTCTTAACAGCCTATTTCTCGCTAGGTATTTGTCAGGTGCTGGGACACAGAAATGACATAAACATAGGCATGGCCTTTAAGAAGCCAACAGTACAGCATGGGGCTTCAGTCAGTAGGCAGTTATGGTGCAGGTGCTGCAGCAGATTTGGGACTGAGGACTTCAGGGAGTACTTAGGACCCTCAGGCCTCTACGATGTGTATCATTTCTCTAGTCATGGTCCTGAAAGGATTACAGAGTCTTCCTAGTGTTCAGTGTATTCCCAGGACAAGACATGGTTTGGGGTAACAATGACCAAATATGTTTTTTAGAGCCTGGCTGTTCAAAGAGAGGTCCATGGACCAGCAGCATCAGCATCACCTGCATTTTGTTAGAAATTCATACTCTGAATCCCAGACTGAATCAGTCTGTAAGGTTGGGGCCCAGGAATTAGTTTTAACGAGCTTCCAGGGAATTCCGATCCTCACTGTGGCTTGAGGAGCACTGTTTTAGATTTTTCAAATTTTTGGTGTCAAGAAAAGATCAGTTATTGTTTTGGTAAAGATGTTAAACTTTTATTTCCAAGGACTACAAAAGAAAAGGAGTTAAGACAAATTAAGCATCTTAAGTCCTTAATTTCATTGTTCCTAACCTTGCAAATATTCCCTCCCAGTTTCATACATTAAAGTGAACCTACACAGTAATCAATCCTGTGACCCAGGTTGTTTCGTAAAGAAAGTATAGATGATGGAGACTAAGAGGTAAAACTTATTAAGGTGATCTTTGTCTTAAGCCCTTCTAATTTTAAACCACTTTTATTAAAAGGTTAATAACAACACACACTTATATAGCATTTACTATGTGCTACATCCTGTTCTAAACACTTTATATATGTTAACTCATTTAATCCTCCCAACAAATCTATGATGTAGGTACCATCATCCCCATTTCACAATGCACACTAAGGCATAGGGAATTTTATGCCAGGCTGCTGCATTGCACAACCCCAAGGAGATGTGCTGTGCCCGCAGTCTGTGTGGCTGTGCATGACTGCTCCGGGTCCAAAGAGTTCACAGTGAGGAAGTTATCCTTTCCTCATGCTTCCGTGACTTATCAAGGAGATCTGTTATTAACTTGACTGTGCTAGGACTGTAATAGGATAAAATCTGAGAAAGTCTTTCTGTTTGTAAGGGAATGATATATAGGATAGGGAAAAGCATAAATCAATTAAGATGGGCAAATTGGAAAAGAAATATTCTCCCTTCAAAAGACAATATTCTTGTGTGTGTGTGTGTGTGTGTGTGTGTGTGTGTGTGTGTGTAAAAAAAAGAGAGAGAGAGAAATAGAGAATGTGTGGATACATAGTCATAAACACACATGCCCAGAAGCAAATCTATGAAAAAGGGCAGTTGCCCAGTCCTTGGATAAATGCCCACCTCTGAGGCCACTGGGACCCTGCACTGTACTGAATGGTAGGACCAGGTAACCAGGCAGCCTTGCAAGGGAACCAGTAAAAGGCAGGTACTGCATTAGGGTTGCTACTCTGGTTCGAGTCCTCCCATCTGAGGTGCTTCTCATGATAAGTTAAATCCTTACTTTGCACCTAGAATTTTCTCTGTGCTCATTACATTTGAAAATTCCATGCCTGGAACAAAAAAGAAAGCGCATCGCTTCAGCATTTGTTGAGCTTTCCGTTACTGGAGTAGATTGCTGTGCTCTGGAAATGTCTTTCCGCCAGCTGCCCCACAGGGGCTGACCTTTCTGCTCAGGCTAAAGTCCCTGCTGAACTATTCAGTACAGCTATTTATCCCCGGTTGTTGGCAGATCTCCAGTTTCCCTGCCTGCCCATCTAGAAGAGTGGTCTGAGAATTGATATTCTGCCACCCCCTTCAGTCTTTCACTGGCCACAACTCTGCCCCTCCAAGCTCCTGGTGATTCCTGCAGCCTCCCAAAAGCAGCACCCAGCTTCTCTCCAGGAGCCTTACCTGTTGGTGCTGGAGAGCTGACAGTCACCCCTGGGGTCCCTTCTCACTGGTTACTCTGCTTATGAGTATACAAAACCCTCCTCAGAAACTTTGAACAAGATCAGAAGTATCACCCATGTTCCCAAGGACTCTTCATTTTTACATAGTCTCTCATTTTTGCATAGTCACGAGCATAATTTAAATTTTTGCATAGTTGCAGTTAGTATGCATTCAGTTTTGTATCTCCCTCTTTATGTAACACTATGCCAGACTCTTTTTTTCCACATCACTATTTAATTTTTATAAATGTCATTTTAATGGTTGCCTTATATTGAATCAAGGTGAGCCTTAGGCATTTTTTTTGCCCCACAACTTTCCCTGGCTTGTGCAGTGACCATCCAGATCTTTCCCTTCTTCTTTCAGGATGCAAGTTATCAAATTAAAAAGGAAAGGAAAGGATTGCAAGAAAATTGTGTACATTGCTATGATTAGACATATACTGATTTACCATAAATTATGCATATTTATGGGAATTTGCACATTGTCATCCTTTCATATCCCTCTGCACCTTTAAATATCAGTGGAGATGCCACCACACACGTTGCACTGCTCTTGTAAAACCTCAAGTTTAAATCACATCCTACACTGCAGTTATACAGGATTCTGCTTCCTGAGGCTGACCACAGCCGAATCACAAACATGGATTTGCATAAATTTGGTTTGCATGAATTTTTAAGTTTGCTGAGAAGGGAAATTGACTAAATATTGTTAGAGCCACAAATAACTTGGGATATAATTTACTCTGGTACCACATGCATTGAGGAAACAGATGTATGGACCCACTAGGATAGTCCTATGCCAAAAAGATACACTTAAAGACCTATATTGAAGTCTAAACAACTTATATGAACAGGGTAATAGACTTAAGTCCTATGACTTCTTCATACTGAAAGGCAATGACAAAAAGAAATAATTGTGAATGCATTTTAGAATATATAGTCTTTTGTAAGTATTCTACACTTTAAAATTGTTGCTCAGGTCCCAAAATGCAAAACTCTTACATTAATGCAGATCCAAGGAGTACAGGAAGTTAGTTTAGCAGAACTAAAATACAAGTGAGGATGCTAGGATTCAAGTTTCTGGCTTTGCCAATGGCTTATTCTTTGACCTTGAACAAATCTCTAAGCCTTGACGTCCCTATCAGCAAAGTGATAATATTTTCCCTACTTCTATCTCATAAGAATTCCTGAAGAATTTCTTAAAGAAAACTAAAAAAAATAATCTGAGACACTCAAGAGGATTACTTCCTGTGAATAAATCCAAAATGGTATCATCTTCAAGGAAGCCACTTACTAAGGCCCTGGGGTTATGAATCAATCTCTTGTGTTAAAGAGCAGTTTAAAAATGAGATCCCCTGTAGAAAATTGAACACATTCAGAACTATTACTTTTAGGTCAGTAAAACGTAGGAAGGGAGGCAAAGTGTAGCTTAATTTTATTAATTTACAAGTGATGTAATTACATTGCATTTCTTTTTGAATGATTCTTTTGATAAATTTCTCTCTAATCATAATGAGAGGAAAAGTGGATGTTTTCATATTTATGTTTTTCAGCTGTCTTGAAAAGATGACATAAATAGATAGTTCTAGAGAAATAACATTAGTGTTTCTATCACTACTGATTCTATTTTTTTAAATGAGCAAATTTTTTTTCCTGGAAAAGCAAAACTTATTCTGAGGCTTCTAAACTTTATTTAGTAGTCAAGAAATTGCACATTCCAAGTAAAAACAATATATCTGCCCCCCTAAAACTAGAAGAAGTCCTCCTAGATGAATCTGTTAACACTTGAGCCTTCTTTAAAATAAAAATGAAAAACATGCGGAGTTTATAATGAGTCTTTAGCAGAAAAGTCACATCATATCTCTCAAAACACAGAAAAACCAAGTTAGGTTCAGCGAAGTGCCAAAGAACTTCCTCTCCTGAAGTAAGCTGGCATTTAGAACTGCTCTGTACAGCTTTGAAGGGAATCAGGCTCTCTATCAATAAAGCACCTTTGGAACAATTATTTCAGGGTACCCTGGTGCAAAAGAGTAGTAACCACCAATGAGTTTTTATTATTCTTCCTTATTTAGAAATCTGCTTCTGACATCACAGGGGAGGCCCATGATGAGCTTCCTCAGAACTTCCAGCCTATCAGGAAGAAAAAAAAATAATCCGAAAAACATATATAAGGTTTAAAGTTCATGGTGAGGCCAGTTTTGGGGACAGGGTGCAGAAAAATTTAGTTAAGTCAGCTTGTGCATAGGTCATTTTAAACACATGCATAAGCATTGTGGATGAGATTACTGGAGTTGGGTGGATCACACTTTATACCCCAACTGTCCAATTTAGTTTCATTATGACAGGAGTGGGGAAGAGGTGGGAATAAAAGGGAATTAATGTTGTTGAGCATCTATCGATACTATGTGCCAGACAACAATCTGAGAGATATTATTATTATGCCAATTTTTAAGAATGGGGAAAAAAACCCAAGGCTGAGAAGGGTTGAGAAACTTGAAAAGAGTCAAATAACTAGTAAAACAGGAAAAATGGAATTGAAGTAAAGTCTCCTTCCAAAGCCCATGCTCTTCCCTTCAATTGCCTTCCTACAAGTCATCAAGAAAATTAAACTGCACTGCATTTTGTTTAATTTAAAGAGACAGTCATTAGTTACTGTATATTGCCTAGCACCCATGGGAGTTTAAGTAAAAGAGTCTTCTTTAAAAAAACAAAAATTGTTTAAGTTAGCAAAGAGAAAGGTGGGGCTGCATCAGAGTCAAAACAAAGCCCCTGGTGGTCACCTGCTTCGGAATTGCCAGTCCCTTCTTGGAGATTCACTGGAAGAAGGCAAGTGCTAAATAAGGGAAGTGAGCAGGCAGAGGGTTCTCTTGAAACACAAGAAACAAATAAAAATGAAGAATGTAGTGTCCTATGTCCCAGCTTGCACACAACTATGCCTATATTTTACTCGTAATTGGCCTAAAGATAAATTGTACTGGAAAAATGACTCATTTCACTGGTTTTTTCTCCCATTCTGAGTACCAAAGCTCCTATATTCATGGCAGATTTTCTTCTTCACTGAAAGGTAATTCCTGAGCTTGTTCTTGTAGAACTACTACTTAAGTAAAGCTATGCAAGGCAGGTGCAAAAGAACAAAAAAGAACTCTCTTTGTAACTTAAGAAGCAGTGAAGTTTCCCAGTAGCTAGATGAGCTCACCCCTCACATCCCTTCTGGCATTTATGGAATTAACAATGTTGGGAAACAGAAGAGTTAAAAATTTTCATAATTTTTCCAGAAAACTGAAGTAGATAAAGGGGGTTACCTATGCAAAATATTTCACCCTTGGGGTATTTTGAGTCTCTTGCCCACTTTTAGCTTCATTAGTTGCCAAATATTTGCTTTCTCACTGTATTCGTATTGGTTGACCATGGTCTCCCTTTCCAGCCCTTCCGCTTCCTTCTTGACTTGCTGCATGTTAGCCTTTGAGTCTCTTCCTTAGAGACACTGTTTGCTCCTTCACTTTTGGTGGAATGGATTTCCCAACATCATTCTGCCGTTTCCACCCAGAGTCATGGCGAGGCCCCCAGAGTTCACAGACTCTCCATCACCAAGGATGGGTCACTTAGAGACACTCCTCACAGCACTGTGGAAGCCAACTTAAAGACACATATAAATGATACAGCCTTCTTGCTTCTCAAAACAAAATGAAATGAAATATTTCAATGTTAAGTAGATCAAGAATTTTTATTAAATAATGCAGACCTCCTTGATTATACCTGCATACAAGTAGATTAAATAGCACCAGCAGTAGAATCTTTAAATAAAAATAACTACACACAGTTTATTCAAGCCACTTTGTTTCATTGCTTTTACTTCAGTCATCATCACTGTCGTCATTGCCATCATCATCATCATCACACTGTTGAACACCACGATGGACCAAGTGGCATACACATTGTTCCTGCTCTTGAGAGGTATATGTTCTCTATATATTTATGAAATTAATGCCTAAACAAAGTGGCTTGTAAAAGGCAGAAGTTTCTCTCTCACTTAAAAAGAAGTCTGGAGTTTCACCATCCAGGGCTGGCATAGGAGCTTCCCAAAGTCATCAGGGATGCATGCTTCTTCCAGCTCTCTGCTCCGCTGTACCTTGGAAGAAGCCCTACTCCTTATATTCTAAAATGGCTATTTTGAATCTCCATCCATTATCTTTGAGTTCCAAGAAGCAGGAAAGAAGAAAGGAGGGGAGAGAAGGGCAGGGACTATCTACCCCTCCTTTTTTATCCCCTTTTCCTTTTCTTTTATCCACTCCTCCTTTTAAGAAGACTTCCCAGATGTTCCATAGAGTCCTTTAATTTATGTTTCATTGCCCAGAACTTAGTCATATGATCGCACTGGCTACTGGAAAGGGGTAGGGCCTAGGAGATATAGAGTCATTTATTCTGCATCGTAATATGTCTACCTAAAAAGCATGTTACTAAGGGAGAAAGGTATTGTGGTAGAAAACTAGCAATCTCAGCCATAATTGTCATTCTAAAATTGCCAAAAATAAATTTCACCTCTGAAGTCAATGACAAAGGAAAATAGCATATATCACACATTTTGCAAATTTTTCTTAACAATTTTATCTTACAAACTCACAGAGTCCAATATTGTTTAATTAAGGTGTGGGTAGGGAGACAGGAAGAACTGTTTTCAGAGAATATATAAAGTATCTGCGTCTCCAGCATTTCACAGTACAAGAGGGAAGAGACTCACCTGTGTATATTCTAAAACAAGAAAAGGCCAGCAGTACTTGGATCTTGTGGAATTAATAATTTCACTGCAGTCTGATACCCTTTGTCATTAGACAACACATTTTGGTCCAAGCCCTTTCTCATGTTACCCTGTTTCAGAATGCTCACCAATTTCATCTCAGCCTTTCCTCATTCATCACTCACCTCATCAGTACTTTAAGCTCCCCTTTGCTTTATCCCCTTGGGACACACAGTGTCAGTGAGGAGCATGTTATCATGATCGTACTTTTGTCTCTCACACATCTTAGTGTGTATTTTCAACTAGACTCTAAGTGCCTCAATAGCTGTCCAGTCCTACTCCTGCCATTAGCTCCCATAGGGCTTACTAGGGTGCTGTGTATGAAACAGGCCCTCAGCAGACACTATGAGTACAAATAAAAGATGTGAAAAGATAGGAAAGAGGGATTTTTTTTATAAGGCTGCCCTAATTGCCCAGCAAGTTTGACTATGACACATGCTGAGACCCCGGCACTGCAGGGCAGCAGGAAGGGAGCAAAAGCTGACCCGAACATAAAGAAGCTGGCCATGCAATGCAAGTACCACTAACAGAGGAAGTTCAGGTGGCAGTGGGAGTTCAGGCAGTGCTTTGTGCTTCAGCCACAGTTCCACAATACTAAGGAACCTGTCCTTTTACAGCAGACCCTCAGCAAAGGCTGATGGTTCAGGGAAAGAGGCTGACAAGTGGTTAGGTGAGGTGTCGAGGTCTCAGCCAAGATGAGGACAGGTTCCCAGAGCAAATGATGTTGCAACCCAGTTGTACAGACTGGGCCAGCATTGCCAGCCCTTATAAGGAAGAAACTACATCTTATTCATCTTGATATTCCCAGCACCTAGCACTCTCCTGCTCAGTAGATTTTTAATATATGCTTGCCCCTCCCGGTCCCTTGTCCATGACCATAAGACTACTCCAGACTCCACCTTGCTGGTGGAATGAAGCTACTAATTCCTCCTACCTTTGAGGACTCCATTGGTTTCACCTTGTATGAGGAAGGTAGCATGTGGGAGTGGGGCGAGAAGCCCACCTGCCCCACTCAGGTTCTTTATTTGTACTTGGGAACAAAACACCATTCTCACTGCTATGGACGGCAGTCCAACATTAACATAAGCAACCTTGTGTGCAGTTCTACCAGATGTGTTACAGGAAAGTAGAGGCTTCAGGGGCTCTAAATTTAAAAGATAGCAATTGGTTGGCCTTTCATAATTTAGAATACTGGGTACAACTTAAAATCATGCTGACCGAGTTTTTACTGACATGGAAAAAAATGCTTGCAACATATTAAGCAAAACACAAACACAGGACAAAAATTTGGAAAGATCCAACTGTGTTAAAACATGCTTAGCAGAAAAGACTCTAAGGAAACATTCTAAATTATTAAAAGTGATTATCTCTGGATGCTGGATTTTTAAACTACTGTTCTGTTCTTTTTAGTTCTGTATTTTGCAATTCATTAATTCCCCCCAAAACAATTTTTAAAAATAAAATACTATAAAACTGACTAAAAATTTTTTTTTAAATGAGAAAGAGCTGTACAACTAATCAGACTAGAAATAATGCTGTTCCAAACATCAGCTACAAATAAAGCCATGTACTTCCTCTACATAGAAGAGACACAGTGGAATTAGAACCAGGAAAGCTAGTCATAGGATCTGCTTACTCTTCGTGTGGCCTTTAATTAAATATTATTAAAGTCTCTTCCCATGAATATAGATATACTGATTGCTTGTGTTGAAAATCTCCATCAGCAAAAATGTTTCTTTAAAATTTCTTAGTTGCCAGTTTATATAATTGTGTTAAAAGTGCATTTTAACAATGAGCATTAATAGCTTTAGCGGCTTCAGGTTAGTAAAAGTCTCCTGTGCTTCCACGGAGAGAACATCTGAGGTAAGCATTCCTTTTGTTTTTCTAGTACTTTGTTTTCTCAGTGACTGGTGGGGATGGGGGATACCGGAAAAGTAAAGAAATGTAGCCCGTGCCTACCCAGTTTTACACGTGGTAACTCCTGCAGGGAGGAAATTGCACTGAGCTCTAATTCTCTTCTTGGCTCTACACAACTAATTGTATTTCTCCCGCTCTGCGTTCCTATTTGTCTCCTCATTCATCTTCTCTGGCGAGATGACAACTATGTCAGCACCCATTTCCAAATTCTCATTTTCCTTCTCATAATTTCTCACCTTGCTGACCACAGTCAAACAGGAGAGGAGGAAGCTGAGTTGTTCTTGGCAGGTACTTTACAAAAGAACAAACAGAAGCTAAAATCCTTCAGGAAGGAAGACAATTTGCTAAATAAGGATCGCATTAGGGTTCTGTCTGCAGCTTCTTTTGTGAAGTTTGATCGTTTAATAACTTTAAGAGGTGTCTGTGTCTCAAATGCAAAGACCATTATGAAAATGGGAACTGAACTTCCAGGTCCCTTGGTCTGAAATATAAATCCAGGAAATTTATTTATAATTATAGAAAGTCAAATACCTTTTTATTTATTCCTGGATGTTAATGCTTTTAATTAAAACAAAGTATCTCATTAATAACATGTTCTAAATAATAGATCTGATCCCTATACTTACTATTCATTTTTTTCCTTCTTTAAAAAAAACTTTTCATTATAACATGTAAAATATAATTATTGTAAAAAATTTGGAAACTACAAAGGAAAGAATGCTATTTACTTCATATCAGTATTCTCTTTATATTGTTTTGTTTGTTTGTTTGTTTTGAGAATCAAGCTGCTGAATAGAATAAGCCTTTTATTTTTTTATTTTTTTTATTTTTTATTTTTATTTTTTTTTTTGCTTTTTAACAAATTTAATCAGTTATACATATACATATGTTCCCATATCCCCTCCCTTTTGCGTCTCCCTCCCACCCTCCCTATCCCACCCCTCCAGGCGGTCACAAAGCACCAAGCCGATCTCCCTGTGCTATGCGGCTGCTTCCCACTTGCTATCTACCTTACGTTTGGTAGTGTATATATGTCCATGCCACTCTTTCACTTTGTCACAGCTTACCCTTCCCCCTCCCCATATCCTCAAGTCCATTCTCTAGTAGGTCTGTGTCTTTATTCCTGTCTTACCCCTATGTTCTTCATGACATTTTTTTTCTTAAATTCCATATATATGCGTCGTATTTGTCTTTCTCTTTCTGACTTACTTCACTCTGTATGACAGGCTCTAGGTCCATCCACCTCATTACAAATAGCTCAATTTCGTTTCTTTTTATGGCTGAGTAATATTCCATTGTATATATGTGCCACATCTTCTTTACCCATTCATCCGATGATGGACACTTAGGTTGTTTCCATCTCCGGGCTATTGTAAATAGGGCTGCTATGAACATTTTGGTACATGTCTCTTTTTGAATTATGGTTTTCTCAGGGTATATGCCCAGTAGTGCGATTGCTGGGTCATATGGTAGTTCTATTTGTAGTTTTTTAAGGAACCTCCATACCGTTCTCCATAGTGGCTGTACCAATTCACATTCCCACCAGCAGTGCAAGAGTGTTCCCTTTTTTCCACACCCTCTCCAGCATTTATAGAATAAGCCTTTTAAACCAACCTAGGTTTTAATCTGTACTCAGCCACTTTCTAGCTGTGATTATGGACAAGTTTCTTAACCTCCCTAAAACTTTTCTTTGGTTAAAAAAATGAGGATAGTCGTACCTGCCCCACAGTGTTGGCATGAGAGAAATAATGTATCCTCAGTACATAGTAGATGATCAGTTAATAGCAACTATAATAATAACTATTATTATCACCTTTTAAGAGTTTAAGTTTAAACTTTTTTAAAGCATTTTTTAATGCTTAGGAATGTCAATCTCATTTCTAATAGTTAGATACACCCAGTGTGTAGAACTGAGAAGGACGCCACCAATTTGTTAGATGAAAGCACTTTCTCCATGTCTCAGGAAGGGATTTGCCATGTCTGCCCTGCTCATTAGTTTATGAGAGCCTCCATCCAATTGAAAATTACTGAAGGAAGGGGTCCATGTCTCATATACCGTGAAGCCCCACACAGCCAGTGACTGCTCAGTGCATACCCATTGCTACTGACACTGGCCCACAGAGATAATAATTCATGGCAGATGTTGCTCATTGATCCTTCTCTTTTTGTCAATGCAAAAATCCATGTATATCGCAGCCGTATTTTACACAGTTAGAGGTGGGCCCTTGGTGTCCAGGAGAGCCTGAATTGGCAAAATCTGCCTACACTAATTGAAGGCCTTCCTGACTCTACGTACTGTGTGGGTGGGAGAGACTCTGGCTCCTGGATTCTCAATCATAGCTGCACACTGGCACAGCCTGGGGACTTTTTAAAAAACTGATGCTTGGGTCCCACCTACAGGGATTCTCACTTAATTGGCCTGGAGTTGGACTCAGCTCTAGCTCACCTCACCCCAAGCTTCTGCCCTTTCAGGAGCCATTGAAACCCTGTTATTGACTCTACTTGGAGTTACTAAGAATCCGTGTATGCTTTGGGAATTAGTTGTTTTATCTTCTTACTTGCTTATTGTTCTCATCATCATTTCTATTCTACTGTAGTTACTCACCCAACTTTTTCATCTCTGATATTTTTCTTTCTTCAGTCTCCATGTTGGACCTGTAAACAAGGAATTTCATTGAGGAGATAGGGCTGTCGTGCAGTGAATTTATATTTCCTAAGTCCCTGCCTGTGCCCAGCACTATCCTAGGAACTATTTCATTTAATCTTCGCAGCAATCTTGGAAGGCAGGTGGGAGCAACCTGTCTACCATTGAGGAAACTATGATTCATGGATGCTGGTCCACTTACTCTGTATCGTACAGCCAGCAAGAGCATGGACTCAAATTCAGATCATTTCTGATTTCAGAATACTTCCTCTTTGTGCTCACCATGGGTCACAAAATCAAAAGTTGGGGGTAAAGGGCGACCACATAAAAGAGTGAAGCTGAGTATAAGGCCGTAGGGAGACGTAAGGACTGTGGCAAACTGGAACATGAATGCCCCAATGAGAACATTCAGATGTAAAATTCTTCAACATTGCAGGTAACAAGACACATCTAAGTATACACTGAATTTAGCTTGCAGGCCACCAGCTTTCAAGCTTTGAAAAATACCATAGTCATACAATTTCACTCTGCAACCACATAGAAGAGGCAGAGAATATATTGTGTGACCTTGAGTGGGATCACTGAGACAAATGAGAGGAAATAGAAGGAGGCAGATTCTTTTTTCCTTCTTTCTTTCTTTCTTTCTTTCTTTCTTTCTTTCTTTCTTTTTGTCTGTGTTGGGTCTTTGTTGCTGTGCACGGGTTTTTCTCTAGTTGCTGCGAGCGGGGGCTACTCTTCGTTGTGGTGCGTGGGCTTCTCATGGTGGTGGCTTCTCTTGTTGTGGAGCATGGGCTCTAGGTGCACGGGCTTCAGCAGTTGTGGCTCGCGGGCTCAGTAGCTGTGGCTTGCGGGCTCTAGAGTTCAGGCTCAGTAGTTGTGGCTCATGGGCTTAGTTGCTCCGTGGTATGTGGGAACTTCCTGGGCCAGGGCTCGAACCCGTGTCCCCTGCATTGGCAGACGCACTCTTTTTTTTTTCTTAATATTTAATGGTTATTCTTTTTTTTTCTCACACACACACTGTATTTTATTTTTACAAGAGATAAATAGACTGACACCAGTCATTGTAAATGGATAACCACAACAAAAGCAACAATGATAGCAATTATCAAACATGAAACACACTCATACTATGTCATAATATTGACATTCAGTCCAGTAATCCTCCACTGTAACAGCTCCTTTACTTTGCAGTGAAAATTGATTTATATACTTTTTGCCTCTGAGTCCTTGTGGGATTTTTTTTTTATTCAAACAGAAAGTCACAAAAATTATAATCATCCTCATCAGTTCACTCAGTCCCATGTAATTAATTTTTTTTATCTTGATCTTTTGTTAGCACTTTTATGAATTCATCAGTTTTCCATTAGAGTTCTGAAAATGCTTATTCATTCAGTTCGGCAGTATAGTCAGTTACCAGAAACCTGTACTTGTCAGAGTCTTTTCCATGAATTCCTTGAAGATGAAACCCTTTTATAGGAACATTTTTGCAAAAGCATCAGAGTACACCCAGAACTATCTGTAAATGACAAAAGACTTAAAAATGACCACGGTTAAAGATTTGATGAAAGTTCATAAAAATGCAGTTGACAAGGAAATTTAGTTATTTCTGATATATACATTTTAAAGTAATAACTAGAATTATGACTTATAACATTATACCAGAACATATAAGATTTTTAGAAATTTCATGTAATGTCTGAAACATTTATATTAACATATTTCCATACAAATAACCCAAAGAAAGTTTAGTATTAGTTGTTTTGTTTGTTTGTTTATACTGCAGGTTCTTATTAGTCATCAATTTTATACACATCAGTGTACACATGTCAATCCCAATTACCCAATTCAGCACACCACCATCCCGACCCCACTGCAGTTTTCCCCTCTTGGTGTCCATACGTCCATTCTCTACATCTGTGGGCAGATGCACTCTTAACCACTGCACCACCAGGGAAGTCCCCAGGAGGCGGATTCTGATCTGGTATATTTAACAGACCTTCCCGTCAAAGCTGCCCAGCAGAGGAACCAGCTGCCATGAAGCAGCAGCAAGTGCTGCACCAGGAGAACCGGAGCTAAGGAAATGCTGCAGCACTCCTAAGGAAAGGTTCCTTCTGTGGATAGAAGGTACAATCCTGTTAAACATGTACTGAGCCTCTAGTATGCGCCATGTACCGTGTGGGCACTGTGGGAGCTGCTAAGATGCTGGACCCTGGTGGAGGCTGTAGTCTTAGCTAGCCTGCCATCATGTTAAGAGGTTTATATACATTAGTTCTTTAACCTTTATACATAACCTTGAGAGGTAGGTGCCATTAACCCCAATCAAAACAGGAGGATACTGACACTTAGATTGAGAGAGTTGTTCAAGGGCACAAGGTAAATGACAGAGAGAGGACTTTAACTGGAATTAAAAGTCTGTGCTCTTAATGACTGATGCCAAATATCCCTCCTCAGTGGGGACACCAGCTTGGAATCCTGAGTCATCACTCAGCCACTCTGTCCCAGCCCTGGCGTCCTAGTGCTCAAGCTTTAGCCCATTGCACACTGTCCAAACCACATCAAAAAAGAGCAACCTAGGAACTCCCATCCACTAGCCCCTCCCTCGTTACTGGGCATGTGATATGGGGAATGCAGTTAACTTGGTTCCATCCAGTGGAATCACAAGGAAACCAGTTACAAATTGTCTTCAATTTTTCAGTCTGTTGTTTCTAAACCAGTCGGTAAAATAGGAGACGTTCTAAGTGCCAGCACTGCACAGCTTTTCTCATTTCAAGTATGACTTTGAGGTCAGTGTTACAACAGAAGATCAAGAAATAAACATATTGAGAGGCAGTCTTGCATTGGGAAGAGGACATAGAGGGAGAGTTTAAGAGATCTGAGTTTAAGTCCTGATTCTGCCACTTACTAGTTTTGTAATCTTGCCTTTCCCTTCATTAGAGTGTGTTCCTGTTTCTGCGTGTATAGAAATGGGGCTTGCAGATTGTTATGGGTGTGTCACAGATGCTCAAGAAGTGTTTGTGTTCCTTCCTCAAATAATAATAGAAAAACTGCTAAACGTGCCTTAAAATGGGCATAACTTAAAATCTTACAAGATTTGCAAGAATTGGCTTATCAATGCAATACACCAGTAACATGTGATATGATCATTTTAAGGAGCATAATTAATTTTGTAAAAAAAAATTAAACTGGAGGAGGATAAAGGGAAGAAAAAGGGAAACTGATATTTATTAAGCTCCTGATACATGCCAGGCCATGCTAGATCTTTCCAGACATTTTATTTAATCCACACAACAGTGGTGTGAGATAAGCTATTTTATCCTCATTTTCACAAATGGTGAACCCTAAGGTTGAGAGGTTAAGAAAACTGCCTGGGTATTCAAGACTGGATTTGAACTCAAATCTGAGCTCTTCTAACAGGGACCAAAGTCTTTTGATTCTTATTGAATAAAAGTTTCTTCTTAAGAGACTGAGTTGAGTGCAAACATCTCATCTCTTATCCATCTCTGAAGGCAGAAATCTGCTACCTTCTGAGTTAATAGTTGCTCTTCCAACAGGAACTGATGGGGACTCATGTTTCTAAAATTTCTGGTGTAATCTCTCTACTCTCCAAAGTTTGGAATAACTCCTGATGAAAGATATTGATATTATGATCTGTTTTTATATGGGAAAGTAGTCTGTGTGTTCATAAATGGTCCTAACTGTAATTTGAATGGCTATAGGTTTACAAACTTTTTTGATCATTAGTTTCTTTGGGAGCACATATTCTTCTGGAAAGTTTGTCGAGAGTCTCATTAAAATTAAGCATCTCTTGCTCGAAATATTTGAGCTACCCAGTTTTATCAGGAAGCCTTATCTGGTCCTGTTTCCTTCTGCTTTGTGCAAGGAATTTGAATAGTTGATGTAGAAAGGAAAAAGGAGATGGAGTGGAATTGGTAGAATTAAGCATTGTGTTGAGAATTGTGACTGAGCCCTCCAAGAGACCTTTGTCTGACTTAAGCATCTAAGAATTCAAGCCTTGTTTTTCTGTCTCTTATATAATGACAGCAGTGGGCCACAGATGTCACATGCTTTGCATGCACTGCCTCATCTGCCTTTTTGTGATTCTTCACGTGGTAGAAGAAATATTGCTCACAGAATACAGAATGTATTCAGCTTCCCAGAAAATCAGCTTTCAGTGGACAGAAACTGAGTTTCCATATCTAAACACTACAGCAAAGAATTTGACTAACTGAACGTGAGTTTCTGTTCTCCTCGCAATAATTTACTGCAGGTTAATTGTTACACATTTAAATACTCTGAATAAATGAATTAAAAGCCAGTTTTCATCTTCGTTCTTCCAATTTATTAGATGATTTCATTTTAGGAAATGAGGAAGTAGATGTGATTCATTGTGCAACAAATGAACAATTCACTCATTTATGCAAGGAATAAGTATTGGCTTGGCTATCTCTGTGCTAAAAGATGGGATGATTTGTTTCCCCATTGCCAAGGTGACCACTGGGCATACAGTGAGTGGTCATGCAGGGCAAATGCTGATGGTGGAGCTAACTTAATATAAAGATTTTGCTTTGAACCCAGCACCAACCTTCATGTACCATAAACAGAAAATTAAATTTGGTCCTAAAAGTAAATACAGTAAAAAAAAAAAAATTTTTTTAATTCTTTCTTAGTGTTTTATTTTTACAAGCACTTTGGTATGTGTTATACCATTTGATTGTCATACAACAACCTTGGATGTCAGTATTATTATTATCCCCATTTGACAAGTAAGAAAACTGAAGTTCAGAGGACATTAGTGCATTGCTCAAGGACGCCCAGCTTGTAACTAATAGAGTCAGAATTGGAACTCAGGTCTCCTGATGCCAAAATGTTATACTCTTTCCACTATGTCTGCTGTAATTAACATAAAAGGACATAATGGGGAGAGAAAGAAAAGGTCAGCCTGAAACTGTGTCCTTTGATTGTTCTCACTTCTATCACAAGAGGCAGCCTTCCTCAAGCAGATAAACCAGGGTGTGAGATCTGGGAGGTTGAGTTGAGAGGTGAGCCTTGTGCCTGCCTACCATCCTCAGTGTGTGCCCCCCAGGGAAGGCAGGAGTGGGGGAGAAGCCATCCATCTCATGGGTATGGGCAGGGAGGGAGAATCTGTGTGCAACATGAGGCAGGTGAGGACCAGGAGATTCAAAAGGGAGGGGATTTCATCACTGGAGAGATGGGGGCCTTGGGCACGGGCAAAGAGGCAGTGGTCAGAGGTTCCAGGCGAGCCGATGATCACCGTGATCCCAGAGTGCTGTCATTGCTCTGGCCGCTATAGACACAGCCCGCTCCCAAACAGCCCTAAGAGGTGTGCTGCGTTGGGAATGGCCCTCGTTAGACTCCTGGTGCAAAGAGTTCTAAGACAGTCAAAACAACCGAAGTATCAGCCTCAGAAAGGAGCCCTCAAAGGAAATATGTGGCCCTTGCTTGTTTGGAGCAACAGAGAAAAGGCTGTCACAATTACTTTCAGTTCGGCAGCCACTTTCTAGGAGGCTTCCATAGAGCAGCGGTCCCCAACCTTTTTAGCACCAGGGACCAGTTTCATGGAAGACAGTTTTTCCACAGGGGGCGCGGGGATGGGGGAATGGTTCAGGCCATAACGCGAGCGATGGGGAGTGGCAGATGAAGCTTTGCTCGCTCACTGCTCACCTTGGCTTGTACGGCCTGATTCCTAACAGGCCTTGGACCAGTACCGGTCCGTGGCCCAAGGGTTGGGGACCCCTGCCATAGAGCGATAGTGTATTTACCACAAGAGTTTCTTCTCACAGTTGTGAAAAGCAGAACGAACCTTCGATCCCGATCGTCTCCCTCCTGTCAACCTCCTTTTTGAAATAACTGATTAAAAGTCTTGTTACTTTCAAAGGGAGAGATGTTGTAATCCTACAACTAATGTGAGCTATGTCAGGAAGGTTTGGGCAGGTAGGTTGGTTGGTTGGTTTAATTTTTGTAACTACCCTGTCTCCCCTGTCTTCCCTGCCAGGTGAATCAGTGTCATGGCAAAGGCTTTAGCACCATGCAGACCAGGGTTCAAATCCCAGCTGTGCTATTTATTATCTGTGATTTTTGAGCCAGTAACTCTCTGATCATCAGTTACTTCATCTGTAAAATGGGGGGAATGCTGCCAACCTGACAGGGTTGTGAGAATGACACGAATGCTACATGCTAAATGCTTACCATAACATTATACTGAGTGAAATAAGCCAGACACAAAAGCACAAATGTTCCGTACATGTGAAGAATCTAGAATAGTCACATTCACAGAGACAGAAAGAATGGTGGTGGTTGCCAGGCGCTCTGGGAGCCAGGAATGCGGAGCTAGTATTTAATGGGTACAGAGATTCAGTTTGGGAAGATGAAAAAGTTGTGGAGATGGATAGTGGTGATGGTTGCACAACAGTGTGAATGTACTTAATGCCACTGAACTATACACTTAAAAATGGCTAAAATAGGGCTTCCCTGGTGGCGCAGTGGTTGAGAGTCCGCCTGCCGATGCAGGGGACACGGGTTCGTGCCCCAATCCGGGAGGATCCCACATGCCGCGGAGCGGTTGGGCCCGTGAGCCATGGCTGCTGAGCCTGTGCATCCGGAGCCTGTGCTCCGCAACGGGAGAGGCCACAACAGTGAGAGGCCCACATACCGCAAAAAAAAAAAAAAAAAAAAAAAAAAAAAAATGGCTAAAATAGTAAGTTTCGTGTTATATATATTTTACCACACTAAAAAAAGTAAATACATCTTTAATGTTTACAATGGCACTTGGCCTGCAATAAGTAATAAATGGTACTTGTAATCCTGTGTCCCACACTTGGCATGCTTCTATCATCTGCCATTTTTCACACTGTGTTTTATCCCTGTTCGTCACTACTATTATACTTCAATCTCCCTGAATGTAAAGGACCATTGATTATATCTTACTCATCTTTCCTGTCTCCATAGTGTCTGGCACATAGGAAGCACTCGTTAAGTGATTTGGGGGAAGAGAGAAGGTTGCTAATACTCTTTTCCTTCTGTCTTTTACATCTTAAAACCTCTAAACAGTGCAGTAGTAGGTCACTTATTTCTCTTGGGTACTAGAAGATCATTATTTGGACTAAAATAGTGAGCTCATACTACTGTACAAATGTATTAGTTTCTTTAATCTTCAATAAATGAGGGGGAAATTTCTCTAAATTAAGCCTCTGAGGATTGACTCCATTTTGTTTTTAAGGAGTTTTATCTTGCTCTAAAAATACAGACAGAATAAAAATGGAGTATAAGCTTGCTGTTCCTTTAGAGGGATATGAATCCTGTATAGAGTTTACCTTACCTGAATATAACTGGAGCTGCACAGAGTCCAAGCTATGAACAGTGTCATTTCAAAGAAACAGATGCTTTGCAGAATACTGCAGATAATTAATGAAGTTTCCTGACAGTGGTGACTGAGGGGCTCTCACAACACCTCACACAGAAAGCCTCTCACTAATATATCTCTTTCCTTCTCATTAAACTTGCCCATTCACAGCAACTGCTAAAATCAATCTCCTTCTCTTCTCCCTCCCTCCCTGCCCATCCCCCTCATCCACACTTTGTCTTCATCCATCTCTGCTCATACGTACCCAAAGTCCAGGCTCCTCGGACTTGACTGTCCCCTATGTACACAGTTCCTGGGAAGCATGGCCAAGTCCCCAGCTCTGAATGGTACCCAACAAGGATCGGCACATGCTCCATCCCCCTCCCTGGAATTCTGGTGAATAAAATTAAAATTCTGCACCTTGTGAAATGCTGAGGAGCCCCAATGCCAAGGATTTCCAGGATATACTGCTGGAGAACTATTTGGCTGTGATCATACCAGTCTCATTTTATTTTTTTATCCACCCTCATTTTATAGGACAGTAAGTTGATACTAAATAACATGAACTCGTTCTTTCTCTGGTTAAGTGTTTCCCGAGTTTTTTCAGCTGTGTACCATCAGACCTTGCTCTTCTCAAGCCACTCTCCAAGGAGATGTGCCTGGTCACAAACCTTGCCTAATACCCAAGACCTGTCTTGTTACTCCTGGCCCGACTGTAATCTCTTCATGGCTTATGAACATGTTAGTTGGAATGCTCAGCTCTGGGTCGTGAAAGAAGTTTAGGAATGTGAATTGTCACCTCATTGGACCTCTCTGCACTTGTATAAATGAGGGGCCTAACTGGGCTCTTTGTTATAAGGTCTCCTCCAGGCCTAAAATTCTACGTGTCTGTAGTTAACCCAGAAAGCCACATGCATTCAAAACTAAGATCCAGCCTCTGCTTTCTTCAGACTTCCTTTGAAACTTAATTCCCTAAGACCTAAATATTTTATTCACTCTCTTCAGAACCCTCTAGAATATCTTGCTTTAGTGTAAGCCTTCAAAAATGACCATCAACACAAGTCCCACCCGCAGAGCTTCTGATTCATTAGAGAATTTGCATTTCCAGCAAGTGCTTCAGTGATGCAGGTACTTCTGGTCTAAGGACCACACTTAGAGAACCACTAGACTAAGAATTTCAAGAAACCTTTACTGACACTCTCTAGTGAGAGATATTAATCCTGTTTTTCAGGGCTGATCACTCCTGGGATTTTTTTTTTTCAGTATCTTTATTTCAAAGGATGCTTACTCAATCAAAAATTATTGTCCTAGAAGCTCTACCCTCATAAAAATGAAGGTCATGTAAGAAACTTAATTTTCAGGACAAGGAATCTGAGGTGTAATTCTCAGGAGCAGTGAATTTCCCAGAAGAATGCAAATGGCACCAAGTCCTGCAGCAGAGTTCCAAGAGCACAAAGCAGTCTTTTCCCCATTTCACAAGACATTCACTAGGCCCGGCCATCCGTTCAGGGCTCATGTTTTGTGATACCGGTGGATAAAACACTTCTGACAATTGCTACACCAGAACTTCACTTCTAATGCAATAGGTACTGTATGCTGAGCTACAGAGGAGATTTAGGACTGGGGTCTAATGGCTTAAGACAGGCCAGCACTGGTCTCAAAACGTTCACGAAGCAGCAACCGCAGGTCCCAGAGCATTTAGAAGATGCAGCACCCCCCCGCAATTTACCTTCTGAAATGGAACAATGACTCCCATGAATTTGAAACACTCTTAAGAAAGGAATTTGAGCTTCCCCCGCCCCTACCCATGCATCCCCCCTTGAGACATGTCTCCTCTGAAAGCTCCTTTCCCCACTTAGAGTATTCACCTTTTCATTATGTTGCTCTGTGGTATTTTCCCCATCAAATCTTATTTTCTATGGTTATGTTAATGAAGGTTATAATGCCAATCCGAATGGACGCAGACAGTTTTATTAAACACACTATTTCCATTACCCACCAAGGTGTTAAATGATGGTTTAGAGGTTTGAGTTCATCATGCTGATCTAATTATACCAGATAGCTCTTGTTGAATCTCCACAGTAAATGGATTTGAAAACCTTTTATGCAGATGTACAATTTTGAAGGGATTAGCAGATTAAATATCTTGTAATGTCTCATCCGTCCCAGTGAGGAATGGGCAGGGTGCATCTAGCATCTGTACTCTTTTGAATCTAATGGGAAAGAGGGTGGTCAGCTAGCCCACACTTAAGTAGGTGAAAAGAGGGATTTCTGGTATGAACGCCACGAGCAATTTCATCTCTCTGGAGCTTTGCTTGAGAGGGTTCGCCCCATGTTCTATATTCACCACCACATAGTTCACCTAGAAGATGTTTACCTCTTCAGGGACTTCCCTGGCGGTCTAGTGGTTGAGATTCCACACTTCCAATGAAGGGGGCATGAGTTTGATCCCTGGTAGGGGAACTAGGATCCCACATGCCCACAGAGTGCAGCCAAAATTTTTTTCAAATGTATTATTTTAAAAAAAAGATGTTCACCTCTTCAGAGTCAATCATCATGATGTTTAGTAAACCCTCTGGTGCCGTAATTATGAGGTGGTGGTGATACAGTGGGAATGGTGATGGTGAAAGTGATGTTGGAGTTGGCAGAGGTATGGGAGGTAGTGGTAGAGATGATGGTAGTAGAGATGGTGGTAGACGTGATGGGAGGTTCCTAGAAGGGGTGGGAGTGGTAGAGGTGGAGATGGAGGAGGTGGGGGTAATAGAGGTGGTAGAGATGGAGATGGAGGAGGTAGAGGTAAGAGGTGGTAGAGGTGGAGATGCAGGAGGTGGAGGTAATAGAGGTGGTAGAGGTGGAGATGGAGGAGGTGGAGGTAAGAGGTGGTGGAGGTGGAAGTAATAGAGGTGGTAGAGGTGGAGATGGAGGAGGTGGAGGTAAGAGGTGGTAGAGGTGGAGACGGAGGATGTGGAGATAATAGAGGTGGTAGAGGTGGAGATGGAGGAGGTGGACATAAGCGGTGGTAGAGGTGGAGATGGAGGAGGTGGAGGTAATAGAGGTGAGAGGGGTAGTGATGGAGCAGGTGGAGGTAATAGAGGTGGTAGAGATGGAGATGGAGGAGATGGAGGTGATAGAGGTGGGAGGGGTTTAGATGGAGGAGGTGGATGTAGGAGGTGGTAGGGGTGGAGATGGAGTATGTGGAGTTAATAGAGGTGGTAGGGGTGGAGATTGAGGTGGAGGTAATAGAGGTGGTAGAGATGGAGATGGAGGAGGTGGAGGCAATAGAGGTGGTAGAGGTGGAGATGGAGGAGTTGGAGGTAAGAGGTGGTAGAGGTGGAGATGGAGGAGGTGGAGGTAATAGTTGTGGTAGGGGTGGAGATGGAGGAGGTGGAGGTAATAGAGGTGGAGATGGAGGAGGTGGAGGTAATAGACGTGGTAGAGGTGGAGATGGACGAGGTGGAGGTAATAGAGGTGGTAGAGGAAGAGATGGAGGATGTGGAGGTAATAGAGGTGGTAGAGGTGGAGATGGAGGAGGTGGAGGTAATAGTTGTGGTAAGGGTGGAGATGGAGGAGGTGGAGGTAATAGAGGTGGAGATGGAGGAGGTGGAGGTAATAGAGGTGGTAGAGGTGGAGATGGAGGAGGTGGAGGTAATAGAGGTGGTAGAGATGGAGATGGAGGAGGTGGAGGTAATAGTTGTGGTAGAGGTGGAGATGGAGGGGTGGAGGGAATAGAGGTGGTAGAGGTGGAGATGGAAGAGGTGGAGGTAATAGAGGTGGTAGAGGTGGAGATGGAGGGGTGGAGATAATAGAGGTGGTAGAGGTGGAGATGGAAGAGGTGGAGGTAATAGAGGTGGTAGAGGTGGAGATGGAGGAGGTGGAGGTAATAGAGGTGGTAGAGGTGGAGATGGAGGAGGTGGAGGTAAGAGGTGGTAGAGGTGCTGATGCTGCTGCTCTGCTTAGTCAAGGGGAACCCCAAAATGCTTGCCCTTGTAGATACCTCCCTACTTTTCTGAGGAAACCCAGGAAATAGACAGCATTATCATTCTACATAAGAGAAGCCTCATCTTCCTGCCTCCTTCCTGTTCTAAATGCACCAAATTTGGTGACTGTTGGACACCCCTGAGAAATGATACCAACACCCTTGAACTAAGTTTCCAGAATTACCAAATCCTTAGAACCAGGTATTCAGGACTCCCTGCTTCTCCCAAGCCAAGAGCTGACCTGATTTCTACCACATCTGGTTACGTACGTCTTACATAGGGCAACCCCAAAGCCTAGATTCTGTGCAGCTGGGACTTCTGACTGGGAATGGGGAACACATTGGGCTTTCCTGGAGAGGATAAAATTAAGGTGATTGATTGTCATATGATAGTTACATGATAGGAAGCCAGTGTTGAAAGATTGAAAGTGTGTTTGCAGGCAAACTGTTTACAGTGCTTAACAAATGTTATTTGATATTTTCAAATAAACTTTTTATTTTGAAAAGTACAAAGGTTAAACAGAGAGTCCCCACATATCCTGCATTCAGTTTCCCCTGTTGTTAACATCTTACATTAGTATGGTACATTTGCTACAGCTAATAAACCAGTATTGCAAGTTCTTTGGTACATTACCATTAACTAGACTCCACACTTTAATTGGATTTTATTAGTATTTCTCTCTATATAAAACAATACGAACTTTTTACTATTGCAACATGGTAAACGCCATCACACAAGACTGCTTGAAGCTCCTGAGGTTAGCATCTGCTTTTATACATTTGTTTATATTTTTTTAGCACTTTGGGTATATTAGGGACACAATAAATGTGTGTTGACTGCTTAGATGACTGCAATAGCCCACTGATGCCATTTTAGCACACAGCTATGCACCAGCCTCACTCAGTACAGGGATAGTTTTATACACCTGGAACATAACTGAGTAAGTAGGGAAACACGCTATTATGCAAGCTGTCAGGTGTATTTCCCTGACTTTTATTTTCATGAAGGCCAGCCCAGCACACGTCTGTGCTGAAGACAGTGCTTGTAGCCATGGAGTGAGGATTAAGACTTTCAAGGTGATCTCAGTGATAGTACAAGAGGGAAAGACTGGAAGGTCAAGAACCATATAAATCCCTACTCATCCTCATCCTTCTCCTGGGTGACTAGACTCTCTGGGAGGTGCATGACACCCTGTCCCTTCTCCTGTCAAGGGCACCTACATAAAACTGTGTCCAGCCCCTCTAGCAAAGACCTAATTCCTTGATAGTCAAGCTTCTTTTGCAAATTGAAGATTTTCCTGTAAGTTAGCAGAGCAAAATTAGGCTACCTAGAAGGGACAAAAAGGGGGAAATCATTAGATCCAAGCTTAAATTAGAAACTAAAAGCAGCTCCTTTTGATTCAATAATAATAGCTAACATTTCCTAAATGCCAAGTGTTCTAAGAGGTTTATTAACTCACTTCATCCTTCAAGAACCCAAGAGTTATGTTCTCTCTTACACAGACAAAAACTTCTTCCTCTCCTTCCTTTCCATTTGTTCAAATGAGTAGATGAATCCCATCCGAAATGTATTGACACCTTTCATCCTGAAAGATGGTGAAGTACTCTGCCAGTGTGTGAACCTGATTCCAGATGAAAAATATCAGGAATTCTACCACCCTCACACTACCCTATTCCCATCTCTTCATTTCTTCTCTCTCTCTCTCTCTCTCTCTCTCCTCTCTCCCTCCCTCTCTCCCTCTCCCTCCCATGCATGCACACACACACACTTGTGCACACACACTAGAAGGTGGGCTACCATGAAAATTACATACATACATACAAATTATAGCTTTCAAAATAATGTGTTCTGCTTCCTTTAAACTTCAATAGGGAAAGAATCAGTAGGTTAACTTTAAAAAATAAAAGGTGCACTTCTTATTAATCTATGCTCATGGTAAAAATAAATAACAAAAAATTACACACAGGTTTAAAGAAAGCAAAAATGACCCATAAGCACAACCCAAAGATAACACTATTTTGTGGTAGTTCCTCCAAATCTTTTTTTTGTATGCATATATGGTTTTCCTTAACTGAAATCACCTGCATATACACTTTGGTTCTCTTTTTTCACATAACATGGCACATTATCATTTTCCTGTGTTATAAATTCTTCAAAAATATTTTTTGTGGCTACAGCAGTATATTTCACATTGTAAGTTAGGGCTAATGTTAAGTCTTCTCGCCTCGGTAGCTCCCTCAGTTCCTCCGCCTCCACATATACAGCCTTTAAAAAACAATCCTCACATAACACCAAAATCATACAGGACTTTTCATAAGCTTGGTTTTTCTTCTGGGTTTGATTCCTGGCCAGATTACTTCTGCCAAAGTCTGGTCCTTTGCTATCCAAAATGCTTTAAAATTGACATCTGACCATTTGTAATGGGGAGGCACACAAACACAATGACTCTTTAACATAGGAGATTGCATCAGCCAAAAACAAAGTTTTGAAAAATTACATTAATTCAATCAACTGCTACCACATAAGACAATCAATATTTTAGAGATGGCAGTTTCCAAACAATTAGAGTATTAATACTGAGCCCTTTTGTGTACTCAGCAAAACCCCACACAACCACAATAATAAATGGTCTATGGAATACAGATTGGTATTAGATTCATAATAATATTTTCTAGTCAAATAATTATTTATTTGCTTCATGTTTTGTCAATGAGAGTAGAGTGGAGAAAATATAGACTTTGATGTCAGATGTAAGTGAATTCCAGATCTGCCGTTCAGTAACTTCATTTTTACTAGGCAAGTTGTTTCACCTCTGAGACTCTGAGACCTTATGCACAGAATAAGGACCATGGAGCCCATTTCATTATGTCATTAGTGCTTAGAAGTAATTGAGACACTGTATGAAGATTCTCAACAGTTCATGGTAAATAATGGAGGCTTCATAAATGCTAATTCCCACTGCCCTTCCTTCTCCCTAAATAGTCCAGTTTACCCAACAGACATTTAGCTTAATTCCTGGTTCAGTATACACATCCTTTCCAGTCTTCCTCCTATGTATATACATAGATCTTACCATATCCGCTTGCACAGAAATGTTCTACATGTAAATGCAAATTTTACTCTATGCAAATACCTATAGGACAACTTCCAGAGTAGCAGCTATTCATATGCATGAATTGTATGCCAACCTACTCACTCTGGAGAAGGTTGGTGCAGACTGGATGTGAAAGCAAGCTGGCCATGGCATCTGCTATGCTCATCAATTGCCAGGCTGGATTTGGCAGATCTTCCTAGCTGGTCTGGGAGGATATTTCCTTCTTCTTTTGTGTCCCATTGGGTCCTTCTGAGTACTGTGACAACCTTCCCAGAGAGAGAAGTGCTCTTCTTTCATCAGGCATGTCAGAATGGGCCACAGTTCAAACTCTCAAGTGTCAGAAAATATAGGGAACGGACTGCAGTCTAAAGCATTGTTACTCAAGGTTGTCCATCGGCACCACCTGGGAGCTTATTAGAAATGCAAATTCAGGGGCTCCCCACAGACCTACTGAATCAGAATCTCTGGGGATAAGGCTCTTCAGGGACTCTAGTACTCAAAAAAGTGTAATGTAAAGTGGAACTGCATTCATTCAACAATGTGTTTTAAGTACCTTCCTCTTTCACTTGACACCAGACATACAGGCCCCCTTGCCATACCTTGAAATCCGAAAAGTAAAGACTCAACATAGTTAATTAGAACTGTTAAAATTCTATCTGTATTTTATCAATGTTTCTGGTTGTAAATTTCAGACTATTTTCCAGTTCAGTTAAAAATTCATTTGAAATGCTTGCTTTTTAGTAATAGATATTTCACTGGTGTTGAAATTCGTTTTCTCAAAAGAGGGAATCATGCATTGTTCCACAGCATCCAGTCACTTAATCTAGGACTAGCTCCCTGGAGTGCCAACGTTAGCAGCATCGGCTGGTGGGGTAGGTGACAGCTCCTGCATGGAAGCCACACGTGCACATAGCAGTTCTGCAGCAGGTTGCCATTGTGATTTCCATGTCTGGCCACAGACTTCCTGGTAACTAGAATCACTGAGTACATGATCAGGAAAAACACACATGGTCCAGGATATCTGTCACTGCTAGAAACAATACAAAATGTGTGTGGATAAAAGTCTGGGGTCATGAATTAGTCCATCAAAAATGTCGTTATAAAAAAAGTTAACATAAATGGAGCTTAAGTTAACTTTTATTTTTCCAATTTGTAATAAGATTCAAATCAAATTATATCTGAAACGCAATCACTTGTGCCTTTTGAAATGTCTTAAATATATTTGCCTAGTGTTCATTCCTCAAAATATCATAAAGCATAATTTGGCAATATCAAACATATTCAGCTTCATTTTGTTTACAATATGAAGATAGATCTTTTTTTCTTTCTAATTATAAAGCTTATACCTGCTCCTGTATAAAATTCATGCAAAAAAAAATTCATGCAAACATAAAGACGGGAAAAAAAGCAGTTCAAATTTACCATCTTAAGGTAATCACTTTTAACATTTTGGGGGTTATCCTCACACATGTCTCCCTATAATCAAACACAAACAATTTTACATAACTATGATCATGCTATACCTGAGGCGGTGAACCGTATTTTTTCTCTACTCCCTATGTCCTGGGGCCCTTTAGATTTTGGTAAATATAATTTATATATTTTAATAACTATGTAAAATTTTGTTTTATGGATTACATTATATTATAATGTATATAACTAATTCCCAATTCATACACTTTAGAGTGCTTGTAGGTTTTCATACTTCTAAATAATATTAGAATAAACATCCTTGGACATGGATATCTTTGCACTTTTCTGATATCGTTAGCATAAATAACTAGAAGCAAAACTGTTGATAGAAGACCATGTGCATTTAAAAGTTTGACTCCATCAGCAAACTGTCCTTCAAAAAGACTATGTCAATTTCTCTCCCATATACAGCATATGAATCTTTTTTTTGACTTTTATTTTATTTATTTTTATACAGCAGGTTCTTATTAGTTATCCATTTTATACATATTAGTGTATATATATCAATTGCAATCTCCCAATTCATCACACCACTACCACCACCACCCCCGCCGCTTTCCCCGCTTGGTGTTCATATGTTAGTTCTCGACATCTGTGTCTCTACTTCTGCCCTGCAAACCGGTTCATCTGTACCATTTTTCTAGGTTTCACATATATGCATTAATACACAACATTTGTTTTTCTCCTTCTGACTTACTTCACTCTGTATGACAGTCTCTAGATCCATCCACGTCTTGACAAATGACTCAATTTCATTCCTTCTTATGGCTCAGTAATATTCCATTGTATATATGTACCACATATTCTTTATCCATTCATCTGTCGATGGGCATTTAGGTTGCTTCCATGACCTGGCTATCATAATTACTGCTGCAGTGAACATTGGGGTGCATGTGCCTTTTTGAAGTATGGTTTTCTCTGGGTATATGCCCAGTAGTGGGATTTCTGTGTCATATGGTAATTCTATTTTGAGTTTTTTAAGGAACCTCCATAGTGTTCTCCATAGTGTCCCATACATAGTGGCTGTATCAATTTACATTCCCACCAACAGTGCAAGAGGATTCCCTTTTCTCCACACCCTCTCCAGCATTTGTTATTTGTAGATTTTCTGATGATGCCCATTCTAACTGGTGTGAGGTGATACCTCATTGTAGTTTTGATTTGCATTTCTCTAATAATTAGTGATGTTGAGCAGCTTTTCGAGTGCTTCTTGGCTGGTCTGTATGTCTTCTTTGGAGAAATGTCTATTTAGATCTTCTGCCCATTTTTGGATGGGGTTGTTGTTTTTTTTGATATTGAACTGCATGAGCTGTTTATATATTTTGGAGATTAATCCTTTGTCCGTTGATTCGTTTGCAAATATTTTCTCCCATTCTGAGGGCTGTCTTTTCATCTTGTTTATGGTTTCCTTTGCTGTGCAAAAGCTTTGAAGTTTCATTAGGTTCCATTTGTTTATTTTCATTTTTATTTCCATTACTCTAGGAGATGGATCAAAAAAGATCTTGCTGTGATTTATGTCAAAGAGTGTTCTTCCTATGTTTTCCTCTAAGAGTGTCCAGTCTTACATTTAGGTCTCTAATCCATTTTGAGTTTATTTTTGTGTATGGTGTTAGGGAGTATTCTAATTTCATTCTTTCACATGTAGCTGTCCAGTTTTCCCACACCACTTATTGAAGAGACAGTCTTTTCTCCATTGTATATCCTTGCCTCCTTTGTTATAGATTAGTTGACCATAGGTGTGTGGGTTTATCTCTGGGATTTCTATCCTGCTCCATTAATCTGTATTTCTGTTTTTGTGCCAGTACCATATTGTCTTGATTACTATAGCTTTGTAGTATAGTCTGAAGCCAGGGAGTCTGATTCCTCCAGCTCCATTTTTTTCCCTGAAGACTGCTTTGGCTATTTAGGGTCTTTTGTGTCTCCATACAGATTTTAAGATTTTTTATTCTAGTTCTGTAAAAATTGCCATTGGTAATTTGATAGGGATTGCATTGACTCTGTAGATTGCTTTGGGTAGTACAGTCATTTTCACAGTATTGATTCTTCCAATCCAACAACATGGTATATCTCTCCATCTGTTTGTATCATCTTTAATGTCTTTCATCAGTGTCTTATAGTTTTCTGCATACATCTTTTGTCTCCCTACATAGGTTTATTCCTAGGTATTCTTTTGTTGCAATGGTAAATGGGAGTGTTTCCTTAATTTCTCTTTCAGATTTTTCATCATTAATGTCTAAGAATGCAAGAGATTTCTGTGCATTAATTTTTTATCCTGCAACTTTACCAAATTCATTGATTAGCTCTCGTAGTTTTCTGATGGCATCTTTAGGATTCTCTATGTATAGTATCATGTCATCTGCAAACAGTGACAGTTTTACTTCTTCTTTTCCAATTTGTATTCCTTTTATTTCTTTTTATTCTCTGATTGCCATGGCTAGGACTTCCAAAACTATGTTGAATAATAGTGATGGGAGTGGACATCCTTGTCTTGTTCCTGATCTTAGAGGAAATGCTTTCAGTTTTTTACCATTGGGAATGATGTTTGCTGTGGGTTTGTCATGTATGGCCTTTATTATGTTGAGGTAGGTTCCCTCTATGCCCACTTTCTGGAGAGTTTTTATCATAAATGGGTGTTGAATTTTGTCAAAAGCTTTTTCTGCATCTATTGAGATTGAGACCATATGGTTTTTCTCCTTCAATTTTGTTAATATGGTGTATCACATTGTTTGATTTGCATATATTGAAGAATCCTTGCATCCCTGGGATAAATCCCACTTGATCATGGTATCTGATCCTTTTAATATGTTGTTGGATTCTGTTTGCTAGCATTTTGTTGAGGATTTTTACATCTATATTCATCAGTGATATTGGTCTGTAATTTTCTATTTTTGTAGTATCTTTGTCTGGTTTTGGTATCAGGATGATTGTGGCCTCATAGAATGAGTTTGGGAGTGTTCCTTCCTCTGCAATTTTTTGGAAGAGTTTGAGAAGGATAGGTGTTAGCTCTTCTCTAAATGTATGATAGAATTTGCATGTGAAGCCATCTGGTCCTGGACTTTTGTTTGCTGGAAGATTTTTAATCACAGTTACAATTACATTACTTGTGATTGGTCTGTTCATATTTTCTATCTCTTCCTGGTTCAGTCTTGAAAGGTTATAACTTTCTAAGAATTTGTCCATTTCTTCCAGGTTGTCCATTTTATTGGCATAGAGTTGCTTGTAGTAGTCTCTTAGTATGCTTTGTATTTCTGCAGCATCTGTTGTAACTTCTCCTTTTTTGTTTCTGATTTTATTGATGTGAATCCTCTCCCTCTTTTTCTTGATGAGTCTGGCTAATGGTTTGTCAATATTGTTTATCTTCTCAAAGAACCAGCTTTTAGTTTTATTGATCTTTGATATTGTTTTCTTTGTTTCTATTTCAATTATTTCTGCTCTGAGCTTTATGATTTCTTTCCTTCTACTAACTTTGAGTTTTGTTTGTTCTTCTTTCTCTAGTTCCCTTAGGTGTAAGGTTGGATTGTTTATTTGAGATTTTTCTTGTTTCTTGAGTTAGGCTTGTATTGTTATAAACTTCCCTCTTAGAACTGTTTTTGCTGCATCCCATAAGTTTTGGATCATTGTGTTTTCATTGTCATTTGTCTCTAGGTATTTTTTGACTTCCTCTTTGATTTCTTCAGTGATTGCTTGGTTATTTAGTAATGTATTCTTTAGCCTCCATGTGTCTGTGTTTTTTACATTTTTTTTCCCTGTAATTGATTTCTAATCTTAAAGCATTGTGGTCAGAAAAGATGCTTGATATGATTTCAATTTTCTTAAATTTACTGAGATTGACTTGCGACCCAAGATGTGATCTAACCTGGAGAATGTTCCGTGTGCACTTGAGAAGAAAGGGTAATCTGCTCTTTTTGAATGGAATGTCCTATAAATGTCAATTAAATCTATCTGGTCTATTGTGTCATTTAAAGTTTGTGTTTCCTTATTAATTTTCTGTTTGGATGATCTGTCCATTGGTGTAAGTGAGGTGTTAAAGTCCCCCATTATTATTGTGTTACTGTTGATTTTCTCTCTTATAGCTGTTAGCAGTTGCCTTATGTATTGTGGTACTCCTATGTTGGGTGCATATATATTTATAATTGTTATATCTTCTGCTTGGATTGATCCCTTGATCATCATGTAGTGTCCTTCTTTGTCTCTTGTAACATTCTTTAATTTAAAATCTATTTTATCTGATATAAGTATTGCTACTCCAGCTTTCTTTTTTTTTTTTTTTTTTTTTGCGGTACTGTTGTGGCCTCTCCCATTGCAGAGCACAGGCTCTGGACGCGCAGGCTCAGCAGCCATGGCTTATGGGCCTAGCCGCTCCGCGGCATGTGGGATCTTCCCGGACCGGGGCACGAACCCGTGTCCCATGCATCAGCAGGCAGACTCTCAACCACTGCGCCACCAGGGAAGCCCCAGCTTTCTTTTGATTTCCATTTGCAGGGAATATCTTTTTCCAGCCCCTCACTTTCAGTCTGTATGTGTCCCTAGGTCTGAAGTGGGTCTTTTGTAGACAGCATATATATGGGTCTTGTTTTTGTATCCATTCAGTGAACCTTTGTCTTTTGGTTGGAGCTTAACCCATTCACGTTTAAGGTAATTATCGATATGTATGTTCCTATGACCATTTTCTTAATTGTTTTCTGTTTGTTTTTGTAGGTCCTTTTCTTCTCTTGTGTTTCCCACTTAGAGAAGTTCCTTAACATTCATTGTAGAGCTGGTTTGGTGGTGCTGAATTCTCTTAGCTTTTGCTTGTCTGTAAAGCTTTTGATTTCTCCATCAAATCAGAATGAGATCCTTGCCGGGTAGAGTAATCATGGTTGTAGGTTCTTCCCTTTCATCACTTTAAATATATCATGCCACTCCCTTCTGGCTTGCAGAGTTTCTGCTGAGAAATCAGCTGTTAACCTTATGGGTGTTCCCTTGTATGTTATTTGTTGCTTTTCCCTTGCTGCTTTCAATAATTTTTCTTTGTCTTTAGTTTTTGTCAATTTGATTATTATGTGTCTCAGCATGTTTCTCCTTGGGTTTATCCTGCCTGGGACTCTCTGTGATTCCTGGACTTGGGTGGCTATTTCCTTTCCCATGTTAGGGAATTTTTCGACTATAATCTCCTCAAAGATTTTCACGGGTCCTTTCTCTCTCTCTTCTCCTTCTGGAACTCCTATAATGAGAATGTTGTTGTGTTTAACGTTGTCCCAGAGGTCTCTTAGGCTGTCTTCATTTCTTTTCATTCTTTTATCTTTATACTGTTCCGCGGCAGTGAATTCCACCATTCTGTCTTCCAGTCACTTATCTGTTCTTCTGCCTTAGTTGTTCTGCTATTGATTCCTTCTAGTGTATTTTTTATTTCGGTTATTGTATTGTTCATCTCTGTTTGTTTGTTCTTTAATTCTTCCAGGTCTTTGTTAAACACTTCTTGCATCTTCTCAATCTTTGCCTCCATTATTTTTCTGAGGTCCTGGATCATCTTCACTATCATTATTCTGAATTCTTTTTCTGGAATGTTTCCTATCTCCACTTCATTTAGTTGTTTCTCTGGGGTTTTATCTTTTTCCTTCGTCTTGTACATAGCCCTCTGCCTTTTCATCTTGTCTATCTTTCTGTGAATGTGGGTTTTTTCCACAGTATTCAGGATTGTAGTTCTTCTTGCTTCTGCTGTCTGCCCTCTGGTGGATGAGGCTATCTAAGAGGCTTGTGCAGGTTTCCTGATGGGAGGGACTTGTGGTGGGTAGAGCTGGGCGTTGCTCTGGTGGGCAGAGCTCAGTAAAACTTTAATCCTCTGGTCTGCTGATGGGTGGGGCTGGGTTCCCTCCCTGTTGGTTGTTTGGCCTGAGGTGATCCAACACTGGAGCCTACCCGGCTCTTTGTTGGGGCTAATGGTGGACTCTGGGAGAGCTCACACCAAGGAGTCCTTTCCAGAACTTCTGCTGCCAGTGTCCTTGTCCTCATGGTGAGCCACAGCTACCCCCAACCTCTGCAGGAGACCCTCCAACACTAGCAGGTAAGTCTGGTTCAGTCACTGCTGAACCAGACCTACCTGCTGGCGTCACTGCTCCTTCCTCTGGGTCCTGATGTGCACACTACTTTGTGTGTGCCCTCCAAGAGTGGAGTCTCTGTTTCCCCTAGTCCTGTCAAAGTCCTGCAACCAAATCCCGCTAGTCTGATTCTGTAGGAATTCCTCCTTCCATTGTTGGACCCCCAGGTTGAGGAGCCTGATGTGGGGCTCAGAACCTTCACTCCAGTAGGTGGACTTCTGTGGTATAAGTGTTCTCCAGTTTGTGAGTCAACCATCCAGCAGTTATGGGATTTGATTTTATTGTGATTACACCCCTCCTACTGTCTCATTGTGGCTTCTCCTTTGTCTTTGGATGTGGGGTATCTTTCTTGGTGAGTTCCAGTGTCTTCCTGTCGATGATTGTTCAGCAGTTAGTTTTGATTCCGTGTTCTCACCAAGAGGGAGTGAGCTCACATCCTTCTACTCCGCCACCTTGAACCCTAGCACATGAATCTTATTTTCCTATATTCCAGCCAAGAGAATGTCTCTCTTTTTAATCTTTGCCAGTCTGATAAACGAAAATCAACATCTCATTTTTATTTATATTTCTTTCATTACAAGTGAAGCTAAAAACAATTGAGTTCAGGATACATGAAAATTAATTGACCCCTCTGGTTAGCATTTGAGTTAATTGGACCATGCTGTATCCAAGGAATTTTTAATTTACGAGCTTGGAAATGACACTTCTTTGAACCTCTTTAGGAGAAAAACACATAGCGAGTTTCTCTTAAAAGAAACAGATAAGAATAATTTAAACACATCAGAGCATATGGCTTCAGGCATCTTGTCATTTCTTAAGATATTTATAGGGCTTTCCTGGTGGCGCAGTGGTTGAGAGTCCGCCTGCTGATGCAGGGGACACGGGGTCATGCCCCGGTCCGGGAAGATCCCACATGCCGCGGAGCAGCTGGGCCTGTGAGCCATGGCCACTGAGCCTGCGCATCCGGAGCCTGTGCTCCACAACGGGAGAGGCCACAACAGTGAGAGGCCCGCGTACTGCAAAAAACAAAAAAAAAGATATTTATAATCTTGAAAAAAAGTATTTGGGGAAAAGTCATCCTTTCCAATGTGGTTCTATCATTATAACTATATGCCAAACATGATTTCTAAAGCAGATGGGGAAAAGAATTAATAGTCAGGAAGTCTGGGTTCTGTCTAGGTTTTGACACCAACCAACTTGGTGACCTTATAAAATTGACTTCACCCCTTTAGGCCTCAGTTTCCTCCTCCAAAAAATGAAATGGGTTCCTTGAGGTCTTAACAGCCTAAGATGTGATGATGATCTGCATTCTAATGACAGTAGCTTTGCCAGGCTCCTTATTGACAGAGATACCCAACCCTGGCACTAATTAACACTAGCTCCCCATCTTGAACATGACAGTAGAGGTTGAGCTTAGATCTTGGTCAAATGCAAACAGTCCATTTTTCTTTTAGCAACATTTAATTATCTAGACAATCTGGAGAAATAGATCTTTTATCTTTGCATGTGAGAGTGCATGTGTGTGTGTTTCCATTCATTCATTTCTCAAACACTCGTTGAGTATCTACCATCTTGCAGGCTAGTGCTAGAATGAACTAGACAAAAATTTCTGTGTCAAGGAACTCATCATCTAATGGGGAAATGGACAAATAAACAAGCAGATGTTATCTGGAAGAAAATTTGAAGTTGTGCTGAAATAATATGATTTCTTTGTCAAAATTCACATCTGAATGAGATGGCATTTCCCTTTTCCTCCATTTCACTATACAGATGAAAATGATGAAAGGTTTGAGCACACATAAAATGTCTTTAGGGAATAAAAAGAAAAATTGGGGCCTCTTTTAGAATTAAGGTATCCACTTTGAATGACAGATCCTAACATTTCCTCTTATTTTTGATTGCTCAGATGTAAACAACCTAGGAAGCATTTACCATATGTCAAATCCAAAGATGGTTGTTTGGTCCTAACAAGTTAGAGAAGGACCAGATGCAGTATAGGACCTGCCCACCAAGGCAGAACAGGTCTGGGGATAGAGCCCATCCAGAGGAGTTTCATGTAGGCAGGAAGAGCACCAAGTTCACAGGTACCACAAACCCAGTTGCAGTTGACATTAATGGCCAGCTTTCTGGGTTGCAACAGATGGGCAGAGGCTAATATTTCGGAACCCAGAGTAGATGATATCAGCATCCCAGGAGGGTGGCATTTGGCAACTGAGAAGTCATAACAGGGTCCCAGCTACAAGCCTGGGATTCAGCTGAACTTTAAGCTGCTGGGAAGGAAATTAGAAACTGTCTAGAAAAAGAAGGTTGTAAAAGGTCATTGGTAACAGAAAACAAAGACCAGAGGAGAAACTCGGTTTTATGACCTAGTCCAGTAGTTCTCAACTTCAGCACTCATTCAAATCACCTGGAGGGCTTGTTAAAGTTCACATTGTTGGACACCACCCCCAGAGGGTCTGATTCAATAGGTTGGAGCCAAGAATCTGCTTTGTAAACAAGTTCCGAGGTGATGCTGATGCTTCTGGTCCAGGCCACAGACCGCACTTTGAGAACCACTGACAGAACAAACCAAGAACTTATGCAAGGCTCAGCGACTCAGGCACAGAAACCTTATTTTCCAAATAGAAGGTCTGAAAGGAAGGGGAAAGCCTTCTGTGGAGCCTGTGATTTTAACCGGAGCTGAGTTCTGATCTGGTGAGCAGAGAGTGACTGGGACAGCGAGGTGAATATTCACAGGGTGGACGGGGGCAGTGTGACCAAAGCTGAAGAAGTGCTTGGGGGTTTGGGGGATACCCATGATCCCAGCTGTGGGGAGCAGGAAGAAACAGAGGTGCCAATTAGACAGGACCTGGCCTCACTGTCTACAAGGACTCATCACTGTCTCCCTGAACCAAGGTCTGTTGCTGCCTGCAAACATGTGCTCTTCTTCATGTCTACTTGAAGAGAACTTCTATATCTAAATTCTGCTCAAAATATTTGCTTTAACCCTTTGAAATTGCCAATATTTAATAGCTTTTGCTTACACACCCACAAAAAATGGCAATTTCATGAGGTTCAACCTAATATAAACTAGAATATGAACTGAAAATAAATGCAAAACTCTTTATGCTTAACTCAGATCTTTTTTAAAAAAAATTTAAATGAGGAATCAACTCTTAGGTTTCCCATATTTAGATTTAAGCACTTTGAGGATTTTTCTGCTGTAAATGTTCCATCTTTGAAACAGCTTTCACGGAGCTGGACCCGACTCTGATCTGCTGCCCCCTGCTGTCAGCCAGGGAAGCAACCTGATTTTAACTGTATTTGGGAGGTTAGTGGTATTCTTCAAAAAAAAATTCAGGATTTCTAAACATGCCACTTAGGATTATCCCTTGTTTCGAATAATCCTTGCCACTGCTTTTCTCCATTACAAGACTGTTGAGACTTGATGGGATAAGTCATTATCATATGAGCCCTGCTAGCATGACATACTTCCCTTTGGGATACAACTTAGAGTCAGAAAAGAAGGATCGAATTACAGCTGGACTCTCAGTAACTCGCACTAATGGCAGGGACAACTGCTTCCAGATTTCAGACATCAGGCTAAAGAGGATGTAGTGAAGGGTAATAGAATAAAAGGGCTTCGAGCTTGGATCTTGGTGATTTTGCTGGAGTGTGTTTGCATTTAATTACCTTCAACAAAAACTGGGGCTTATGCTCTGGTGATTTTGTTCCCCATATGATAAAACCGAATGAGTGTAAGCCAACTCCAGTTCTTCACCCTCAATTCTTCTCTGTAACATCAGTAGGGACTGCTAGGCTTTTATAAGAATCACTGAGCTTTAGATCTGACACAGAAAGAACTATGTGCTGCCAGTGGTAACTGATGGTTACTTGTGGGAAAAGAAGAAAGTACTTAAAATTCAAGCCAGAATCAGTTGGAAAGTCGAGATTGTAATTCAGATACACAACTGTTTAAATGCCAACCCCTTCTGCCACTCACTACTTGTTCTTAATTGTTTTCAAAAGCCACTTTGCATCCTGTTTCCAAAGCTTGGGATGAGAAAGTGTGTGGCCTGTGAGGCCATAGCCCTGCCTCATTCCCCAACTGCAGATGGCCCTTCTCTCTCCTGGAACAGTGAGCCTTGGACAAAGCAGGAGCCTAACGGAAGTGGTACCGTTGCTCCCAGTTGGGTCACAGGCTGAAAACTTTGAGAGTGACTATTCTGAATTATAGCTATAATTTAATTCAGCAATGTTATTGAACTTCTCCCTGTAATTAAGTAGCCTCTGGAGATCCAGGAAAGAATAAATCCCTTCCAAAGGCTCACAATTTACTGGTAGTTTCCTGTAAGTACATGTAGGTTGGTTTTACTCAGATATTATTGAGGTAAAGGAAATTGTTGGATGAAACTTTTTACCTCCCATTCAAACTGTTAATTGGTATGCCAGCTACATGAGCATTTGCTGCATTTATGCTTATTTCTCAAAAGATGAAAACCAAACTTGGCTCACAAGATCCAGCCCACAGCTACACTGTCTTTACTCAAGGGCTACTTTTGCTTTTTAGTGTCCAATCTGTTGTGGATTGATGCTTTTATAAACACAATAGAGATGAATTACTCAGATAAATAAAATGAAAACAAAAAGACATGCAAAATGTAAGCCCAAGTTTTTTACTATTAGGTTAAACAAATATAAAATGACTTTGTGAAATTGCTATAAAAAATTTCTAAACGTGTACTTTCAATTTCTATACCTATCTCATCGCAGTATGGTAGCGGACAGTTCACAGGTCTGCACGGCACACTTTGAGTAACACAGGGTAGCCCCTGTCTATCTCTCCCTGTCACACTGGCCTGCTTCCCCTTTTTGGAACGTGCCACCCTCCTTGCCCTGGCTGGCTTGTCCCCTCTGCCCAGAAGCTTCCCCAACCTCTCTGTGCCTAATTAACTAGAACCACCTATCGGCTTGCACGTCACATGTCTGTCTATCCTGATGTCCTAGACTTGGTCAGGGCCCCTAGTCTGGGCTCTCATTGTACCACACACCTCTCCTCATCATGCTTATCACCATTTAGAAAAACACGACTCCCTCACTAAGCCATAAACTCCACGAATGGAGTGCTGTCATCAGCCTTGTTCACCGAGGATCCCAAATGCCCAGCACAGTGACTGAGACATAGTAGATGTTCAATAAATACTTGTCCAATTTATAGATAATTAAAATATAACTTGAGTTCATATCATTCAAATCCCCATTTTACAAATGAGAAAAATGAGCTACAGAGAGTTTAAGCAATTTGCCCAAAATTTCCAAAGACATATATATATTTAAAACTATTTCAGATCTGTCAGGTTCCACACCACTGCTATTTTATGACACATTCTAAAATGGGACATTACATAGACATTATGAAAGCTGTTTTGGATAATAGCATTTCTATGTGTTGAAGCCTAGCTTTCAATTCTATGTCATTTCCAAAACTATCTGGAAAATTTGCACAAACAAAATTTTATTTTATAATTCATGTATTCATTCCACAGATATTTACTGAATACCTACTATGTGCCAGGCACTACTCTAAGTGCTATAGAAGTAGCAACAAATGAGAAAGCCCAGGCTCTGCTGAGTCTCAGTTTAGAAAAGTACCCATAATTGTTGATAAGTCCTATGAAGAGACTATGCACAAGATAAAGGGATAGAAAGTGATGGAGGTACTATTTTTGATAATGTGATCAGGGGGCCACTCTAAGGAGGTGACACTTGAGTTGAGACCTGAACATGAAAAGAAGCCACAAGGGTCTGGTGGCAGGCAAAGGGGACAGCAACTGCAAAGCCTGGGGTTGGGAACAAGTCTAATTCTGTTCCAGGACACAGAAGTGTCACTGGGGCACACGGTGAAAGAGCAGGAGAGGTTGTCAAGATGGGAAAGATAAATGGTGGCCAATTGTGATTAGCCTTTTCAAAAGACCAGTTGGATTGTTAAGGAGAATACTTAGGGCATTGTGAGGGCAGCGTGACAGGTGGAAGAGAGCGTCAGCCAGGATTCTAGTTCAGCAGTCCAGGTGAAAGATGAGAGCAGGGTGGCAGCAGCGGTGGTGGTGAGAAGTAGACTCAAGATTTATTTTGAAGGTAGAGTTGAAAAAACTTGCGACAGATTGGATGTTGGAGGTGAGAGAAAGAGGGGACTCAGGATAATTCCAAGATTTTAGACCTGAGAAACAGAATGAATACTAGTGCCCGAAACAGGGATGTTAGAAGACTTAGGAGGAACATGTGGAGGGTGGGGACTGGTTTGAAATCAAGAGTAAAGGTGTGTGAGGGGTAAATGACACACAGTATAGACCACAGAGAGAAAATACTTTTCAGTAGAATCCATCAGAAACCTCATCATGCTTACATTTTCTTTAATAACTTTATCTGTGCTTATATTTTATGCTATAATATTTTAATTATTATGTAAGAGAAGAGTAGCCAGAGTTAGATAGAATAATAAAATCAAGTAATTGAAATGTTAACACTTTTACAGAATATTCTTATAGATTTTTCATTTGTTTCTGTCTGACCTAAAATCAAGATAATTTTCCTAAATTTAGAGATAGCGAGGATAGTGAGTTAATATTTCTCCTTGAAAATATGTAGCACTATGTTCAATATTATTTATTATAGCAATGATTATAATGGTGAAAATTAGATAATAGTTACTAATAAGATACTATATAACTAAATTAAGGTATACCCTTGCAACTGAATATTATGCAGATATAAGAAAAATGAAGAAATTCTCTGCACTGATATAGAAGAACCTTTAAGATGTATTAAGTGGTAAAGCAAGGTACAGAATAACTGGTATAGTATATTACCTCTTGTCATTAAAAGGGTGGGAAAATTAAAATATGTATAGTATCTGTGTTTGCTTGTATAAGCATAGAGGAACTCTGGGAGGATACATAAGAAACTAATCAGTGTTACTTATGGATGGGTTGCTGGGGATGGATGAATTAGGGAGATGGGGGATAGGGGTGTGAGGAAGATTTTCCATTAGATATCTTCTTTAATTTTTTATTTTTGAGCCATGTAACACCTGTTCAAAAAGTTAAAGAAAGAAGCATAACACTAAGCAGATTTCAAAGAATGACCACCATTATTATTGAAAACACACTGCTGCCTGCAAAACCTTTTTTAAGCAAGTCACTTCCTCTGGCCTCTGAGCATCCCCCCACCCACCCCCCAGGAAAAGGGAAGATGAATGTCTAATGTGAACTCTTCCCTCTACTGCACTTTCCAATCTTACCTTCTCAGATTCTGCACAGAGTCTTCCAGCTTGAGTTAAGAAAGAGCCAGAATGTCTGGCTTCTAAGATGAAAGTGATGCCATCTTATTATATTTGCTTGATTGCTTTCTTCTTACTCTGCCAAGTTCAGTGCTTTACAGCTCTTTTTCTTTCATTCATTTATTCAATAAATATTGATTGAGCAACTCCTATGTGCAGTGTACTGCACTATATCCTAAAATACAAAGATTAATCTAATTTTTTATTGACCTTCTTAATATATTTAAAGTATAAGGCAGCAAGGAAATAAGATCCTCTTTGCAAGTGGGGATATTTCCATGGTCCTAAGAGATTGAATCACTCCTGAAATCACAAGTACTTAATAAGAACAGGATATGCATTTGCCACCTGGGTCTAGGAGGCAAAATCCACTTGCTTCCATTTTTTTTCTAAGTGATAATAAGGATTAAATTTCACTTTGGGGGAAGGTAAGGCAGCTTGTCTCTTTTCTTACAGTGAGTGCCTGTCTACCATGGTAAGAGGACAAAGTACATTGTTTCAGCTTTTGCACTTAGGTTTGGAAACATTAATTCACTCGTTCATTTACTCATTTTTTCATTCCAAAGACATTGATCCCATCCCAGGGGCTAAGCATAATGGTAGATGCTGAGGGCTGTATGAAGATGACTCAGATTTTTGTTTTGTTTTAGTTTTTTGTTTTTGTTTTTGTTTTGTTGGGTTTTCTTTTTGTTTTTGTTTTTTTTTTTTGCGGTACGCGGGCCTCTCACTGCTGTGGCCTCTCCCATTGTGGAGCACAGGCTCCGGACACGCAGGCTCAGCGGCCATGGCTCACGGGCCCAGCCACTCCGCGGCATGTGGGATCCTCCCGGACTGGGGCATGAACCCATGTCCCCTGCATCGGCAGGCGGACTCTCAACCACTGCGCCACCAGGGAAGCCCTGTTTTTTTTTATTTTATTTTTTCTTCACACCCACACACTGTACTTTATTTTTACAAGAGGTAAATAAACTGACACCAGTCATTGTAAATGGATGACCACAACAAAAGCAACAATGATTGCAATTACAAAACACAAAACACACTCATCCTATGTCATAATATTGACATTCAGTCCAGTAATCCTCCACTGTAACAGCTCCTTTACTTTGCAGTGAAAATTGATTTATATACTTTTTGCCTCTGAGTCCTTGTGGGATTTTTTTTTATTCAAACAGAAAGTCACAAAAATTATAATCATCCTCATCAGTTCACTCAGTCCCATGTAATTAATTTTTTTTTCATCTTGATCTTTTGTTAGCACTTTTATGAATTCATCAGTTTTCCATCAGAGTTCTGAAAATGCTTATTCATTCAGTTCGGCAGTACAGTTACCAGAAACCTGTACTTGTCAGAGTCTTTTCCATGAATTCCTTGAAGATGAAACCCTTTTATAGGAACATTTTTGCAAAAGCATCAGAGTACACCCAGAACTGTCTGTAAATGACAAAAGACTTAAAAATGACCACAGTTAAAGATTTGATGAAAATTCATAATAATGCAATTGACAAGGAAATTTAGTTGTCTCTGAGATATACATTTTAAAGTAATAACTAGAATTATGACTTATAACATTATACCAGAACATATAAGATTTTTAGAAATTTCATGTAATGTCTGAAACACTTATATTAACATATTTCCATACAAATAACCCAAAGAAAGTTTAGTATTAGTTGTTTTGTTTGTTTGTTTGTTTGTTTATACTGCAGGTTCTTATTAGTCATCAATTTTATACACATCAGTGTATACATGAAGATGACTCAGATTTAGGCCCTGTCTCAGGAAGGTAACATCTAGTTGGGGAGTAACAGCATGCTCATAATTACCTATAATACACATAATACATGGCAGAAATGATCAGTGCCTTAGGAGAGGTTCAGAGAAAGTGTTCTAAAGAGTCAGGTATCAGCTGAGCTGCCAAGGCAACAAGGAAGACTTCATCGCAGAGTCCCAGACCGAGGTCGCTCTGATAGGGTCTGGGTCAGACCTACCCCAGATAAAATTGAAGCCTGTGAAAACCTCCTAGTATGAGAGAAGCTTCTGTACCCAATGCTCCCAATGTGGTGGCCAAAGGATATCTCTCAATTATATACCTTAGTTTCTATGTCTTTGAAATACTTTGATAGCTCTGATGATAGTTTTGATATTCACTATGTACTTGAACAGGATGTCACCTGATTAGAAATAAATATAGCCCCACCTTGTCCTGCACATAAACAAGGTCAATAACCCCATTAGTCCAGTCACACAGATGAAAAACAGCTAAAACTTTATTAAAAATAACAGCCAACACTTTTTAAATAATTCCTGTGCTTGCCTACTTTATAAGCATTGCTTCTTTTTTTTTTTTTTTTTTTTTTTTTTTGCTGTACGCGGGCCTCTCACTGCTGTGGCCTCTCCCGTTGCGGAGCACAGGCTCCGGACACACAGGCTCCGCGGCCATGGCTCGCGGGCCCAGCCGCTCCGCGGCATGTGGGATCCTCCGGGATCGGGGCACGAACCCGTGTCCCCTGCATCGGCAGGCGGACTCTCAACCACTGCGCCACCAGGGAGGCCCAGCATTGCTTCTTTTAATCCTTACATCAAACTTACAAGTTAAACACTATTATTACTGTGCCCATTGTACAGATAGGGAAACGGTGGCTTAAAGATGTTGTTATCTATAGTTCCACAGCTACTAAGTGGTAGAACTAGGAGTGGAATCCAGATCTGTCTGATTCCAAACCCATGATCTTAACCACTATGCTACTGGTTTTCAAACTTTAGCATGCACCAGAATCACCTGGAGGGCTTGTTAAAACACAGCTCGGTGGCTCCACCCCTAGAGTTTCTGATTCAGTAGGTTGCGAGTAGGGTCCAAGAATTTGCATTTCTAACAGGTTCCTGGGAGATGCCGATGCTGCTGTTGCAGGTGCTGTACTTGAGAACCACTTTAATCTGCTACTCTCCTACCAATGGTAGTTTTCCCAATGCTCTGTGGAGGAATATGAATCCAATCTCACTGGATAAATATTTATGCCAATTTTCCCTTTATTGGAATAATGAAGGATTTACCTGAATTCTTTGAACAGACTAATTCACAGAGAATTTAAAGTAAATAACCAATATATTAAAGTTCCTAATTAAATTTTCCTATGAAATGAATATGGAATCCTTTTTTTTTTTTTTTTTTTCGGTACACGGGCCTCTCACTGTTGTGGCCTCTCCATTGCGGAGCACAGGCTCCGGACGCCCAGGCTCAGGGCCATGGTTCACAGGCCTAGCTGCTCCGTGGCATGTGGGATCTTCCCGGACCGGGGCACGAACCCGTGTCCCCTGCATTGGCAGGTGGATTCTCAACCACTGCGCCACCAGGGAAACCCCTAGAGGTCATTTTTTTTGGGGGGGCAATACGCAAGCCTCTCACTGTTGTGGCCTCTCCCGTTGTGGAGCACAGGCTCTGGACGCCCAGGCTCAGGGCCATGGCTCATGGGCCCAGCCGCTCTGCGGCATGTGGGATCTTCCCGGACCGGGGCACGAACCTGTGTCCCCTGCATTGGCAGGCGGACTGTCAACCACTGCACCACCAGGGAAACCCTGGAATTCTTTTTCATAAAGAGCAAGGTTGATCTTCCTACATGAATGTAGATTTTTAAATTACTTGAACGGCATTCTGATCACCAGCTTAAAGTAGTTTTAGTGAATATTTTGTCCTTCAAACAGAGATATGATATGAGAAGTCAAAGCAGGAACGCTCTCAAATTCTAAAGGCAGCAGTAGACAAGCAACAGGAGATATTATCCTGGCACATCCAAATAAAAGAAAAGGTATTTGTCTTACAGCCCGCTGTTGTCTCTTCTTACAGCACCTTGTGCTTCTCCTTGATGGAATTTATCACATTTGAAAAGATTTGTATACTAGCTCTCATTGCTTCTAAATTGCAAGGATCGCATCTGTCTTGTTTACCACTGGCTCCTCAGCCTGGTACAGTGCCTGGAAATATTTGTTGACTGGCTGACTTACTTACTGCTCTCTAATCCATAATCTTACAGGCAACAAACCATAGTCACAGCATTTACAAACTTGCCTAGCCAGCTCCAGAGAGAACTTTTTACAGAATATACAGTAAATACGTGTATATTGCAAGGAATAGAGGAGAAAGAATCGTGTGAATGCTCCATAAATCAGAAGCAACATGCTTTTGTTGCCCATTGCAAAACCTTTCCTGAAGCACTTCTCTGCAATGGCTTCTTCCTGTTAAATGATTTCTGGGCTAGAATATAAAGAAAGCACACGTTGATTGAGGAAAGTTACAGTTTAATGAGGCAAAAAATAAAAACATCCTATGAATCCAGTCCAGCTGTGTGGGTATTTCCTGCCAAAAGATGTAGGAGTTGGAGTAGTAGGGGATGTGCCTGAATGTGAATGGATGTTAGAGGCCCAGATGGTTGCAAGCTATATCAGGAAGAACCAGTGACTGTGCTCATTGCCATGCTCCAGATGACGCTGTTCCTATCGTTATGTACCAAGGGTGAGAATGCTGACTGAGTCATCCCTCTCAGAGTCTTGGATCACATATGTCTCTCTTCACTCCCATTGTGCTTGTGATGATACTTCATGAGATTTGAAGTCCTGGAAGAATAGTCATAAAGATTGAGGGCATAGACAGGAAAACCTTTAGACGGACTCTAAGCAAATAATTGAGCAGAACACATTTGTAATTTAGTTCAAATATGAGTTGCCAGCATCAGAGAGTTGAGTACTACCAGTGCAGACTGAGATCATAAGTAAAAGTCTTCATTCTGCTAGTTCCTTAAGCTCATATCCAATTGACATGATGGCATTTGTTGGATTATGCTCTAGTGTGATGCTACTGGCCAATGTGGACAGACACAGTGAGAAACAACCTAATAGAATGCATTCATTATCATGCCTCCCTTAAAGATATTTTTAAGACATTACTTGTTATATTATCTAGTACCCTCTCCTAGGGTATCTAGTACCCTTCCCTAGGAGGGAAGAGATTTCTTTTTAGAAGAGCTGTATGTGTCCAGAGCAACTGGTTTGTTTCCTGTCTTAAAGAAACTAGAAATTATGCACCTGGTTAGGATTCAGTGTTCCTAGTTAGTAATAAGTGTCTTAGGAAAATGAAGTTCATGGTATTCATTTTTGTACCAGACTTACTTTTGACCCTATATTATGTAACACTGAGTCTATATACATATATTGTGTGTTTTCTTTCTCAATTTTATTAATTTTGAAAGCTAACTTATATCTGTTTATATAGCAAGGTGCAAATAAGTTTATTCCAAAATACTTTCTGAGCATCTACTAAGTGTGAAGAACTCTCTGAAGTGATGGAGATTTCATAGTGAACAAAACTGAAGTGGTTTTGCTCACCATGAAATTGAACAAAAATGTACTCATGGAACTTAAGTTTGTGAAGACATGAAAAGTTTATTAAGGCATTCTAGAAAATAGATACATAGCCTCCCAATGATCTTGAGCAAATTACTTAATGCTTTCAAGTCTGTCTCCTTTTTATTAAACTTGGGCAGAATAACACCTTCATTTTGAAAGATTTTGTGAGGATTAAATTAGATCAAACATGTAATGTATACCTGTCCCATAACAGGTTCTCCATTAATGCCTTTCTCTTTTCCCACATAAAACCATGATATGTTTTGTCTAAACGCTTGTGACCTAAGCTTTGCTTTAGAAAAATGGATGTTTCAGGTTCTCTGTGAAAGATAAGGGAATGGATATTTAAACACAAATTTCATTTTATTAAGAACCCAACCTAAGTCAAAAGGAAGTTGAAAAGGGAAAGGGGAAGCGTAAGTGAGTTTCCCTCTAAAAAGAAAAGGATTAAGAAAGAAGAGCCATCTGAAGGAGAGAGAATTGGTTCTGATAAGTAGAGAGATGACAGACAGCCATTATAGAGGTTCTTCCCAGTTCAGAAGCTTGGCGCTCCCTCTTTCCTATTTAGTATATTTTGGCTCCAGAGAATATATTTGGGAGCAGGGAACCTACAAGGGTAGTTCCTTATTCTTTTTTCTGATGGACATCTTGTCAGGTCTCTCTCTAGAGCTAAGAAAGACAAACAATTCTAACATTTAAATATTTTAAGGAAGTTACACTTAACTATTTTAAGGAAGTTATTTGCTGTTTCATTTTTTTTCTTTTTTCATTTCAAAGGTACTTGAGTGAAAGCCCTTGCTAAGCTTATCTTCCCATTCATCACAGAAATACGATGCATGTATGTCCCGGCCATAAACTACTCACTCAGTAGCAGCCTATCTTATTTGCAGACAAACTACTCAAAAGGAAATACATTCTCCTAAATGCTGACCGTGTAATTTATACATGTAAGCAGCATAGAGCCTGAGTTCCATCAAGTGTTGACTCAAGGGTGCCTGTGAAGGATACCCATAAGCACTCACCAAAATAGACCTCTCCCTTAACAAGGAGTAGTTCTGGCTGGGAAAGGTTTTCACGAGCTAAAAACTATATCCATTTAGCTCATGCTTATCACGTACCTAGAGGGAGGTGGCTTGCTGTAGTAGTGGAAGTTCTTCAGCTTCAGAGTTAAACAAACCCAGATTAAATCCCACCTTGCCACTTTAACCTTCAGCATTATTAAAGGAAGCATTAGGACCTACTTTTCTGGGCTGTTTTAAGAATTCTATTTGACCTTCAACATAAAGAGTTTGACAGAGTGTCTTGTTACTTCCCTGACCTTGTCTTTCCCTCTATGCTGGTAACTGTGGTGTATACAAAAGACAGTCCAGGATAGAAGGATGTGAAGTCACAAGAACATAGAATGAGATGGTACTTGATCAAGTCCTGGTATCTGTGGAATGTGCTTCCAAACCCACAGCTGGGCTTGAGCTGGCCTGAAATACATGGTATGTTAAGAGAATTCAGTAGAACTTGAAGACTGAAAGAATTCTCAAATGTTTTCACTTCATAGGACCCCTTTTCTTCTCTACCATCTGTGGATGTCTCATGAAGTACACACAAATATACGCCAATTGTAGCATAGTGCTTGTATCACTTAAAAATGGTGATATCTTTTGCCCAAGAGAAGAGAGAGATGAGACAAAAGAGCAAGGAAGAAAAAAAAAAAAAAAAGAAGGAAACTAATGTCTATCAAATGCCCACACTGTTCACTCCCTTTGCTGAGTTCTTTCACACAGCACTGTGAAGTGGGTATCATTATTCCCATTTTAACAGATGAGAACGGAGAAGCTCAGAAAGGCAACTTTACCCAAAGTGACACCCTCATAAGTGGGAGTGCTGGGATTTAAACCTAGGCTTTCTGCCTCTTGGTCCAGAGGGAGGTAGAAAGGAACTTTTACTAATGAATCTGTTCAATGACACTGATAAGCTGCTGTGCCATGGTGTCTTCAGGGCTTTTCCTGTCAAGGCATCCAGCGCAGTATGGAAGAAAGGTGACGGGCTTGGGGGTCGGATGTGCCTGTGCCCAAATCCTGGCACTCACCCTTCCACCAGCTGTGTGGCCTGTTTAACAACAGGAAATTGTCCACATGTGGCTACTTCTGCCCAAGGAGGAAATAAACTGCAAAGGAAATTCTGAAGTACCACTAAGTGGTACCTGGTGGTAGTAGAGGGGCATGGCTAAGAATGTGGCCCCAGTACTAGACAGACTTGACTTCTAATCACAGCTCTAATGAGAGACAATAAAACATAGTAGTTAAAAATACAGCCCCTGAGGTCAGACTCTGGTCTGCTGTCCCAGCTCTGACACTGACTAGCTCTTTCTGCTTACCTCTATTTGTCTCAGTTTCTTCATCTGTACAATGGGTATAATAAAAGTATACACCTCAAAGAGTTGTTGTGACCTAGGTACTGTTGAAATATATGTAAAGTATTCAGCACAGTTCCTGGTACATTTTAGATGCTCAAAAAGTGATTACTATTATTACCACTACTACTATTACTAGGTACCTGTCTTTGGGCAAGTTATTCTTTCTGAGCTTCAAGTACCTCTTCTCTAAAATGAGGGTATAATCATACCCACTTCAAAGAAGTGTTTGTGAGAATTCAACTGGAAACTGTACCACACTTAATACCATTTTGATAGGTTTTGTTTTGTTTTGTTTTGTTTTTTTGCGGTACGCGGGCATCTCACTGTTGGGGCCTCTCCCATTGCGGAGCACAGGCTCCGGACACGCAGGCTCAGCAGCCATGGCTCATGGGCCCAGCCGCTCTGTGGCATGTGGGATCTTCCTGGACTGGGGCACGAACCCGCATCCCCTGCATCGGCAGGCAGACTCTCAACCACTGCGCCACCAAGGAAGCCCTTGATAGTTATTTTAATTAGCTAGATGCTCTGATGTTCATCTCTTCTTTGGACCATGACACTCTTCAAATAAGTTTATAGTTCTGAAGAGTTTCCCAAGAAGTAGAAATTGCTGTGTTCATTGTTAAACATCAAGTAAAGAACTGTTTTATTTTTGGAGGCACCAAAGTGAAGAGCACATCTAATGCACACAGCCATCTTCTCCAGAGGTGACTCTATAACACTCTCCCTGTGTCTCCTTCATTCTCATTGTTCAGGAAATTGTTTAACTCAGAAAGTCAGAAAATGCTTTCTACGCTCCTCAAGGCAGAACACATAATCACTGTATTTCCACATAAAAACATCATTGCAATTTTCAACTTTTTCCAATAATCTTCAAAAATTGGGGGACTTCTCTGCATATCTCTCAGCACTAAGTTAATTTGTGTTGGTTTCAATATCACTGAACAAGAACGTATTAGTCCTTCCTTAAGGCAGCTTTGATTAAAGTTATAGTTTCTTCTCTTTAATTTCATATAACCTCTACACCAGTTGGGTCTCCCTGAATCTTAGGATCAAAATAAGATTGATTCAAAGCACTCCTGCACTATGAAATTCAGTGCCTCTCCATCCCAACAACACTTCACAAGATTTCTGCAGACTGGGGGGATACTAAGTGTTCTGGCTCTGAGCTCCTGCTCCTGCTTTATCAGAGGGATTTTTAAAAATTCATTCAACCTACTCTGTGTCAGGCACTGTTCTGGGCTCTTCATATGTGGTACAAAGTGAAACATACAAATCACTTCTCTGTTTTCTCTCCTTCTTCCACACCTTGTCAGTATGAGTGTGGAACATGTGGAACATCTATTCCTCAATTACAAGCAAAAAAGTTTCATCTTACAGAAGGTATCTGGGTCTCCAGCAGATATCACTGGAAGTTTGGGGATGTAACTTGAAGGGGAAGGAGGTAGAAGAGAGGACTAAATTGCCACCAAATTTTTTTTTAGTTATGCAGGTTTTTTTTAGACAATCTTCTTTCCCTCCTTTCTCCCTATTTCAAATTCCTACTATGTTTTAATCCAAAGTAAGTGTGATTTCCACCACCTCCACGAAGGGATTTGCAGAAAATATGAAAAGAGCCCATGGATGAGCCATAAACTCATAGTAGCCTTTGCCTTGGCTACTACAGTGAGATCAAAGGGTTTTTAATTATCACGGGTAAGGATGCCATTAAATTCTTAGCCAGAAGCCAAAATTTCCAGTTTCTGCTTAATGGTGGAGGGGTATGTGAAGGAGGTAGTGTCATACTTCTGTAACCCAGGTTTAGGAGAAACCTCAAGACGTCTTAGGCAGATAGGACTATATATCATCTATCCATCTACCCATGCCTTCATTCATTCATTCACTCAACGAGTCTTCATTTAGCACCCCTCTACCCACAAGACACTGCTTGTGGCAACACAAAGGAGAATATGAGATTCAGTGTCCAGTCTCAGGGAGATCAAAGTCTAGACTTCAACGAAAGAAAAAATCATCATTGAACGGGATCTGGAAGAATACATGGAATTCAACAGGTAGAGATGAAGAAATGGGAATTCCAAGTGAAGAAAACAGTCTCTGTAGAGATGCAGAAACTTGCATCCATACAGCCTTCACTGGCGTGGGGAGTGGCACAGAAGAGCTGGTAAGAAGGGAGCTGCAGGAGAGGAAGTGATGGAAGAGCATCCTGCAGACCTAAGGAGGGGTACAATCACAAAGAGCCCCTTCTCTCACGAACATTCATGATACCAGGCAACTCTTAAAATTTGGACTGTCCTCTGTTGAAATTTGATGCCCTGTAGGAAGATTGACATTTTGAACCATGTTTGCACTTGAGACATCAACTTTCTGAAACCCAGGCTAATCAAATGAAAGATCCAGTCTGTGTATTTTTGTCAGCTCTTGCTCTTGCCTCTGCAGCCACAAATATCATATAGAGAGAAACCACATTCATAAAAGATCCCAGCATATGAAGTACCTAATTTCATTGTTCATTTTGGAGAAGGGGAAAAAGATAAAAATATTGACATGGTATGATATGATTTTTAAATAAAACTATAAACCTTCACAGAATTTCAACTAAAACAAATAAATGAGTAAAATTTTACAATACTAGTTAAAAGAGACCTAAATAGACAATAAGTTCCATAATAGAGAAATCCAAGTTAAATTCCTTCAAAAACTATCAGTCACTTTCTTTGTTTACTGTGACATAGTTTGTATTATTGTGTTGTAACTGAAACCACTATGGTATTAAAATATCCAAAGTCAAGAAACATATTTCTATTTCCAATTAAATCTTCTCTAAGAAAATAAGCGTTTTTTTTTTCTAAATGTGGGTAAAAATGCAAACAACTTCATTCTCACTTTTCAGAGAAAATGTCAGCTTAACTCTAAGCCTACTGAAAAAAGTTTTTTTAAGTTGTTGGAAAGGTCAAGCAGAAGAAAATATTTCTGGAATTTCTAAATTTTGATGACTTTAATCCACAACAAAGTATGTTATATTTTTACTGAAATTTTAAATCTCTTAAAAGACATTTGCAACAAATGTTTATTATAGATGGAAATAAGACTAGAAAATGAATCTAACATTTTTATTCAGTTGCATAAATTAGCCATGATATAGATATAGATATGAATATAGATATAGTAATAGGTAACATATATAATATATATATTTAGGTATGACAGAACATATATGACATACATGTATGTGTCACAACTAAAATCAACTGTAATCTGTGATGGACTAAGGGAAAAAAACAGGAAATAAGCCTTTAAAATAACTGATCTTCTATTACTTTGGTGTTGACATTTTAGGAAAAGCGTGTTTAAGTATAAGAAATTAAAAGAAGTCTTTGTATTTTTGAGTCTAGCGAAATATTACAAGGTTTCAATTAACCAGAACACTCAGAGCTATTTGAGTGTTGTTATTAATTGAAATTTTTCATCACATCAAGATTGACCAAAAGGGGAAAAAAAACTTTTTTAGTGGCAGATATTTCTAAAATGTATTAATGCTTCTTTCTGTATTACTAAGTACAATAACACTATATCTAATTCTTTCTTTGAAGAATGGAGACGTTACTGTCCTCAGGGCTATTACTCAGTGCATCTTTCCTTACTGAGTGGTACCCAGATGTAATTGTCAGAGATGGGCTGAATATATACTGTCTGTGGGGCATAACTGGGAATCCTTAGTATCCTTCAAATGAGGTTGTTTGTTTGTAAATTAATTTTTTCATCTAAACATGACATGTTCTGGAAAAATTAATTGAGGATACTGGTTAATTAGGTTTTTGTTTTACTATAACTGAACAGATTATAAGTGGCTAAAAGGAAATAGTGTGATATTGTTAATCTGTGGAGGAGGGAAGAGTAATGGTAAATTTTCAGACAAATTTTGATAGATTTAAACCATTTTGAGCTTTCTTCAACTTAGTGTTTAGAGGAATAGCTTAAGTGGAGAACCTAAGACCCTTTATACTTTCTGGGAACCTTTTAAATGCTTAATAAACTCTGGCATATGTTGATGTGGGAAAAACTAGGATCTTAAAGAAATTAATTTTTTTCTATACACATAACATCTATCTAGAATTAGAATCAATTTCAATCTGTCTAATGAAATATCACTATCATGTTGCTTTTATCTTTGAAACTAATAGATCATAATGTATTATTTAGTAGGTTGAAATAAGTTCAGGCCAAATCTCTTTTAAACATTAATTTAATCTATTTTGATATATATCTGACATTCAGGAGGAAGAAAATGTAAGGGATAGCAGAGAATCCATCTTTAGGAGATTGAGAAAAACTTCGTAGGCAATTTAAAATTAATATTATCAAATCACTCTTTTGCCTGTAGTGACTTGGGACATAGATTAAAGACATATTTCCAGTATAGGCGATATAGGCAATCTGCCTAAAGTAGGGTGTAGAAATGACTCAACACCTCCATGAACTCAATGGACCACCAAACTGTTCTAGTCCTTCAGAATTTAGAAACAAGATATGAATGTGGTGTCAATTTGTAATTCATCAGACAAACCAGTGAACTCATTAGTAGAAATATATACTTTTAGAACTGCTAGAAATGTTTTAACACTCTTAAGGTCTTCTATTGTTGAATCCTTTCTTAGACTTTGAAAATTGAAGGTCATCTTTTTTATTGTGATTATATAACTTTGGTTGAATAGATCTCCTAATATGGCCCTACCATATTAGGGCCCTACCATTGTCAACCCTAGAGCACATAAAACAGTCTGTGAATTCATCAGCAATCTAATGGTACCTTGGAGTTTTGCAACTGCTACCTGAATGGGCCAGATCCAGATTTGCCTTGTTTTTCTATTGTTAGGGGAAGTCCATTAGATTTTACATTTCATTATAGTGTAGCCTTATCAAATTACTCTTTCAAAATAATAAATAGTTCTTTCAGATACTGTAGACACCCAAATACATATGGAAAATAATTTACTCAGCTAATGGGATTTTGCTGATTTTTTAAATTATTAGTGTATATTGAGTTCTCACTTCTACATGTTGTCGCTAAAATCTCAATTCAAGTTTGGGAACCAACACACTGCTCCTATTGGCACTGGCTGACCACTCCACGCACAATCTTCATTTGAATTTCTTTTAGGTAACACTCCCTGACAAGTAGGTCATAGTCCCTGATGCGATATCACCATAGTGGCCAATTTTGGCCACCTGGGTTCAAAATTTATAGTTTTCAATATCCACAAAGTCCTTTTGATCAGATTGGAAATCGCAAAAGGAGTTAACTGAGAAGGCTTAAAGTAGACCTGTAACTGAATTGTCTTTGGATGTTTCTAAACAATTTATTGAAGTACGAAAGTAAGATTACTTTGTAATCATGGGTAGCTTTTTCATTATCGTATTAGTTTACTAGGGTGTCCAAAACAAAGTGCCACAAGCTGGGTGGCTTAAACAACAGAAATTTATTTGCTCACAGTTCTGGAGACTAGAATTCTGAGATCAAGGTGTCAGAAGGATTGGCTTCTTCTGAAGCCTCTCTCCTTAGCTTATAGATGGTTGTCTTCTCCTTGTGCCTTCACATAGTCTTCCTTCTATGTCCTAATTTCCTCTTCTTATAAGAAATCATATTGAATTAGGGCCCACCCTAATACTTCATTTTAACTTAATTATCACCTTAATAAAGACCCTATCTCCAAATACAGTCACATTCTGAGCTACTGGGTGTTAGGCCTTCAATATATGAATTTTGAGGGGACACAATTCAGACCATAACAGTTACTAATCTCAACTCATTAGAAACTGGTTTCTCATTATCCCTAGTGGCTAGATTCAGCATCCTGGACTTGCTTTGGAGCCTTGATTTCTCTGCCTTATAAGTCCTTTTTTTTTTTTAACATCTTTATTGGTGTATAATTGCTTTACAATGGTGTGTTAGTTTCTGCTTTATAACAAAGTGAGTCAGCTATACATATACATATATCCCCATATCTCCTCCCTCTTGCGTCTCCCTCCCACCCTCCCTATCCTACCCCTCTAGGTGGACACAAAGCACCGAGCTGATCTCCCTGTGCTATGTGGCTGCTTCCCACTAGTTATCTATTTTACATTTGGTAGTATATATAAGTCCATGCCACTCTCTCACTTCCTCCCAGCTTACCCTTCCCTCTCCCCATGTCCTCAAGTCCATTCTCTACATCTGCGTCTTTATTCCTGTCCTGCCCCTAGGTTCTTCAGAACCTTTTTTTTTTTTAGATTCCATATATATGTGTTAGCATACGGTATTTGTTTTTCTCTTTCTGACTTACTTCACTCTGTATGACAGACTCTAGGTCCATCCACTTCACTACAAATAACTCAATTTCCTTCCTTTTTATGACTGAGTAGTATTCCATTGTATGTATGTGCCACATCTTCTTTATCCATTCATCTGTTGATGGACACTTAGGTTGCTTCCATGTCCTGGCTATTGTAAATAGAGCTGCAATGAACATTGTGGTACATGACTCTTTTTGAGTTATGGTTTTTCAGGGTATATGCCCAGTAGTGGGATTGCTAGGCCATATGGTTTTGATTTAGGTCATCCCAAACCTGGTCTCCTATCCATACTGTGACTATTCTCTGCCTCTGTTGCTGTTATTGAAATCTCTTTACTGCTTACATACCTTTTGCTCCTCTTACATTCCATATGGTTTCTAAACTCAAGTTCATTACAGTGGTTTCTGTAATAACCAAAAACTAGAAACAACCCAAATGTCCATCAATGGTTTAATGGATAAATTGTGGTATATACAGATGATGAAATACTATACAGTGGATAGAATGTAATAACTATTGCTACTTACTCCATGGATGAATCTCACAAACATAATATTGTATCTTTTGCTACCTACTTCATAAGGACACTTAGCCCACAGAGTCCATGAGTTCAGCAGTAACCATTCAGAGTCAATTAATATTTATTGAGTACCTACCATGTGCCAGGCATTGTGGAAGTGCTTTCATACATACTTAATTCTCATAAATTTATGAAGTAGAAATATAGTATTTCTATCCTGTTTTCGGAAGATAAAATGAAGCCTTAGAGAGAATAATTTATAAAAGAGCTGGGATTTGAAACTCCGGTCTTCTGACTCCAGTCCTGGTATTTGTGCCAGCATGCCACACCATGCAATCCTTCTTTCCCTTCCACTGACCATGGAGGCTACACCGGCTCCATTAGCTGTTAATCCCATGGCCACACAGTGACTGAGGCTCATCACTCCAGTGTCTCTCCATACTTTCCCTAACTCCTCTCCCCAGAGTGAGAAAGACTGTTCATCCTTTTAAGGAACCAGAGGCATGAGGGAGGATCCAACTCACACACTGCTGATGACCCCCCAGAGGACTATCAAGATAAGAAGAGATGCCAGAGTCTGATCCAGAATTTTAGAATAGAAATGCCCAAAGCCTCAGCTTCTCTCTTAGAACTGTTTCAGGAATCAGGCAGGTGGAGTACCTTAGCTGAGACCTTTTTGGCTAGTAGCTTGTGAATTTAGCCTAGTTTCTGTAATTTAGTTTTCCTAAGTTATATCAACAAAACTGGAGCATTTGGTGACTGGAGAACAAGCTGGTAAAAAACTTGCACCTGCCAGAAAATGAGGAAAGATACAAAGAAGGCTACTGAGTAGTCAGACTCCAAGTCCACAACTCTTATTCAAAAATTAGTAATAGAGTTTGCCTGAAACATTCATAAAGGGGAATTCAAGTTCACTAGTTACTAGCCCTCCTCTAGAAAGAAAATGGACACAGTGAATGTATTTCTGAATTTGCTATCTCAAATTCAAAAATTTGGTAACAATATATTTACCACATGGTCTTTACATCTATTTTTTTAAAGAGATGGGATTCAATTTCTTTGCTCTAAGATAACAATAGTCAATATTGAAAGGCCTCCAATTTGGTAGGGGGATGGAATTCTTTCTTCTGACTTGTGTTTTTACTTGGTAAATAGATTTTACTTACTAGGGGCAAGACATTGGGGGATGCATCTAATCACCGATAAGAAAAAGAGTTTCAGAGGTAATCAGATCAATTCAAGGGAACTGTTTCATTGTCTTAACCACATATTTATGTACAGGAATTCTTATTTGTTATATTTTCTTTGCAAAACTTTCCAATCAAGAACATGTGGAAAAGATGGGAGTGATAAAGAAACCGATTTTTTGTACATGGTTCCTCCCAAGTTTCCACACCACTATCCTTCCACATTTTACTATCTTGTATACTGTACCACCTTGACTAATTTCAAGCACTTAGAAACCAGACCTCAATACCTCTTCTCCTAACCCCTCCCAGAAGGAGGCCATGTCTCACCTCTCCCTATGCCCCAAACACCACTGATTCAGCAGAATTTCAGCAACTATTTATGCTGGTGATGAATGATTCTCATAACATCTTACTTTCTCTTAAGTGTTGGATATGTATCCATTTGTGCAAGTAAGATACAAGTAGTCTGGAGTATTTGTACTTGGGAGGATATTTTTTGAAAAGAAAAAAATGACAAAGTAATCTTTAGGACTTTGTGTTTTCAGTCTTTTTCCTTTTGCTTAAAAATAATCCCCCTCCCCCAAATGCCTGTTTTGCAAATCATCTGAGGTATTTAACAAGGAATTGAAAATAACAAAAGTAACCCTGTAATTACCATTGCATTTTTTTGGTTACATATTTTACGCAATCATCAAAGGCCTCTCAAACGTAAATATATTTATATAAATATAAATAATAAATTTTGGATTTATCATACCAGAAAGGAAAATGTATCATACCAGAAATTAAACATTACTTCTTAATTATTGAATATGTATTATTTATGTCATCCTCGGCATAAGCCAAACCAGGTCAAAAGAAAACAATTTTTTTGTTTCTGGGAGGAGCTTAATCTCCATGCACAACTCAGGAATTTTGGGTATGGGCAATCCTGTTCCTCAAGTGACCCACTGTGAAATTAGAAAAAATGACAAGGAGTGCTTTGGGACCAGTTGGTGACTCTGGTCATTGAGGGCTGATTTTTTTTTAATAAAAGTAGAGATAGAAGTGGACTCAACTTCCTCAAAAGTGCTCCTGGATGGTCAAGAACACACCCTGAGACAGGAGAGACTAAAGTGCTTAGGCCTATTTTCTGAGGGAGAGACCACATTTTAAGAGTCACATCAGTTTTACACACCAGTGTTTTCTGCTTCAGGCCTAAATGTTCCAGGTTTTCTGAGGGTGTTTTAAGAACTACAAGATGAAAGCTACTGATTGGGCACCCATTATGATTGGTGAGTACTGTTAGGGGAGACTCCTGAATGGGAACAAAAATAGTAAGAGCAGCATTGGTGATAAGGAGGCCTGTTAAGGCAGGAACAGCTGCTGTGGAGGTGCTGAGGAGGTGATGGAAGCAGCTGCTGCCAAAATGGACTACCCAGAGGTGAGAGAGAGAGCAGCCCCAGGGACACCACACTAACTATGGAGAAGACACAAACCCAGGGTCACCTTATGCACCAGCACAGTGGACACGGTTCAGACGGCCCAAGATACTCTTTAGGACCCATAAAATTGTTTTAATTATATCTTTCTTAAAATCAGAACCCCCTAAATGACTATTAAAATAATGAATGTGTCATAATAAATTCAGTCTGGATTATATTTTTCTTGATACAGCTTAATCATAAAATATAGTCTTCTACATTTTTTTTATAGAGGAAGAGGCCCATGAAGGCAAAAGTTTGAGGGCCTATAAAAGTCATAAAGACCCCCTACACCAATCATTCAGGCCAAGGACAGTGTGTGTGCATGCAGGGGGCGTGGAATCCCAGCGACTTTCATGTGTGGAGGTTTAGAATTAAAGAGATTGTTATCCACGACTCTCCCATCACCACATACACATACACCACACACAACAAAAGTGCCAAATAGCACATAACACACACCAAGGGCATAGGAGTTATATAGTAGAATGTAATTAGAATCAGTCCTCATTCACCTCAGAAGACTTCATTGCAAAGGTGATGGTTTGGAGAGTCATCTGGGAAAAACAATGCTAGAGGGGAAAAAAAAAAAAAAGTAAGAGAGAAAGACATGGAGAATCAACAAATCAACTAGATGTCTTCCTTTTAAATGCCATGTGTCATTATTTTAACTAGAGGCATCAATTTCCTTACTGCAACTTGACTACCCTTATTAAGGAATCAGTAATCATTATTTCCAGCTATAAACAGATCACTGAACCAATGGTGAATTCATATGACTTTTCAATTCCTCATATGCATTGCTAGTTAAGAAAAGAGAGCATTCCATCCATGCTTCCCAATTGTTTACATCTAGATGTGTGCTTCCTTCAGTATGTTTAGAACCAAGGATTGACCAGTATGCTCAGATTTAGTTCTCTATTTGTACCACCTTTAAAATTTACAAAACATTCTGTTGGGGGCAGAGATGAGTTAAATGTTACCGTGATAGAACCAGCATGGTTTGAACCCTACTCTACGTTGGAAGAAATCTACAGGAACACACAACTAGGAGAACACATAATATGGTAGGCAAAGATCACCACCATTCATGGAACATTGATCTGACGTTTTCCCATGTTGAAAGAGAAGTTTGAAGAGAGCATGACACTTATCATGACATTTACCTTCCCCAGTAAAAGAAGGTTATCCTGGCTCTGCACATGAGAGATGAGAATAGCCATCAGAAATTAGCCTTTTTGACTTCCGGGTAAGATGGCGGAAGAGTAAGACGCGGAGATCACCTTCCTCCCCACAGATACACCAGAAATACAGCTACACGTGGATCATCAACTCCTACAGAACACCTACTGAACGCTGGCAGAAGACCCCAGACCTCCCAAAAGGCAAGAAACTCCCCGCATACCTGGGTAGGGCAAAGCAGAGAGATTCCCGCACAGAGGAGCGGTGCCGAGCGGCACTCACCAGCCCGAGAGGCTTGTCTGCTCCCCCGCCGGGGCGGGCGGCGCTGGAGCTGAGGCTCGGGCTTCGGTCAGAGCGCAGGGAGAGGACTGGGGCTGGCGGCGAGAACTCAGCCTGAAGGGGGCTAATGTGCCACAGCTAGCTGGGAGGGAGTCCGGGAAAACTCTGGAGCTGCTGAAGAGGCAGGAGACTTTTTCTTCCCTCTTGGTTTCCTGGTGCGCGAGGAGAGGGGATTAAGAGCGCCGCGTAAAGCAGCTCCAGAGACAGGCGCGAGTCGCGGCCGAAAGCGCGGAGCCCAGAGACGGGCGTGGGACGCTGGGGCTGCTGCTGCCGCCGCCAAGAAGCCTGTGTGCGAGCGCAGGTCACTGTCCACACCGCCCTTCCGGGAGCCTGTGCAGCCTGCCACTGCTGGGGTCCCGGGATCCAGGGGCGGCTTCCCTGGGAGAACGCACGGCGCGCCTCGGGCTGGTGCAACGTCACGCCAGCCTCTGCCGCTGCAGGCTCGCCCCGCACTCCGAGCCCCTCCCTCCCGCCCGGCCTGAGTGAGCCAGAGTCCCCGAAGAGGCTGCTCCTTTAACCGTGTCCTGTCTGAGCGAAGAACAGACGCCCTCCGGCGACCTACACGCAGAGGCGGGGCCAAATCCAAAGCTGAGACCCAGGAGCTGTGAGAACAAAGAAGAGAAAGGGAAACCTCTCCCAGCAGCCTCAGAAGCAGCGGATTAAAGCTCCACAATCAACTTCATGTACCCTGCATCTGTGGAATACATGAATAGACAACAAATCATCCCAAATTGAGGAGCCAGGAGTCAGTGCTGTGCCTCTGAGGTGGGAGAGCGAACTTCAGGACACTGGTCCACAAGAGACCTCCCAGCTCCACATAATATCAAACGGCGAAAATCTTCCAGAGATCTCCATCTCAACACCAGCACCCAGCTTCACTCAACGACCAGCAAGCTACAGTGCTGGACACCCTATGCCAAACAACTAGCAAGACAGGAACACAACGCCACCCATTAGCAGAGAGGCTGCCTCAAATCATAAAAAGTCCGCAAACACCCCAAAACACACCACCAGACGTGGACCTGCCCACCAGAAAGACAAGATCCAGCCTCATCCACCAGAACACAGGCAGTAGTCCCCTCCACCAAGAAGCCTACACAACCCACTAAACCAACCTTAGCCACTGGGGACAGACACCAAAAACAACGGGAACTACGAACCTGCAGCCTGCAAAAAGGAGACCCCAAACACAGTAACATAAGCAAAATGAGAAAACAGAAAAACACACAGCAGGAGAAGGAGCAAGATAAAAACCCACCAGACCTAACAAATGAAGAGGTAATAGGCAGTCTATCTGAAAAAGAATTCAGAATAATGATGGTAACGATGATCCAAAATCTTGGAAATAGAATAGACAAAATGCAAGAAACAGTTAACAAGGACCTAGAAGAACTAAAGACGAATCAAGCATCGATTAAAAACACAATAAATGAAATAAAAAATACTCTAGATGGGATCAATAGCAGAATAACTGAGGCAGAAGAACGGATAAGTGAGGTGGAAGATAAAATAGTGGAAATAACTGCTGCACAGCAAAATAAAGAAAAAAGAATGAAAAGAACAGAGGACAGTCTCAGAGACCTCTGGGACAACATTAAACGCACCAACATTCGAATTATAGGGGTTCCAGAAGAAGAAGAGAAAAAGAAAGGGACTGAGAAAATATTTGAAGAGATTATAGTTGAAAACTTCCCTAATATGGGAAAGGAAATAGTGAATCAAGTCCAGGAGGCACAGAGAGTCCCATACAGAATAAATCCAAGGAGAAATACACCAAGACACATATTAATCAAACTGTCAAAAATTAAACACAAAGAAATCATATTAAAAGCAGCAAGGCAATGGGCCTCCCTGGTGGCGCAAGTGGTTGAGAGTCCGCCTGCCGATGCAGGGGATACGGGTTCGTGCCCCGGTCTGGGAGGATCCCATATGCCGCGGAGCGGCTGGGCCCGTGAGCCATGGCCGCTGAGCCTGCGCGTCCGGAGCCTGTGCTCCGCAACGGGGGAGACCACAACAGTGAGAGGCCCGCATACCACAAAAAAAAAAAAAAAAAAAAAAAAAAAAAGCAGCAAGGCAAAAACAACAAATAACACACAAGGGAATCCCCATCAGGATTACAGCTGATCTCTCAGCAGAAACTCTACAAGCCAGAAGGGAGTGGCAGGACATACTTAAAGTGATGAAGGAGAAAAACCTGCAACCAAGATTACTCTACCCAGCAAGGATCTCATTCAGATTTGATGGAGAAATTAAAACGTTTACAGACAAGCAAAAGCTGAGAGAGTTCAGCACCACCAAACCAGCTTTACAACAAATGCTAAAGGAACTTCTCTAGGCAAGAAACACAACAGAAGGAAAAGAACTACAATAATGAACCCAAAACAATTAAGAAAATGGGAATAGGAACATACATATCAATAATTACCTTAAATGTAAATGGACTAAATGCTCCCACCAAAAGACACAGAGTGGCTGAATGGATACAAAAACAAGACCCATATATATGCTGTCTACAAGAGACCCACTTCAGACCTAGAGACACATACAGACTGAAAGTAAGGGGATGGAAAAAGATATTCCATGCAAATGGAAACCAAAAGAAAGCTGGAGTAGCAATTCTCATATCAGACAAAATAGACTTTAAAATAAAGACTACTAGAAGAGATAAAGAAGGACACTACATAATGATCAAGGGATCAATCCAAGAAGAAGATATAACAATTGTAAATATTTATGCACCAAACATAGGAGCACCTCAATACATAAGGGAAATATTAACAGCCATAAAAGGAGAAATCGACAGTAACACAATCATAGTAGGGGACTTTAACACCCCACTTTCACCAATGGACAGGTCATCCAAAATGAAAATAAATAAGGAAACACAAGCTTTAAATGATACATTAAACAAGATGGACTTAATTGATATTTATAGGACATTCCATCGAAAAACAAATAGCTCTGGAAATAGTGATTTAATTATAATTTACAGAAATCATTATATAAATTAAAAAAAAAAAAAAAAAAAGAAATTAGCCTTTTTGTGGCCAGTTTCCCGCAGGTGCATGTTAAGTCCAGGGTCTGGAATTTATGATACATAATTTTTCAGTATATGCAATACTGAATATCATTTCATTTCAAACAGTGTTGCTAAAATGATCTAAATGGCAGGTATTTGCTTACATGTATGTATGTATGAAGAAATATATTCAATACATTCACATTTGTAAACTTGATTGTAGTTTGTCTATCCTTAGAACAGTCATCCTAAAAAAAAACTGTTTAATCTCCAGTATTGTAAATATAAAATTTGGGGGGAAAATGCATGAAAATGTTAGGGTTGCTATTTAAACTTTCTTGTTTCTGTTTTTTCTCAATTTTTGGCAATAGCATATATTAATTTTACAATCAGAACAAAAGGAAGGCTGTTATTTAAATTCATCTATTAGCTAATTTAGGGTTAGAGATGTCTAGTATTGTAGTCTTTTACTCTTCCCCTAATTTGATATATCTCCGTTTCTTCTGTTTAATATCTTTGATAAAGAGCCTCTGTATTATTGTCAATAGATTAAGAATAATAAAAATAATTTTTAAGTTACAAACTCCACAGTAGCAGTAATAGAATCTGCAACTAGAAAATTGCTTACAAATGGACTGTGTTACTCTGAAATTACTTATTTTATTTCATGTGTCCAAAATAGATCTCAGGGGCTTCCCTGGTGGCGCAGTGGTTGGGAATCCGCCTGCCAATGCAGGGGACGCGGGTTCGTGCCCCGGTCTGGGAAGATCCCACATGCCGCGGAGCGGCTGGGCCCGTGAGCCATGGCCACTGAGCTTGCGCATCTGGAGCCTGTGCTCCGCAACGGGAGAGGCCCCAACAGTGAGAGGCCTGCGTACCGCAAAAAAACAAACAAAAAAAAACAAAAAAACAACAACAACCAAAAAAAAAAAACAACCAAGATAGATCTCAGGAATATCCTAGTAAAGATGGCATTTCATGGCATTGAGTTAGCATTTAATAATAATTGGAGAGATGCTAAAGCTTATAAGCCTATTAAGATCTACAGAACAGAAAAAATTGTGTGTATGTGAAATGTTAGGTTCATTTTCTAAGAAGATAGGACAAACGAAAACATTTTGTTAGAAATGTGCTCATGAGTGAAGTTACGGATGGCTGATTCTTATTGACCATTGCAGACTAAAGAAAATATTTCTCCAAAATATATGCTTAGATCCATACTGTGCAATTATACTGAAAAGTGGTTGCTGCCCCAAACTTGGGTGATACCATTGGAAACCCTGCATTTAGGTCAGTTGATGAGGGCAGAGTGGAAGAGCCCTCCCACCCCTAACAAAGCTGGATGGAGAGAGAACAGTGTGGTAGAGAAGGAAGCACACAGACTGGGAGGTGGGTCTGGTTCCCATCCGGGCTTAGCTTTGAGGCCTTGGCCAAATCACACCATCTCTGAGCCTCAAAGCCCAAAAATGTCTAGCAAAGACAGTAATACCTATGCCACAGGGCTCTCATGAGATCAAACAAGTAAAAACATGCAAAACACCCAGCAGAGTGTTCAGCACACAGTAACTTCTCTAAATACGTTAGATCCTTCCCTGTGAGACAGGCCTAGAGCCCACACCTTCTCATCTGAGGATACCTCATAGCTTCACAGCCTGGTATCCAGCCTCAGAAGATCCTGTGACTTCCAATATTTTCTACTCTGTTTCTTATATTCTATATTTAAAAAAGAAGAAGAAGAAGTGGGCCAAAATTGAGTTTTCTTAATAAATGTTAGTGTCACTTGCTACACTCTGTTTCATTCATTTATGCCTGGTGCTATAATAGAAATTAATTAAAAAGATTATTCTCAAGAATTATTATTTGTTAGAAAAGCTACTATTTTATATATTTCATTTGTGAAGAAACAAAATGATAAAAGAAATTTTTTAAAAATCAAAGAATTTTCCACAGCAAATCACAAAAAAAGAGAGATGTTTCCCTTTATGCTGATACTGTTTTCTAAACAATCAAAAACATCTCAAGAGATTCAGTAAGGAAGTGGGAAAAGGTGATTTTGAAGTATTATTTGAAAAGAAATAGGCTGAAATAATTGCTAGAGGGTGTCATAATGCGATAATCAACTTGTAAAGTTTCACTATTGTGGCTAGAATGACGTATTTAGAAGCATACCGATTTAATGTAATCTAAATCCATTTATATGCTTGAGTGTGTAGTCAGTGTATATTTCCTTTTTGCTGTCTTCATGATGTTTCAAATAATAGATTATGGTGTAGTTCTATTTAGAAAATTGAGCTTGAACTTTGGATAATTATGTGTATATATTTCTTACAATGTTTTAAGACACTGAATTAAAAAAAAAAAACCTGCACAGTTGAATTACTGTCAGCCCTGCAGAGCTGCTGATAAGCCAAGTTGTATAGTTTCATGAATTGCCAACTCAGTTATCAGACATTTTCTGAATTCTAGAAGCATTATCCCACAAGATAAATGGACAAGTCAGAAATGACACAGCTTGATTTTAAGGTACAAGGTGGAGGTGGCAATACAGTCTGGGGGAAATCTTGGTTTGATATATGAGTGCATTCATGTGATTTGGCAGTGGTTTTAGACACCATGGAGATGTCACGTGGCCGACCTTCCTGCTCTGTTCTCGGACTATACCACACTTGTGAAACAGTGAGGCTCATGGGGTAATAACTCAAAAGCCAAAAGGCTGTAAAGCAAAAAAAGTCGCTAGCAGGCACTAACCTGGGTGTCATGACTCTTTTCAGGTAGTAGGTGTAACCTTGAAGAAAAAGTGGCACTGTCTTCAAAAAAGTGACCTGACCCTGGCTTTGGTGGGTTTTTCTGCAAGAAATAAAAAGCACCGCATGTGTTTATTATACATCCTTTCTAGCTGACCACTGCTTTGTTCTAGAGTTCAGCATGAAAGGACTAATTTTTGTTTTCTTTTGTTTTTGTTTTAGTGAAATGGCATGTCCGTTGCTAATTCTAGCTATTATAGTTGCACATGTGAAAAATACCTATACGTAGTTTATAGATTGGTAGCATTTCAAATAAATGGTATATTGAAATATTGACCTGAAATTTTTTGAGATGCTTATCAATTGATATTTTTTTCTTAGCCCAAGAAAAGAGTCTGAATCATTATTTTTTAAATTTTACCTTGTAACATTAGATATGTTTTAAACAATATATTACGAATTTAAATATAAGCATGCCACTTTGTTTATTGCTATATTATTAAACCTCTTGGAGCATGGAAAGAATTCTTCACAAATGATTTTGCTCTTTTGAAAAAAATAAGCTGCAAAAATATTTGTTAAACTATATATAATCTGTCAATGAGGGTAGCTTATAAAGGTATACTGAGCTTACAGTATGTAATGTTTTATCCAAATAATTTTTATATTTTGAAAAAATGTCAAATAGTTTAAGAGTGCCATAAATCTTTTCCCAGAATTCAGAACTGTATGTATCTCTATTTTAGGAAGATGACATTGCTTCATTAAAGGAAAAACCTGGATCATTATGCACCCCAATTTGTATGCAGTGAATCACTGTTGCCCTTTATTCTTCCAGAATTCAGTTAATCTAAGGATTGTGCCCATATAAACTTTTCAGAACACATAAGAAAATTACCACTGTTATATCTGATGAATAAAATCTCTAATAGTTGATTTTCTATCATAGAAATAACATATTATCATTCAATAATGCTAGTTTTTAAGTTACAAACCAAAGAAACAAACTTTCAGCATTGTAAAGTGATTCACACATTTTTAAATGTAGTAACTATACAGAAAGTTTTTCTTTGTTCCCATAAATAAAAGCTGCCACTCATTACATTTTAGAAAGGCAATGCCTGAAAAAATGGACAATGTTCTGCTTCTTAGAGTCAACCTACCTTTTAAATACTTAAAGCCCTGTGTAAACCAAAGATCATAATGTAATTCTATCCTCTTTAGTTGCATAGAGACTATCAAGATTTATTAACCTCTGGAGTTAATAGTGACCATAGCTCTTAATTCCCTTTCAGACAATGGACCCTCATATGTCCATTTTGTTTCTTTGCCTATATCTCTGTGTGCTACATTTTTATTTTAAGTAGATTTACAACACAGATATTGACGTCTGCACCTAGTATAAGGTTGTTTTCTCCAGAGAGGCTCTACCCAGAGACCAAAGAAAATGGAAGGTTTTGTTTTTGAAGTGTTTAAAGATTATTTAATTTTTACATAGCATGAGCCGTTGCTAACTGGGTTGGGAAGGTGATATTTTGTTTTTTGTTTTTTTCCCTTATGCCCTATCTACTCTCAAAAACTTAATAATCTGGTAAACTAAAACCCCAGAAAACCAGCATACCCCTTTACAGTCCATAGTTATGCTTGTATGAGGCCAAAAATTTGTAGATGTCAATATATCATTGCCTCTATTATTAATCATCCTTTATTTACACCTGGATTTATGAGATTCTCCAATTAAAAGACATTTCTAAAATGCTATTAAATTTTTTTGATCTCAAGAACATTGAGAGTTGCAAATTTTTTTCATACTACCTCCCCAAAATAAACAAGCTGGGTGAATTCCTGTGATGTTAGGCTGCCGAAGAATTTTTAGAGGTTTTATGACACGTTTACTTTTTATGCCCGATCCACTCAAAAATGACAGACTCCAGAGATCACTGAGCAGAAGTCCTCTGTGGGACAGAGACCCTGATCCTAATCCCTAATCCAGACTCCTCACTGCCATTCAAAACACTTAGGGATTATATAGGAATAAGTTTTAAATGAACATAACAGGCAATCTATAGTGTTTTTAAATCAGTACTATAAAAATTGTCATGTCATGTAAATTGCCTTAAAATATATTATACATATAAAATACTATGTTAAAATTAAATGTAATATGTCAGCTGTAAAGGTGAAAAAGTAGCTAACTAAAAAGTTCACAAATAATCTTTTTTCAGATTTTGTGTGTTTTCTCCTCAGCCAAAAGCCTCAAGATTCACTTGCAGCAGCCTACCTCTTCATTTATGTTGGATTGCTCTTTAAACATTAGAATATCTTGTGATAAACAATAAGTTAAAGATTTCTCCTGACACAAGTCATTGTTGATTTCACTGTTATAGGGAAAAGGCTCTAGGGCGGCAGATAAGGCTGTTGCCATGGTGATGAAGGAGATACCGAGGGAGGAGTCTGCTGAAGAAAAGCCCCTCCTTACTATGACATCACAGGTGGGCAGACCCTTAGGGTTCCTGTAGGAAGCTGACATATGTTAATATATCAGATATTGTGATTCTTAACTAGAAAAAAACAAAACAAAACATTAACTCGATCCAATTTTTTTAAAAACACAGTTTCAATGAAACAATTATACAATATAAAATGAAAACCAAAATTGCTAAAAAAAAAAGGAAAATTCCATCATTTAGTTACTTATTTGTGGATATTAATTTTCATTACTAAACTTTAGTTAAAGAAAGAAAAAGAAAATATATGTGCAAGTAAAACATGTCGCTTCTTTATAAAGGAGTCTTGTTAACAACTTTGGGAAAGAAATAACAATTAAGCTAATGGTACATTTGAACAACAACCAAAAAAAAAATCAAATTCCTATGAATAAATACAACTTATATTGCATACATATGTCAGTTTACCAGTAGAATATCTAAAATTTCGTAAGTGTTAAATATATTTATGTTGTGACTATGCATACTACGTATGTCTATACATATTTATGTGGATAACTAATTTACAGGAATGAGCCAGAAGTCCCTGAGTCTCCATGCAGAAAATGGCATTTGTGGCCCCTCTTCTACTAGTGACCTTGACAACAAAACTATCGTCCCTATTAAAAGCACATGAGGGGCATTTTCAGTATTTATTATAATAAGTATAGAAAAAGATTTGCATTTGTATGCAAACACACACTGAGAATGAATCCTGTATGTCCTCAGGGACTTTTGAAACACCCTGTAAAATCCACATACATATGTATGTATAATATACTCATCACCACTCTGTGGAACTATCAGTTTTAAATTCTTAAATGCAAAATTACTTACTTGCATTTATCTTATAATTTAGATTAGATTGTTATCTTAAACATTTCTTTTTTTTCTCCATAATGCACTAGTAAATACAGTGATTCAGTTCCAATTATATGAACATGTCTAGATTTAGAAAAATGTCCATTTAAATTCCTCATGAAAGGCATTTATATCAAAAGCTAAATTATGGCAACTTATTTTTAGAATATCATCAGATCACATCCCCAGCTGCTGCCAACATGTGTGGTTTCATTTCATTCTAAACACTATGCTGTAAGTAATGAAAATTATAATAACATATAACATCAAAATTGAATAATAAAAAAGTTATAAAGATTCCCAGGACTTTGGGATAATCTTATGTTGTGAGGTTTTTGTTTTTGTTTTTGTTTTAATCCAAAAGAGGAGATGCTTCTTCCCAATGACACATAGTAATAGTTGGAAAGAAATTTGCTTAATGTTTACCAAGGCCTCCATTCTTTACTTAGTTTACATAGTAAAACATATACAGTTTTACATTGATCTCCTGCCTTTGTAGAATCCATATCCAAAATATACAGTCCACAGTTCCTCAGGTGAATGTTATGGGAGGTGAGAACCACTTGGAGTTCTCAGCTAATGGTAGAGCCATATTCATCAGTAGGTAAAACCTATCCAAATTTGCAATTGGCATAGTTGTGCTGCAGCATATCATTTCAGGACATCACGATTTAGGACAGGCTCTAGTGCCCAAAATTCTTTTTCTTCAAAACCATGCATTGCTATGCACTTTCCAGTAATCCTTTTCAAATGTCCAAAATTACCACTATAACCTAAACTTTAATCTAAATTTAATGTAAAATAAGAATTTTGATTTTTTTAATTAGAAAAGAAACTGTAATTATTACCATTTTCTCATATTCAGAACATTTGTGTGTACCAATTTCCTTCTTTAATCCCTGTCTAATGTTGCATTAACTGTTTTTGAGGTAATAGTTACAATTTTACTGCATGAAGATGATATAATGCTTTCTTTGATGCATCATATACTTGTTGCATAGTGACTAGTTTATGAATCAGCAAATGGAGAGTTCTGATTCATAAAATGCAGTGCACCTATTGTGTTGATAATCTTATGGAATTAATCCTGTGACAGCTGTGATACAATTATTTCTCAGTCAAATGTGGTTTTATTAGTTGATATACTTTTTCCACTATACACAAGTGGCTTCTTCCCTGCTATGCACCAGTGGCATGCACAAGCCAAAAAGCAGCAGAATGATCTGAAAAAGTGAGTACTTCTCATGGCAACCACAGCATCCAATCTGTGTACCATACCACATTCTTACTCGTTATCTTGTGTGAATGTATTAGTGTCTTGAAACATGTCTGTCCCATGTCTCCTGTAAAGCCCCTATGACATAGTGCTACATACTGCAGGACACATTGACTCATCTTCATCACTGGTGTGTCGATGCCAGCTGCTCATTCACAGATTCCAGAAATGTCTGAAACTAATTGCCGCTCTCTCAGTAATGTCTTTAGGACAATCATAATTGATAAAATACAGAATAAGTCCTTGAAACACTGAGTCCCTAATTTGTTTAGTAACTGTTCATTCCACAGATTGGTAAGTGTAGAATAGTTTATATTGAAGCATTTTTGTATTATGTGATTATTAGGATCACTTTTAGATAGATTTAGCCAAGCATACTCCAGTCAAGTCATTTATAGTACATTGAACAAATTGAACAAAACAGAAGAGTTGGCCAGGTGACCTGAACTCAGAAATTGTCGGACCCCTGAGAATTGCTCTTTTTATTTCATTTAATTATTAATTCTTTGCTAAACAATGTGTCAAGCTCTTCATAGTAGTTCAAGTTCATGCTGTCCTACACTAACACTTTAAGTCAAACAGTATGGAAACACATGTGCATTGATGAGAGTTTTGAAGGGAAAAAAATATGTGAAACATGAAGTCTTAGAGGAAATAGAGTTTCTCTAGACCTGTGCTGTTCAATACAGTAGCTGCTAGCCACACGTGGCTATTGAGTGCTTTGTGGATACCCCGAATTGAGATATGCTGTAAGTATAAAATACATACCAAGTTTTGAAGATTTAGTCCAAAGAAAAATAATGTAAACTATCACATTAATAATTTTTATATTCATTACATGTTGAAATAATATTTTGGATATATTGGGCTAAACAAAATGTGTTATTAAAATTATTTTCACCTGTTTCTTTTCACTATTTTTAAAGTGGCTACTAGAAAATTTAAGATTACCAGGCTCTCGTTATATTTCCATTGAACAGTACTACTCTAGACTGTAATGGTATAAATAAATACAGTTTGAGGCTAGAAGGGCAAACTGTGCCAGAAAATTGAGCATATCACAGAAAAAAATTTTATTCTTCTTTATGAGAATGAAATGGCTTTAGGGAATATTTTTCTCTCATAAGGAACCTTCAGAAATTTTCATTTTAACCACCTCCCCTGGTACTTTTGTAAGTAAGGAATAGCCCATTCATTTTTTGCTGTAGAGCACAGTGTCTTAAAACTACATGTTCCAGACCTCTTCTTGTCAGGGGAATTTTTTTAAACTCAGGCTTTGTTTTTCTATCTGTCCCCACCCCTTATAGTTTGATACTGATTTAATATTGTGTCTGATAAAGATAAAAAAGTAATGTCCTTGATTGGAAAAACATTCACAAGGCTGCTAAATACAGTCTTGTTTGGGTTTTCAGTTACTAACTTTAAACAATTGCTTTAATTATATTCTCCTTCCTGCCTTGATGTTAGTACTATCCAAGCTGTAAACAATAATATTTGTTCATTTCCCCATGAATAGATTCACATTTTTATGTCTAACTATCCTGTCAGGAAAATATTTGTTGTCAGTTGGTTGACATTTAGATCAAGTCAAAGAGTTGAAAATTATCACATGGTTATCCTTTACAGGAAGATCCACTGAGACCCATATAAAGAACTGGGGGATGGGGCAGTACCATTAGTACTATTAGCTCACAAGAAATTAATTCAGTCGGGTAGCAGAATTACTATGACAAAGCCTTCAAAGGCTGAATACTAAGGGGTGCATAGTAATGTTTCAGTTTCCTCTTTTCAATGGATTGAGTCAGTCAACTTAGTTTTAATATGGTGGCTATTTTGATGGGCTTTGCACACGTTTCTAAATTTGGATAGGACTAATAAAGCCATAAACAATAGTTTAATTATAAAATTATGAATGAAAACCTACTTAACAAATGACATATATTGTACTTTTAATCAAGAGAGTGCAAATAATAAAGGAATTTTCAAAATGCATAAAGATATGTCTATTGAAAGCATATTTGTGTTTTTATTTATATAAAAACAATCTTAATTTTTCTATTATTTAGGTGAGATAAAAAGACTGGTATTTTTTTACAAACTTTTAAATCAACATTACAAATATGAGATATTTGTCAACTGTTTTTTAGCTTATTAGCTTCAGTGTTTTAACTTTTAAAATCATTCTTTAAATACTAAAATGTTTAAAAATAAAAACGGAATATTTTACTTTAAAACAATAGATAAAGATCATCAATCTGAAGTGTAAAATTATAGAATAATGAGTTATTATCCTATACAGACCTTGTTTTCTCACCTAAAATGTATTTTGGTTTGGAGTTAATTCTTAGTGATATAAGCTATCACAAACTTTAGCTCTATATTTTTTAATGAAACACCTAAGCAATATATTGTTTAAAGATAAATAAACTTAGGGCTTCCCTGGTGGCGCAGTGGTTGAGTCCGCCTGCCGATGCAGGGGACACGGGTTCGTGCCCCGGTCTGGGAGGATCCCACATGCCACGGAGTGGCTGGGCCCGTGAGCCATGGCCGCTGAGTCTGTGCATCCGGAGCCTGTGCTCCACAGCGGGAGAGGCCACAGCAGTGAGAGGCCCATGTACCGCAAAAAAAAAATAAATAAATAAAGATAAATAAACTTAGACTTAAGTCATAAAACAAGCTATCTTTAATACACTGGAGCTTAAGTGGCAGGCAGTATTTAAAAACAAAATACTCTCCTTTCATCTTGGTTAAATATTCAGCTTAGATCATATAATAATTTAATTTTTTAACATTTAAATTAAGGAAATTCAAGTTGAACTAAGGCAAATGTATTTTTAGACAAAGTTTTAAAACAGACAATAACTCATTAAAGGTGGATGATATTGTCTGCATTCTGCTCAACACTAAACACAGTATTGATATAAAATAAGAACCAATTTTGTCCTGTGGTGGCTATTAGCCACATCAACTGACCGGTCTGACTAAGTCATAAGTAAATTGAAGGCATTTGACTGAATATTTCATTTACAACCTATGATTACAAGGAAGGTGTAAAGGATCAATAGTCTTGAATTCTGAGTGACAAGAAGCTCCTACATGTGAGTTCTCACCTGTCTTCTTACTTCTGCTACTTCCTTTTGTTTCCATGTCCATTGACTGTGTAAGGGCTTTCTCTCAGAATCTCCAAATTTGAATCTCTGATTTAAAATCTCTGAGTGAGGTAGTGGTGTTATTTCTTAAAGTACCACTGGCTTCCCACTTGCATTGGTCCATGTCCTGCTTCCAAAGATGGAATGAGGCAGGTCCATGCCTTTATTTCAATTTTTCTCATTAGGCATTCATTCTTGGCATTTTTGACTTCTTGGTAAGAAGCCTTGCGTTTGGAAATGTTCCTTTAGATACCTCTAGGTTTCCAAGCATTTCAATGATGTGACAGTGGGGGAAAGTGGACTTAGATTTGTGGTTTAAAATTTGCCAGGAATTTAGTAAACATTTCTGAGGACCACTGGCCTCTCTATGAGTTGATCAAACCCCATATGAAATTGAGGATGCCCATGCAATCATTCTTTTATACAATTCACCATTCAGTTGGACTGTGTAAAATCAGTCAACATTTATTAAACTGCCACTATGAGATACAAAAATTAATTGGATTAGGTCTCTACCTTCAAAGAGATCATAGTCTAGTGGGAGGAAACAAGTGAAACTAAGGTTATAAAATTGGGTAAAGCATGGGAACACGGAGATGTTGTAAGAAGGCACTTGCTGCCTAGAGCTGAAGAAGGTTCCCAGACAATGTATCAATAGAACAGGGTCCTGAAAGAGAAATAAGAATCTGTCACCATTAGAAAGGCCTTTGAACTAATCTAAATATTGAAAAGAGGACAAAGAAGAATAATAAAGGAAAATTTTAAATGTAAAGTTGAAATAAAGGCCTTAGCAACAAATGAAGTGAGTCATTTTAACTCAGTTAAGATCATCTGATTGGACCACAATTGCAATCACTCCCACTCAGTTATTCAAAAAAAAAAAATTGGAAACTTTTTGACTCACTTTTATTATTTTTATAACATCAACGTACTCTGTGCCAGAAGGATGAAATGAGGTAAGTTCATAAACTATTTCAAACTGAAGGAAGTAATTCTAAGAGGAAGTCAATAAGCTCTATCCTACCAATGAATAAAGACAATAAATGGCATACAATTTGGGAGTAAAGCTTAGGGGAACTATTTGGGGGATTCAGTTCAGTTTGCAATATTACTTTATGACCTAAAAGGTTTGCTTGTTCTCAAGTCACCATAGGAAAACCATAAATTTGTTTGAAAATCAGGAGGGAGGCATGTGAAAAGCCATTCTTATCTATATAAGTAAAAATAAAATGGGACTTAATAGGGCTAAAATAATGATTCTTAAATTCATCTGACTGAAGATACAGTTCAAAATTGGACTGTTTGAGATAGATATTTTTATATCTTCAGTTTCTGCAAAGTCACTGTCCCATTTGGTAGCCATTTATTGAGCCCCTCTTATATGAAGACATTCTATTCAAAGTTGTGAAGGATATAAATATGAGTAAGGAGTAAGACATAGCCTCTTACCTCAGAGTTAATAACAAAAGATTTTTTTTCATGATATTTCCTATTTCATCTTCCATATCTCAATCAAAACCCAAAAACCTTCAGTTCCCAAATTACCTTTCCATGCTATCTGAAATCTGACCTTTCATCCTCTTCACCCTTGAGCCCTGCCACTATCCCCACTCCAATCTCAGCATTTGCCGACAGCTAAACGGTGCTCTAGCTTGAAAAGCACAGACTCAGAAAATAATGTGAAGTTTCCTCTTTGATTTGTATCTATGGAAGAAAGTCACAGGAACAGCTCAGTTATGGGAACGGGACAGACATGTTATGGGAACAACTCTAGTCCAGGGGTGAAGTGTGGTCACAAATAAGACAGTAGGTGTAGAAAAGACCTTATGAGGAGAAGCCACACCTTGGGCTCTCTAGTGCCTCTCTGAATAACCTTCTCTTTGGTATTCTTTTCTTCCTATGCTGAGAAAATCTGAGTGCTAGAAGTGCTTTCTCTAGAAAATAAGTCTTTAGTTTGAATGAGGAGAGAGACTCAAAAAAAAAAAATCCTATTACAGACTTGCCTAAAAGGATAGGCCTTTCAATTAATTGTGCCTTTCCTTTGTTTTTCCGTTTAGATATTTATGTGGAAAGGTCTTACTTTCTAGAATTCTTTTATCAAATTTAGACTGTAATTTTTCAGTGTTTGCAATTAAAAGTATCTGCAGAAATCTAATACCCTGGTCTTCTAAAACCATATGTAATCTAAGTCTATTCTACACACCTACTCACAGAGCTATGATTTGGAAATAAATTATTAGTCCTTTTATTTACAAAGGAATTTAATTGTATCCAAAGTAAAGAAAAAGTATAAGGGGGCTTTTGTGGAATATAAATCATATGTACCTTTTACATAATAATGGATATTTCTCAAGGCCAGGACTAAGAGAATAAATTTTCTTAGTTATCTATCAGTAACATCAGACTTCTTCAGAGAAATAATGGCTAACAAAGAGAGTTATGACATCACACATATGTCATACGTATTTTAAAGTTGAAGTTGTATTGGTTGTATTGAGTTTTTGCACCTTTTTTACTTTAGCCTAAGTCAATAAGACCTGGTAGTCAGAATGCACAACGTAATAAATGTAAGCCTGTTACAATAAATTCTATGAGTATAGTGTGGTGCCATATTTGATGGTGACCTTCATCTTCCATGATGTTTATAGCACAGCAGAATCCAGCTCTCCCTTGACAGCCATGAGAATGACACAGCCTGGAGGTAGACATTGTTTCTACATCAAGACCACATCACCATGCTGATATCATACTAGATGGGTTCAATATGCTAAACACATATGGCTAAAAGGTCAAGTTCTCCCAAGAAATACACATTAATGTATGAGTCTTAAAGAAATTGCATAAACACAGTTTTTACATGAACTACCTATACATGAAAAACAGATCCCAGAAAACTAATCACATTTTCAGAAGAGCTGGCATAAACCATGGCATTTACAAAAATTCTAATATGTTTTATCCCCAAAACATGAAAAGCTCATAGTCCCTCAACATTAAAAAATATTTCAATATAAATAGGATGGGTGATATGCAAGAATGTTCAAATTCAGAAAACAAAATGCAAAGAAACTCAAGAGTTTTGTTCATGGATTAAAGGAGCATCCCCCCAAAAAAGGTTACAACCAAAACAGACCTCAGATAATTTAGAGAAATCTGTGTCTTTATACATAGTAACACTAAAACTTATAATTGAAAATTTTTCTATCTCTATAACTTGAATATTAAAAGAAAATGAGCATTCTTAATGCTTAGAACCCTCGATAACATGTACAAATTAATATGAGTGAAATTAAATTGCCAACTCTATCTCAAAATCTTAGACTTTAGTGAAGATCTGAGATTTATCCATGTTAAGATAATAGTATGAATGTGTAAAAGTACCAAAGGTGCCTCTTGGTTTTCAGTCCCCGAATAATCACTAATGCTTCCATATTCCTCCTTCACCAATAATAGAATTGCATTTTTTCTTCCCATATTTACCATTATTTAGGTCTCTTGTCATGGTCCATAAGCTCTAAGCTATAATACCACTAACATTGCCAGAGAAATAATGAAGTGAAAGTGAGTCATAGAAAATATTTTGATTTGGTAATACTTCAAAACACTTCATTTGTTATTTTATGTGTCTCTTAAAATACAGCCTTGCAAATAAGTATTTTAAAATCTAGAGATTTTTTGGCACATCTTTTTCCTATAGCAAGTAGAAAACTAGATGACTATGCCCATTTTAAGAAAGGCCAATATAAAAACTCCCAAAAACTAAGACAGTTCTTTTAGGGACTAACCACTTGTGTTATCTTAAGTGTAATTTTCCCCTTACTCTTAGAAACAGAACTTAAGGATGTTTGGATTCAAAGAAGTGCAGAATAACTGAAAGTAAATAGTTGGCTGCCACTGATAATGAGAACTAATAAAAATCAAACTGAAAGATTTCTGAAATTAGAGAACAAACCAATGGGGAAATATAATTGAATTGACAGAGATCTCTTTTACATACAGATTTTCACAAACATATATAATAGATACCTGTACAGTTAACAATATTTCCTACTCTCTCAAAATACTTGTTATGCACTACAAAAGCATCCCAAGGAAATGTAAGGAAGGGCATGTGCCTTTAGGTGACTTGAGCTTTTTAAGAGAGAGAGAAAAAGAGCGTTTATTCACGCACACGGATCTCTGTGTGTATGCATGCTCTTACCACATAGCAATGACTGACCAGTCCTAAACAGAATGTGTCACCTCAAGGTCTGAAGCCATGGTTCCAGGTCTCAGTGAGACCTTTTTATCCAGATGAAGAGTGAGATTGACCCTTAGGAACTGTGATTCAATAGGTGTCATATTCTACATACTGAAATTAGAGAATAATTCCAAAACTGTTCTAGGAGGAGAAAAAAAGCTTGAGGTTTAAAAACTGAAGTTGGCTGCATCAAAAATATGACAGTGCTGAAAGGCTCATTCCCCATCCCCTGATTTTTTTTTTCTTTCTTGCCTCTATCCCATTACTTATTGATTGATTTATTTTTTGGTAGGCTTGCTATTCTCATTTTGTTGCAAGGCTGCATTTTAATTCATCTGATTCTGCAGTTGGACAAAGTCCTTTGACACCTGTGTTCATTTATTCCCAGCTGGTGAATGAACAGCAAGAAAGCAGACCCCTCCTGAGTCCCTCCATCGATGACTTTCTCTGTGAAACCAAATCGGAGGCAATAGCAAGGCCAGTAACGTCCAACACAGCCGGTAATTCTTTCACTTTTAACTTATCCTCAAGTGGAGTTAATTTTCATGATAGAAAAATGCACATTTTCTTTCCACAATGCATTTTAAGTGGAGAATAATGTTTGCAAAGAAATGAAATTTTAGAATATATACTGTTCAATATAAACCAATAAATTGCTTTTCTTTATAATATAAGAAACTCCAATGGATATTATCCAACCAATTTTGATAAACATTAGAGTACCACTATTAGCAATGAATCATTTTTCAATGCCAATTTTCATATTTACATCTTCGCATCTCAAGTCACATCATATAGGAATTCTTTAAAACAAAAGCATCTCTTTCAGAGTAAGGTTTTTCAAGTTCTGGCTGGAAATATTTTGTATGACAAAAGTCCAGTAAAATAAAAATATAGGCAACCCCTTCAAGTGGATTGAAATCACAATTAAAATGTCCTAGAGACTTGGGATATTATTGAGACAATTTTATTTTTTTGTCATATAAATGGATTAGTTGCTCCTTCTTACAACAATTTATTTGAACATTGTTCTGGAATTAAATATGATCAAACAGTAAGCTATCTGTATAGGGACTAATAAGTTGCCATCCAATGAGTGAATGCAGGATGCCAGTTTATCAATCACACCTTCTCCAGCATCCTCTGCACCTAAATTCTCACTAATTCGAAAACTAAGTCACTTAGGTACAGCCCACCCTGAGGCCACAACGGAAGATTTGACTCAAAAGCTACTTGTCGCCTTCTGGATCAGCGGCAGCCTTTCTGCATTGGTTTCATTCAGTCAACATTCACACTCAAAGGCATGTTGTTCAAATAAGAAAAAAGAATGATGTCCAGAATCAAACAACAAAGGTTATATTGGATTGCAGGAGAGAATTTAATGGGGGCAGGAGAGGTTAATTATATACTGTCTTGTTAAAGTTCATTTCATTTCCCCATCATGTCCTCAGCCTGCTGCTTCCTGGCATAGTTTTATTATACTTTTAAGTAAATGAAGAAAATCACAGGTGAAGGAAATTGTGATTTTTAAGAAATGCTAAAAATTACAACAATAAGAGTAACTAACACAAGATAGAGGCACTTTATGTGGGAGTGTAGTCTACAGTCTCTGGAATTAAACTTTGTGAATTCCAACCCCAGCTCTGCCACTTAGCAACTCTGTGTCCTTGAGCAAGTTGCATAAGTAAGTCTATTTCCTCATCTGTCTAATAGTAGTAAGATCTATATCTCATAGGTTACTTGGGAAGATTAAATGAAGCAATCTATGTAAGTGCTAACACCATGTAAGCTCTAACAGATGTTACCATTACTGTAAGATACCAGGTGAAAACAGTACACCCAACATTTCCCTTTTCAAATGTGTTAACTTTCTTTATATCACACCAAAGCAATCATTTTCTAAATTCAACTACTGCTTTGAGTAATCAAGCAAATAAAATTGTACTTGGTACATTTTAGGCAGGAAATGAAACAAGTTCAGATCCTGTCAGATCAGTTTCATCCTCCTTACCTATGAAACTGGAGCTCACCCCTCCAAAACTGAGCTACCCCCAGAAAAATACAGAGGAGCCTTGTGTCTCTAATTGCAGGAAAATCCATGAGAATGGGGTACACTGAGAAATTCCCGCTGTTCTAAGAAAAAGCTGCAAAGCCTAATTCTCGGATCTTGATTCCAGTACCCTCTACAACTCTCAGGGAGGATGGAACTAAGTCACATAGGAAGGGCTCACCAGAGAGAGCAACATAATATCCAACTCAAAAGCTGCTTTTCACTTTGATTTTTCTAGCAAATAACAGAGAGAACTATGAAATACTGGAGGAAAAAAAATCAAAAAAATATGTCATTTCTTGCAATCCCAGTACCTACAGTATTGCCTTCTGTATTAGTTTCCTAGGCCTGCCATGACAAAATGCCACAAAATGAGTGGATTAGACAACAGAGATTTATTGCCTCACAATTCTAGAAGCTAGAAGTCCAAAATCAAGGTGTCAGCAGGACCATGCTTCCTCTGAAGATGCTTGGGAAGGATCTGTTCCAGGCCTCTCTCCTGGTTTCTGGTAGCTCCTTGGCTTGTGGAAGCATAACTCTAATCTTCACATGACATGTGTGCATGTCTCCCAGTATGCATGTCGGTCTCTGTGTCCAACTTTCCTCTCTTTATTACCACCCTACTCCAATCTGACTCATCATAACTAATTACATCTCCATTGACCCTATTTCTAAATAAAGTTACATTCTGAGGTACTGGGGGTTAAAACTTCAACATATGAGTTTTGGGGGGACACAGTTCAATCCATAACACCCTCCAAAGTAAGAAGACAGGAAAAATGGTATGTTGAGACTATGGGTTTTTCATTTCTTGGCCTCAGCATTCAGTGCATCTGAGTCACACAGATTTTTATCCTTAAGGAAGACTCTTATTTGATAGTATGTTCTTTTTTAATCTTAAAAATATATGTCAGGGAGGGCTTCCCTGGTGGTGCAGTGGTAAAGAATCCACCTGCCAATGCAGGGGACATGGGTTCAAGCCCTGGTCCAGGAAGATCCCACATGCCGTGGAGCAACTAAGCCCGTGTGCCACAACTGCTGAGCTTGTGCTCTAGAGCCCATGAGCCACAACTATTGAACCCACGTGCCTAGAGCCCGTGCTCCGCAACAAGAGAAGCCATTGCAATGAGAAGCCTGCGTACTGCAACGAAGAGTAGCCCCCACTCGCCACAACTAGAGAAAGCCCATGCACAGCAACGAAGACCCAACGCAGCCATAAATATATATATATATATATATATATATATATATATATATATATATATATATATATATATATATATATATATATATATATATGTCAGGGAGACCCTCAAGATGGCAGAGGAGTAAGACGTGGAGATCACCTTCCTCCCCACAAGTACATCAAAAATACATCTACATATGGAACAACTCCTAGAGAACACCTACTGAACACTGGCAGAAGACCTCAGACCTCCCAAAAGGCAAGAAACTCCCTGCATACCTGGGTAGGGCAAAAGAAAAAAGAAAAAACAGAGACAAAAGAATAGGGACAGGACATGCACCTCTGGGAGGGAGCTGTGAAGGAGGAAATGTTTCCACACATTAGGAATCCCCTTCACTGGCAGAGATGGGGGGTGGGAAGGGGGGAAGCTTTGGAACCATGGAGGAGAGCACAACAACAGGGGTGTGGAGGGCAAAGCAGAGAGATTCCCGCACAGAGGATCGGTGCTGACCAGCACTCAGCAGCCTGAGAGGCTTGTCTGCTCACCTGCCAGGGCAGACGGGGGCTGGGAGCTGAGGCTTGGGCTTTGGAGGTCAGATCCCAGGGAGAGGACTGGGGTTGGCTGCGTGAACACAGCCTGAAGGGGGTTAGTGTGCCCCAGCTAGCCAGGAGGGAGTCTGCAGAAAAAGTCTGGAATTGCCTAAGAGGCAAGAGACCGTTGTTTCGGGGTGTGCGAGGAGAGGGGATTCAGAGCACTGCCTAAACAAGCTCCAGAGACGGGCGTGAGCCGCAGCTATCAGCGCAGACACCAGAGACGGGCATGAAATGCTAAGGCTGCTGCTACAGCCGCCAAGAAGCCTATGTGCAAGCACAGGTCACTATCCACACCGCCCCTCCCAGGAGCCTGTGCAGCCCACCACTGCCAGGGTCCTGTGATCCAGGGACAAAGTCCCCAGGAGAACACACGGCACGCCTCAGGCTGTTGCAACGTCACACTGGCCTCTGTCGCTGCAGGCTTGCACCACATTCTGTACCCCTCCACACCCCAAGCCTGAATGAGCCAGAGCCCCCTAATCAGCTGCTACTTAACCCCATCCTGTATGAATGAAGAACAGACACCGTGAGGAGACCTACACACAGAGGCGGGGCCAAATCCAAAGCTGAACTCCGGAGCTGTGGGAACAAGGAAGAAAAAGAGAAATCTCTCCCAGCAGCCTCAGGAGCAGTGGATTAAATCTCCACGATCGACTTGATGTACCCTGCATCTGTGGAATACCTGAATAGACAATGAATCATCCCAAAATTGAGGCAGTAGTTTTTGGGAACAACTGTAGACTTGGGGTTTGCTTTCTGCATCTAATTTGTTTCTGGTTTTATGTTTATCTTAGTTTAGTATTTAGAGCTTATTATCATTGGTAAATTTGTTTATTGATTTGGTTGCTCTCTTCCCTTTTTTTAATATATATATATTTTTTTCTTTCCTTTTTCTCTTTTTGTGAGGGTTTATGTGATGCTTCTTTGTGTGATTTTGTCTATATAGCTTTGCTTTTACTATTTGTCCTAGGGTTGTGTTGGTCTGTTATTTTTGGGGGTTTTTTTTTCTTTTTTTAGTATACTTTTTAGCACTTGTTATCATTGGTGGATTTTTTTATTGGTTTGGTTGCTCTCTTCTTTCTTTTTTTATTACTTTTTTATATTTAACATATTTTTTATTTTAATAACATTATTTTATTTTATTTTATTCTTTCTTTTTCTTCTCCCTTTTCTTCTGAGCCATGTGGCTGACAGGGTCTTGGTGCTCTAGCCGGGTGTCAGGCCTGAGTCTCTGAGGTGGGAGAGCTGAGTTCAGGACATTGGTCCACAAGAGACCTCCCGGCTCCACGTAATATCAAATGGCAAAAGCTCTCCCAGAGATCTCCATCTCAGCGATAAGACTCAGGTCCACTCAACGACCAGCAACCTACAGTGCTGGACACCCCATGCCAAACAACTAGCAAGACAGGAACACAACCCCAACCATTAGCAGAGAGGCTGCCTAAAATCATAGTAAGTTCACAGACACCCCAAAACACACCACCAGACGTGGTCCTGCCAACCAGGAAAACAAGATCCAACCTCATCCACCAGAACACAGGCACCAGTCCCCTCCACCAGGAAGCCTACACAACCCACTGAGACAACCTTACCCACTGGGGCAAACAACAAAGACAGTGGGAACTACAAACCTGCAGCCTGCAAAAAGGAAACCCCAAATGCAGTAAGGTAAGCAAAATGAGAAGACAGACAAATACACAGCAGATGAAGTAGCAAGGTAAAAACCCACCAGACCAAACAAATGAAGAGGAAATAGGCAGTCTACCTGAAAAAGAATTCAGAGCAATGATAGTAAAGATGATCAAAAATCTTGGAAATAGAATGGAGAAAATACAAGAAACGTTTAACAAGGACCTAGAAGAACTAAATAGAAAACAAACAATGATGAACAACACAATAAGTGAAATTAAAAATTCTCTAGAAGGATTTAATAACAGAATAACTGAGGCAGAAGAACGGATAAGTGACCTGGAAGACAAAATACTGGAAATAACTACTGTAGAGCAGAAAAAAAAAAAACATAATGAAAAGAATTGAGGACAATAGGGAGGATGGGAGGGAGGGAGACACAAGAGGGAAGAGATATGGGGACATATGTATATGCATAACTGATTCACTTTGTTATAAAGCAGAACCTAACACACCATTGTAAAGCAATTATACTCCAATAAAGATGTTAAAAAAAAAAAGAATTGAGGACAGTCTTTGGGACAACATTAAACCCACAGACATTCGAATTATAGGGGTCCCAGAAGAATAAGAGAAAAAGAAAGGGACTGAAAAAATATTTGAAGAGATTATAGTTAAAAACTTCCTAAAGTGGGAAAGGAAATGGTCAGTCAAGTCCAGGAAGCACAGAGAGTCCCATACAGGATAAATGCAAGGAGAAACACACAAAGACACATATTAATCAAACTATCAAAAATTAGGGGCTTCCCTGGTGGCGCAGTGGTTGAGAGTTCGCTTGCCAATGCAGGGGACATGGGTTCGTGTCCCGGTCCGGGAGGATCCCACATGCTGCGGAATGGCTGGGCCCGTGAGCCATGGCCGCTGAGCCTGCGCGTCCAGAGCCTGTGCTACACAACGGGAGAGGCCACAACAGTGAGAGGCCCGTGTACTGCAAAAAAAAAAAAAAAAAAAAAAATTAAATACAAAGAAAATATATTAAAAGCAGCAAGGGAAAAGCAACAAATAACATACAAGGGAATCCTCATAAGGTTAACAGCTGATTTCTCAGCAGAAACCCTGCAAGCCAGAAGGGTGTGGCAGGACGTATTTAAAATGAAGAAAGGGAAAAACCTACAACCAAAATTACTCTACCCAGCAAGGATCTCATTCAGATTCGATGGAGAAATTAAAACCTTTACAGACAAGCAAAAGCTAAGAGAATTCAGCACCACCAAACCAGCTTTACAACAAATGCTAAAGGAACTTCTCTAGGCAGGAAACACAAGAGAAGGAAAAGACCTACAATAACAAACGCAAAACAATTAAGAAAATGGTAATAGGAATATACATACTGATAATTACCTTAAATGTAAATGTATTAAATGCTCCAACCAAAAGACATAGACTGGCTGAATGGATACAAAAGAAAGACCCGTATATATGCTGTCTACAGGAGACCCACTTCAGACCTAGGGACACATTACAGACTAAAAGTGAGAGTATGGAAAAAGATATTCCATACAAATGGAAATCAAAAGAAAGCTGGAGTAGCAATTCTCATATCTGACAAAATAGACTTTAAAATCAAGAATGTTATAAGAGACAAAGAAGGACACTACATAGTGTTCAAGGGATCAATCCATGAAGAAGATATAACAATTGTAAATATTTATGCACACAACATAGGAGCCCCTCAATATATAAGGCAAAATGCTAACAGCCATAAAAGGGGAAATTGACAATAACACAATAATAGTAGGGGACTTTAACACCCCACATTCACCAATGGACAGATCATCCAAAATGAAAATAAATAAGGAAACACAAACTTTAAATGATACATTAAACAAGATGGACTTAATTGATATTTATAGGACATTCCATCCAAAAACGAGAATACACTTTCATCTCAAGTGCTCATGGAACATTCTCCAGGATAGATATATCATGGGTCACAAATAATGCCTTGGTAAATTTAAGAAAATTGAAATCATATCAAGTATCTTTTCTGACCACAATGCTCTGAGACTAGATATCAATTACAGGAAAAAATCTGTAAAAAATACAAACACATGGAGGCTAAACAATATACTACTTAATAACCAAGAGATCACTGAAGAAATAAAAAAATACCTAGAAACAAATGACAATGAAAATAGGACGACACAAAACCAATGGGATGCAGCAAAAGCATTCTAAGAAGGAAATTTGTAGCAGTACAATCCTACCTCAAGAAACAAGAAACATCTCAAATAAACAAGCTAACCTTACACCTAAAGCAATTAGAGAAAGAAGACTAAAAAACCCCAACATTAGCAGAAGGAAAGAAATTATAAAGATCAGATCAGAAATAAATGAAAAAGAAATGAAGGAAATGATAGCAAAGATCAATAAAATTAAAATCTGGTTCTTTGAGAAGATACACAATATTAATAAGCTGTTAGCCAGACTCATCAAGAAAAAGAGGGAGAGGACTCAAATCAGTGAAATTAGAAATGAAAAAGGAGAAGTTACAACAGACACCACAGAAATACAAAGCATGCTAAGACACTACTACCAGCAACTCTATGCCAATAAAATGGACAACCTGGAAGAAATGGACAAGTTCTTAGAAAAGTAAAACGTTCCGAGACTGAACCAGAAAGAAATAGAAAATATAAACAGACCAATCACAAGCACTGAATTTGAGACTGATTAAAAATCTTCCAACAAACAAAAGCCCGGGACCAGTCGACTTCACAGGCGAATTCTATCAAACCTTTTGAGAAGAGCTAACACCTATCCTTCTCAAACTTTTCTAAAATATAGCAGAGGGAGGAACACTCCCAAACTCATTCTACAAGGCCACCATCACCCTGATACCAAAACCAGACAAAGATGTCACAAAGAAAGAAAGCTACAGGCCAATAACACTGAGGAACATAGATGCAAAAATCCTCAACAAAATACTAGCAAACAGAATCCAACAGCACATTAAAAGGATCATACACCATGATCAAGTGGGGTTTATGCCAGGAATGCAAAGATTCTTCAGTATATGCAAATCAATCAATGTGATACACTATAAAACAAATTGAAGGAGAAAAATCACTAGATCATCTCAATTGATGCAGAAATAGCTTTCGACAAAATTCAACACGTATTTAAAATAAAATCCTCCAGAAAGTGATCATAGAGGGAACTTACCTCACATAATAAAGGCCATATATGACAAACCCACAGCCAACATCGTTCTCAGTGGTGAAAAATGGAAACCATTTCTGCTAAGATCAGGAACAAGACAAGGTTGCCCACTCTGCTGCTATTATTCAACATAGTTTTTGAAGTTTTAGCCACAGCAATCAAATAAGAAAAAGAAATAAAAGGAATCCAAATCAGAAAAGGAGAAGTAAAACTGTCACTGTTTGTAGATGACATGGTACTATACATAGAGAATCCTAAAGATGCTACCAGAAAACTACTACAGCTAATCAATGAATTTGATAAAGTAGCTGGATACAAAATTAATGCACAGAAATCTCTTGCATTCCTATACACTAATGATGAAAAATCTCCAAGAGAAAATAAGGAAACACTCCCATTTACCATTGCGACAAAAAGAATAAAATAACTAGGAATAAACCTACCTAAGGAGTCAAAAGACCTGTATGCAGAAAACTATAAGACACTGATGAAAGAAATTAAAGATGATACAGACAGGTGGGGAGTTATACCATGTTCTTGGAAGAATCAACATTGTGAAAATGACTATACTACCCAAAGCAATCTATAGATTCATTACAATCCCTATCAAACTACCAATGGCATTTTTTCACAGAACTAGAACAAAAGTTTCACAGTTTGTATGGAAACACAAAAGACCCCAAATAGCCAAAGCAATCTTGAAAAAGAAAAATGGAGCTGGAGGAATCAGGCTCCTGGACTTCGGACTATACTACAAAGCTACCGTAATCAAGACAGTATGGTACTGGCACAAAAAAAGAAATATAGATTAATGGAACAGGATAAAAAGCCCAGAGATAAACCCACACACATATGGTCAACTTATTTTTGATAAAGGAGGCAAGAATATACAATGGAGAAAAGACAGCCTCTTCGGTAAGTGGTGCTGGGAAAACTGGACAGCTACATGTAAAAGAATGAAACTAGAACACTCCCTAACACCATACACAAAAATAAACTCAAAATGGATTAATGACCTAAGTGTAAGTCCACACACTATAAAACTCTTAGAGGAATACATAGGCAGAGCACTCTATGACATAAATCACAGCAAGATCCTTTTTGACCCACCTCCTAGAGAAATGGAAATAAAAATAAACTAATGGGAACTAATGAAACAAAAGCTCTTGCACAGCAAAAGAAACCATAAACAAGACAAAAAACAACCCTCAGGATGGGAGAAAATATTTGCAAATGAAGAAACTGACAAAGGATTAACCTCCAAAACATACAAGCAGCTCATGCAGCTCAATATCCAAAAAACAAACAACCCAATCCAAAAATGGGCAGAAGACCTAAATAGACATTTCTCCACAGAAGATATACAGATTGCCAACAAACACGTGAAAGGATGCTCAACATCACTAATCATTAGAGAAATGCAAATGAAAACTACAATGAGGTATCACCTCACACCAATCAGAATGGCCATCATCAAAAAATCTACAAACAATAAATGCTGGAGAGGGTGTGGAGAAAAGGGAACCCTCTTGCACTGTTGGTAGGAATGTAAATTGATACAGCCACTATGGAGGTTCCTTAAAAAACCAAAAATAGAACTACCATATGACCCAGCAATCCCACTACTGGGCATATACCCTGAGAAAACCATACTTCAAAAAGAGTCATGTACCACAATGTTCATTGCAGCTCCATTTACAATAGCCAGGACATACGAGCAACCTAAGTGTCCATCAACAGATGAATGGATAAAGAATATGTGGCACATACATACAGTGGAATATTACTCAGCCATAAAAAGAAACGAAATTGAGTTATTTGTAGTGAGGTGGATGGACCTAGAGACTGTCACACAGAGTGAAGTAAGTCAGAAAGAGAAAAATACTGTATGCTAACACATATATATGTAATCTAAAAAATATATAAATAAAAAATGGTTCTGAAGAACTTAGGGGCTGGACAGGAATAAAGACTCAGACGTAGAGAATGAACTTGAGGACACAGCAAGGGGGAAGGGTAAGCTGGGATGAAGTGAGAGAGTGGCATGGTCATATATACACTACCAAATGTAAAATAGACAGCTAGTGAGAAGCAGCCACATAGCCCAGGGAGATCAGCTCAGTGCTTTGTGTCCACCTAGATGGGTGGGATAGGGAGGGTGGGAGAGAGATGCAAGAGGGAGGAGATATGGGGATATATGTATATGTATAGCTGATTTACTTTGTCATACAGCAGAAACTAACACACCACTGTAAAGCAATTATACACCACTAAAGATGTAAAAAAAAAAAAAGATAATTGGACAGTTAAATATGGTGCCCATATGTAACCTAAACAGAAGAGCATTCTAGAGCTATGTGTTTAGGAGAACTTAAATTTGACAAATAAAATCAGCATTGTTGCAGAACTGCAATTTTTGCTCAAACCATAAAAAAAAAAAAAAGAAAATTCACTCTGACAATTTTTCTGTGATAATTGGAATATTTACTCAATTTTTAACATATGTACTGGAATTATTAAATTTAATCATCTTAGTCTTTGTTTTATTTGTACCACCTTGACTGTTGCTTTTTAAATATATTTTTTATCTTCTTTTCTGTCAAAAAGAAAAAAAAAATATATATATATATATATATATGTCAAGGCAGAAACACTATATTTTTGTTAATCCCTAAGGATTATAGTTCTTTTTTAAAATTATTCCAGACCCACAATTTATATCTCAATATGTAACATAATTCACATTATTATACATTTTTAAAAAGGAGAAACTTTAGCATACGAACACCTTAGAAAAAATTCTAACATGGTCCAGTAATTTTATAACTAAAGTTTCTGGGCAAAAGGTATAGTTACCATTTTCTGTCCAAATTTTTAATAGTCATTTTAAATGGAACATCATTTCAGAATAGTATGAAATTACGTTGTGAAATCAGGACAGTCATTGAACATTATGTGTCTATTACATTATGTATGTCTTTACACTTAAGGAATGGATAGTAAACAATCTTGGAGTAAAATATGGGGCAGAACCTGCTTTAAGTTGTACCAAGTCAATCAAATAGAAATTTGAAGAACCTTGTATTAAGATGAGACGCTTTTATACTCAGCATTTTCTTCCAATGAAAAAATAAATCCAGTGTGCCACCATCTTGACAACTCTTTAACTATATAAAGAATATAGTTCTTATATAACTCAACACAAAGTAAACAATATAGCAGTTATCTCTTCCAAAGGTCAGTCAAATGCAGTTTTTTTTCCTCTGACCCTAAAAGAACATATCAATCTTCTACCTCATAGAAGTTCTAAATTGTAATTTTGTTCTTCAGTATTTCAATTTTTTTTAAATTTCTGCTTGTTTCTACATTAAGATTAACTTTTGTCATCCAGTGATGATAACTTCAAGCTGATCAAATAAGGATGTTTTCCATTTTTTTGACATTAACATCCTAAATTATCTTTTATTCATCTGTAATCTAGATAGACAGTTAATTCCTCAACCCTCTTAAACTGTGTCCCTAAATGGTAGGTAGACCAAGATTGCTAATATCCTTGATTTTTAAATGGTAAATATATATTATACACAGATGCATGTAAAAAATGCTCTGACAGTAACTAGAAAATAGATATTTTTAAGATACTGCTTATGTTATAGGACAAGTAATTACTATAAAACTTGCAATAATAACTTCTCATCCTATAATCTCCAAAAAATATAATATATGTCAAAGTATAGGAAAGAGTCTTCTGAAAAGCAAGAAGAATAGGGGGTCCTTGGCTTACATTTATCAATCTACATAATCTAAAAATAATTTATCCATAATCTTGAGCTATTAAGTGGACAATTACTTTAGAAACATTTTTCAAGATTTAAAAAATAAGAGTATCACTCCTTGGTATGGGACCTGTATACCTATCAAAGAAACCCCTATATATAAGGGAAAAGATATCCTTAACAAAGTTCACGATGCCATCACAGCCACCTAATTAAATATCTTAACTGCAGAATTAGTGTAATTTTTCCAAATACATTTTTATAAAACCCAAATAGCCATGAACCCAATGGCATGCCACTTTAGGGAACTTAGAAATTTGGGAAGTAGCTTTAATTATGTATTCCAATAAAAAGGCAAAAGTTGGTTGAATTATTTAAGTCCAGTTTATCTATTTGACATCCAAAAGATAGCAAAATATCTCAATCTAAATATCTCAATCAAAATATCTCTAGCAAAATCCTTCCTAAAGGAGTTTGCTTTGTAAGCATTATATTAAAGAATTCCGTGTTTTCTGGAATGCCAGAGTAGCTTACAAATCAGAACAGAGATCCCATCAGCTCCTTGAAGCACATTCTGTGACTGCCCCAGTCAGGCTGTCCATGGTCTGTCCTCTCTGACCACTCCTTGTAGATTTATTCCTTTAGAGAAAGTCACTGAAAATCTGAGGCTCATTATAAAGTAGTGGTGTTAATAACATTGTGCTTACCATTAAAGTATCAAATAAGTGCTTCATAATAGGTACTACCTTATCCTAACTATTCTAAGCAGCCTCACCTCCTAGGGCCCAAGTAATCTAGTATTCATAAACATCTTCAGTGCCCTGTGGGAGCCTTCCAGTTCAATAGGTTGTGATCTTCAATCATGTGTCCTTGAGAGAGATAGAAGCAAGTACTTATATAACATATTACATCTTCTATCTTTAGGAAATTCCACCCAGTGGAATTGTTATCAAAAAAAAAAAAAGTTTTTGCGGTTGCCAACTATTTAAATTATGCCTCAGACTACCCAAACTGGCAAATAATTGGTAGCTAAACAAAAAATAATCAAATCCACATCAACAGGGTCAGCACATTGCTTCCAAGATCACATAAAGTCTAGAGAGAAATGGTGAAGAGCACAGGCTTGGGGATGATGCGACTGTGTTTGAATCCTCTATGGACACTGACCTACCAGCTGTATTATTTTCCTATTGCTGCTGTAACAAATTGCCACAAATTCAGTGGCTTAAAACAACACAAATTTATTATCCTACAATTCTGGAACTCAGCTGTCCTAAAATCAAGGTGTCAGGAGGGCTGCATTCCTTCTGGAGGCTCTAAAGGAGAATTCATTTCCTTGCCTTTTCCATGGTAACCTAGAATTTCTTGGTTTGTGGCCCCATATTCTATCTCCAAAGCCAACAGCATAGCATCTTCAAGTCACTCTCTGTTTCCTTTTCTCCTCTCTCTCTCTCACTCTCTCTCTCTGTCTCTCTCACACAATTGTACACACACAATTTCACTTCCACTATAACAGATGATTATTTTAATTTAAACACAAATTCTGGAACACAAACCTTCATGTGTCTAAGAGAATCTTTAAAATCAGATTAAGAAAATCAGTAGAGCAGACACCCCCTTCCATGCTAAGCTATGCTATCTTCGAACCCCATATGAAACAGTGAGACCCTTTATTTTTATCTTAACTAAAGTGCACACCACACGCACACACACTAAAATGAGATTTGTCTTTCTTCACAAAGTGAAAGGCTGAACACATCCTTCTATGCTTTTGAAATTGTGTTTCCCAGGGACTCTCTCAGCTTCAAGCTTGCCATTCAACCTCCAAGGCACCCCCTTCATCAACTATAACAAATAGGGCCTTTTGTCTGTGTCAAGCAGTTGTTTCACATTTGCTGGGAAAAGAACAAAGGAACAGAGAGCTCAGAACAAACGCAGGAAGTGCTGAGGACAGTTTGGAGGGGAAAAAACGTTACTGAGCCAAGTTTGAATTCGCAATTCAGTCTTTGAGCAATTCATTTATTCTGAATGGTAAGAAAGATATAGAATTAAATTAATACTCATCAGTTATTATTCTGTAACAAATGTAATTCCTATATGCAAGAAGCCGAGTCCTATGTAATTTGTTTCTAAAATAAGTGTAGGAGCAAGTGACTAATTCTTAATTGTTTGCGCAATTAGTAAAAAGACATATATGGCATTCCAGAGACTGTTATCCACTTCCTTCCTTCTGTTATAAGGAAATCACGGTGGGCCTATGGAACCCCTGTCAACACAACAGTGGCCTGGAAATTTCTATTTAAACATTCAAAGGATATGAAATGTGTGGCATCCTAGCCTACCTTGGCTGCTTGCTGCATTTAAATTTTAGACATCAAGCCAGGCAGCTGAGCTCTGAAAGCTACTCTTTTCCCCCCACATTCAAGTACTTGCTGGCCACAAAATACTCTTCATAGCTCAGAGCATCTTGCATTGGAAAGTGGTTCCTGTCTCCTCAGGAAGACTGGGACAAGATAAGCTCGGATGAGATGACACTTTCAGGCCTTTTTATGAAAAATTTACTTCATAGCATCTTCTGTAGAACCAGTATCTTGTCTCATCCTCCATTTTATTCCCAGTGGTGTTTCCTCTTTCTGTCGGTGTATGGATCTGATTCTTGCCTGAAACAGAGAGGAGTGAGGAAAATAGGAGCAAGAACAAGGAAAAGGAAAGAAAAACATCACAAATTGGCCACCAAAGAATGGAAATAACATTTATTGAATACCTACAGTATGCCTGGCACTTTACACATTTGATTTGCAGATTAGATAATTTAATCTTCATATCATACCTAAAGGACAGACTTAATTCTGCATTTTTCAGATGAAGACACTGAAACTCAGAGAGGTCAAGAAGCTTACTCCAAGTCACACAGCTAAGCAGTGGTAGAGCCAGGTCTTTCCACTTCACCATTAACATCCAACTGTTGTAATTTGTAACTGAAATCAGAAAGCAAGATTACTGAGAGTAAAGATTCTATCCTAAGAATCCCGTAGGATGGTTAGCTCATGAGGAGCTCAAAGTTCAGTACTAAAGAAATCCTGGTTGTGAAATTAATTAAGCCCTGACCCTGCCTTGAATGCAAGTGGGAAATAGATGGAAGAGTGTTGAGATGTCAACAAAAATCCATTTCCTACCAAGAGACAAGCCGGGAGATCAAAGAGGAGAAGGAGAGGTGCTGCAGTTGTAGACGGTGCTGGGAAGGGTTTGCACAAGGAGTGTCCCTGTCACTTGAGTGGCTTTCCTAAGCTAGCCAGGTGGAGACCCTAGGTTAGGAAGCCATCAGGCCAGTTCAGAAGCCAGCCCCTCAGGTACCAGGGCTGAAAGAGAGGTAGGGCTGGACCATTTCTCACAATGAGCTAGTCAAACACTTGCACTTACGAGAGAGAAGAATGAAGGGTTACAGAGCTTGCCTTTTTAATTCTCATTTGCCTAGTTTGCATTTGAACAAATTATTATTTCTGCCTTCATTAGAGTATTTAACACAGTGTAATCAACCTGCTGGGAAGTAAAAGTGTAACCATTTTATGGTTTGTTACACTGAAATTTAAATTTGCATATTAAGCACCAAAGGCATTAACATGTGTACCCTATTCATTAACTATGGATTATAAAATATCTCTCTAGTGTGAGCCCAAACAGCAAGCCGTTTTCTGATTGAACTGCTTAATTAAATAAAAGATTATTAACAGCATTCCTTTATACCCTGGATACTTTAGTAGTTTGAAATTAAAGCACAGAGACATTCAGAAACTTTACCAAATCTTCCTCATCACTGTTTTGCAAGCATCTCTCTGAAAATGATAGATTGACTCTGCTCTGGAAAAACTGCACTCTGAAATAAACCTCTTTATAAATGAAGCAAAGCCATAAAGTAAATAGTACCTGAACTCAGATTCAATTTTATCATTTTAATTCCATTCAAACCTTCATCACTGGTGAGGCTGGTCTAAGTCCTGTTCTGCAGATTTCTACCGTGACAAATAAAGGAGGACATGCAGCAAGCTTCCCAGTCTAAATACAAACTATTTTTATAAATCAGTGGTGAGCTAACTTAATTTGGTTCTTCTAACCTACACTACAAACACAAAATCCTTCTGCACCCAACTGAAACCTATTTTTTAAAAATAATTTCAGAGCAGTAAGTGAGCTTCTCTTAACCTCTTCCATCTTTGATAGTATTGACCACAGGTTTAGATCTCCTTGACCTGAGTGAACCCGTCTCTCAAACCCAAACCAAAGCCAAGAAGTTGGAGGCCTCATCGAAAACCTCATCCCTCAAGAAAAAGGCTGATGGGCCTGACCTCATCAGTGCGGATGCTGAGCAGAGAGGCCAGGCTCTCCGAAACGCAGAGACGGCATCCCTAGACTTAGGTAAGGCAATAGCTTGTGTCTGCTGCTGTTCACTCGTGCTTAATACAACAAGGAAGTTCTACAAATGACATTAAAACCATGGATAAAGCAGTAGAAAAGATTAATTCTATGTAGGAAACTGGACAGGACACACTTCTTTGTGCTTAGATTAAATAGCAGTTGAGGAGCTCAACTTTGCAGAACTGGTGTGGATTTATACGTTTATTTATACAACCCATGTGTATTGAGTTTCTGATAGATGGCAGGTACCACACTAGGCACTGGAGTTACAATAAAAATAAGACACGAATCTTGCTCTCTAGGAGAATTCAGTCCATAGGGGAAGAGAGTCTAGAAAGAGAAAACTCTAACCCAAGGTCCGGGAACAGCCAGAAGGAACAGTAACATGTAACATGTGTGGGGATACGTCCAATACAATAATAACAGCTACAATTCACTGATGACTTACAATGTCCAGAACTGTGCTACTTGATTTACATATATTAGCCTGTTAATTCATCACAACTCTTTGAAATGAATGAGGAACCAAATTTTCAAATTTAAATAACTTGCCCAAGATCCCAGTTAGTATGAGGAAGAGCTGGAATTTGAGCCAAGCTCTAATTAACTTCAAAGCCGGTACTTCTCTCCACTGTACATGTTCCTGAGAAAGGAGACCTTAGCCTCAGATCATGGAACCAGTCAATTAAGCTCCCCTTTCTTAAGAGAAAGAAAGGTAACAGTTATTTCAGAAAGCCAAGGGAAACATGGATGGGTAAGTATCCATAAAATGAGCATATTAGTAACTTATCCATAAAGTTACAAAGGTTAAAGGGGATATACATATATGTAAAATCACTTAGCACTGTGATATATACATGTTAGATGACCATGAATTAATTTATTCATTTGTTCAGTAAACATTTCTCTAAATATCTGTTGTGTTCCATACTATGTGCTGGAAATACAAAGATAAATAATATAAGCTTTCTGCCCCTTAGTAAGTTTACAGTCTAGTGGAGAGGTAGAAAAATGATTAAAATAATTATAATAAAATATGTACTATGTGCTGCAATAAAGAAAAGCCCAGGTTAAGCCCGTCACCCAGCCAGGGGGTTATAGAAGGTGCCTTATAGGAGGTACTATGTGAGCAGTCTTGAAGGTTGAGTAAGAATTTGCCAGATGAAAAATATGGATCAGAGAGAGGTGGGAAGGAAGGGGCAGGGCATTCCTGAGGCAGAAGAGAAAGGGAGTCACACACAAGTAGACAAACACAGAGAGATGCCTTTTCAAGCAAATACAAGCACTGCTGCAGTATTCAAGAACGGTAGAGTACTGAGAAATAAATCTGAGAGTCACCAGGGGTCAGATAATGGGAGTTCTTGGATGCCAGGCCGTTAAGTTTGGGGGGAGAGCAGGGTTGAAGGGTTTTTACTCAGAGGAGTGACATCAACAGATTCTATTTTAGAAAAATTTTTCTCTTTTGGATGTGTGGAGAAAGGAATGGAGGCAGGGAGAAAATACAGGCATGTAAGAGAGTGACAGAGGGGATAGTGAGAGGGAGACGGGTTCAAAAATAAATAAATAAAAACAAGACTTGTGGACTGGGTAGATATATGCATGCCAGCAAGGAAGAGATATAGAATGTGCCAAACTCTGTGATGCAGGTACAAGAGGAGAAGGCGGGGTGGCGGGGGGGTGGATGTCAAGGTGGAAAGTGTCGAGTTCAGTTTTGAACCTGTTATATATGAGGAAACTGTGGAGCTTCTCTGTAGAGATGTCCAATGGACTGTTAAATGTATAAATCTAGAACTCAGGAAAGAACCAAGCAGGAAATAGAGATTTGAAAGTCAGAAGCCTATGAATAGCCATCACAGTCATGAGTGTAGATGAGCTCACCAAGGATAGCTCATAGAGAAAGGGAAGAGAACCAGCACGCTGCTCAAACTGGCTGCACACATAGGATCTGCGCTCCTCTGCCACGTCACTTTTCGAGGCCTGTCTCTCTGGAGGAACATTTTATAATTATTTCCTCATCATCCATGTGTTCTAGGTTTATTCCATTTCAATAAGTGAAATTTATATGCATAAGGGTATATTGTTAAATACATTACAATATAATATAATAAACACATAAATGATACTTTCATTTCTCCACTTTTGAGAAAATGCCTTGTGAAGAAGTCATAAAAATTCTTAGTTTAAACAACTTTAGAGGACACTGACTGCAAACCTACCTTTTTATAAGCGAAAAAACTGGCCCCTAAGGTTGTCTTAAGTGGATTGTTCACAGTCACACACCTGTTCATGAGAGGGAACCAGCCAGGTTCTTTGTAAGAATTAAGCCACAGGGAGACAATGGTCCTAGCATACACTAACTTTCTCCATTGCCTCCTTCCTCTCTATCCCCATTATAAATTCCCTTCTTTGGTGAAAAATTAGGTAGTCTATAACAAAACCTGTAAAAAGTGTTCCAGTTTCTTCCCACCTCCTTTTAATAACAAGGCTCATCTCTTTAAACAGAACTCCTTTCCAGAAATGTGCCAGAAATGCCTCAACGCCACCTCTTAGCTGGAGGCCCATAGGATAGTACTGCATATGCTCATTCTTTACCAGATCCCATGGGCTCATACACAAAATTCAGAATGCACACCGCTCTTGAAATAAATTCAGGTAAAAAAATATACTTGATTGTTTAACTGTAAAAGCAATCCCATTTCTCTTAATAGGTCTCATATTTATTTAGCTGTACATGTTTTAATTAATTTTCTTGCAGCCTTTGGTCTTGGGGTAGAAGAGTATCAGTTAATTAAAGTTCACTTATATAAGACTTCTCAGTCTTAATCTCTCTTCTTCTCTCTGCACCTCGTATTCTCCCCTGTCCCCCTCACCCCCTTCTTGTCTCCTTAGTAGACATTCAAACACAACTGGAAAAATGGGATGATGTTAAGTTTCATGGAGATCGAAATAACAAGGGACATCCCATGGCAGAGAGAAAATCAAGCTCATCTAGAACTGGATCAAAAGAACTTTTATGGTAAGATATTTTAATATCAGAAAATAGTCATTTATCTTAGCCATAAAAAAAACGGAACTTTGCCATTTGCACCAATGGAGGGCATTCTGCTAAGTAAGATAAATTAGACAGAGAAAGACAAATACTGTATGATATCACATGTGTGGAATCTAAAAAATATAACAAACTAGTGGATATAACAAAAAAAGAAGCAGACGTGCAGATACAGAGAATAAACTAGTAGTTATCAGTTGGGGGGGACAGTATAGGGATGGGGGAGTGGGAAGTATAAACTATTGGGTGTAAGATAGGCTACAAGGATGTATTGTACTACACGGGGAATAGCCAGTATTTTGTAATAACTGTAAATAGAGTGTAACCTTTAAAAATTGTATAAAGTTTTTTTAATTTTAAAAATAAAATATTTTAAAAGAAAACTAAAAAAAGAAAAAAAGCCATTTATGTGTCATATACTTGTCTACTGAAGTAGCCAAAGAATTAAGTCAATCCAGATACTTGCTGCCATTTATAACCCCCTATTAATGTTAATAATTGTGGCTTCTAAAACTAAACTGTTTCATTCTGAATTGTCAAAAATTCAGCCAATAAGGACTTAGGTAGATTCATAATTTAATATTCAATATTTGTCCAATATTTGTTGATAATTTTCTGAACATGTAACTGAGCCAATCAATCAAAATACGTGCATGTGTTTTTTTGGGATTTGTTTTTTTTTGCGGTATGCGGGCCTCTCACTGTTGTGGCCTCTCCCGCTGTGGAGCACAGGCTCCAGACACGCAGGCTCAGCGGCCATGGTTCACGGGCCCAGCCGCTCCGCGGCATGTGGGATCTTCCCGGACCGGGGCACGAACCCGTGTTCCCTGCATCGTCAGGCGGACTCTCAACCACTGCGCCACCAGGGAAGCCCTACGTGCATGTGTATTTTTACATATGTGTATATTCAATGTACAACATGAATGATAGTTAAATTAAATGTTTTTGGCTACACAGGTAACCTTTCTGACTTTCTTACTCACCACTGTCAGATAATGCACTAATTAAGCATATTCCATGGATGCCCATGAGAAAAACTAGCCACTTGAATTTTACCATGTTTTTAAAGCTTCCTAAAGGACAGCATGTTTCAGACTCTGGTTGCCCGTCACACATCTCCATTTATTATGACATTTCAAATTCTATATAAAGATCAAATCTCACTGAGACACTTTGTGAGAAGCTCCCCTCCCCACCCAAAAATTACTTTTTTAATGAAGCAGAACTCTGTAACAAAATTGGTTTTGCATTTATTTACTCTTTGCATATAACTGACCTGAATTCTAAATCAGTCAGAGACAATAACACCTAACACATTGCAGCCACTTAAATTCCAAACATGGTCATTATAATGGAAATATGTTATCTTTTTCATCAAAAGTCTGTTGAGAGCTTTGTTACCATGGTTCTCAACGATCCAAATTAACCAGATTTCTTGACTGGGTTTCTAGGTGAATTCGCTTCTTGATTTACATTAATTTCCTCCATGTGTCCCTTATAGGTCCTCAGAGCACAGATCTCAGCCAGAACTGAGTGGTGGGAAAAGCGCCCTGAACTCTGAGTCGGCTGCAGAGCTGGAATTGGTGCCTCAAACACAGGTAACAAAACCAATTCCTCAATGCACCTATCTTTTCTAATAGATAATTTATGTCATAAATACTTAAAATTTCACCAGAAAAATCTGAAGTATTTTTTCTGTATTTTCTATTTCATATGCTTTCTCACTATCTGTCTCAATGCTTAAAATAACTGATGATAGATAGATAGATTTGGCTGGAAAATGTGTCAATGAACTCACCATGTATTTAGCACTTTTTCCTTGTTCTACCACTTACTGTTACATTATTTTCCAATATAAAATCTGTTCTACTCCAGTATTAGCACAATTTATGTAACAGGCACAAAGAAGAGGAAATTACATCTTGAGCAGTCATTCACAACTTTGCCCTACAGACCAAGGTACTCACACATCAGCATCCTGACTGTCACATTAAAATAAATTTGTTGCTAAGGAATAAATAATTATAGTATTAGCAATCATGATAAGACTAAGAACTACCATTTGTGAGTGCCCTCTAAGTATTACAGACCTTGTGCTTTTCATATATTATATCTAATACTCAAGTAATCCTGTGAATTATTATTGGCCTCATTTTAACGGTCTTTGAAGAGTCTTGGTAAAGTCAAAATCCTTTTACGGGGGCACCCAACTAATCACCAGTGGAAGTAGGGCATGAACCAGACCTGTCTGTCTGCTACTTGACCCTCGATTCCAATGTAACTGGTTTGCCTGTGACTAGTGACCTTGGCTGGGCCAAGAAGGGCCGTCAGCCTCAGTGTTTTCATTTGCTCAAACACTTTGCAAGGGTACAGCCTTGATCTCTTAAGAAATGTGTCCACGTTCACGCATCTACAATCCAGTTGGAAATAAGTGGGATGAAATGAGCAAGAGAGATTTTCTTGAGTTTACTAGATAAGGTATTGAAACTAAGAGGGAAGATATATTGTCTGAAGTGAGTAAAGGGATAATTATGATAATAGCAAATATTATTGAGTGCTATGAGAAAACCTTCTAATACATATTAATTAGCTCACTTGATCCTGACCAATGACTCTATGAGTTAAGTGGGTTTTTTTGTTGTTTTTTTTTGCGGTACGTGGGCCTCTCACTGTTGTGGCCCCTCCTGTTGCGGAGCACAGGCTCTGGACGCACAGGCTTAGCGGCCATGGCTCACGGGCCCAGCCGCTCCACGGCATGTGGGATCCTCCCAGACCGGGGCACGAACCCGTGTCCCCTGCATTGACAGGCGGACTCTCAACCACTGCACCACCAGGGAAGCCCCAAGTGTATTTTTTAACCCCATTTTATAGAGGGGGAAACTAAGGCACAGTGAGAGTAAGGAAAATTGTCGACACACAACCAGTAAGCAGCAGAGGGCAGGAGGACGCAGCTAGGAAATGGAAGGCATCTGGAAACCTAGGCCATTAACAGCACCTCCACATGCACCTCACCCTCCACAAGAGAGAGGTGGGCATTACTGCTCCCAGAACTCAGTCGGAAAACAAGTCAGCTAACTTCCAGAACAAATAACCCTGGGAAGCTTAATGAATTGCAAATGTAGCGTGAAAATGTATTTTCTTCATCTTTGTTCATTCTGAATGTATCTTTTTAAAAAGTAAATTGATAACATTTATTAGAGAAACGTTTCTTGATAAGTGCATTAGAGATTTAGACTCAGCTAAATAATTGGTACTATTTCGTAAACTGGAATCCTTGGAACAATTTTTTTTAATTTTATTTATTTGTTTGTTTGTTTATTTATGGCTGTGTTGGGTCTTCGTTACTGCACTCGGGCTCTTCTCTAGTTGCGGCGAGCGGGGGCTGCTCTTCGTTGCGGTACGCGGGCTTCTCATTGTGGTGGCTTCTCTTGTTGCGGAGCATGGGCTTTAGGCGCCCAGGCTTCAGTAGTTGTGGTTCGCGGGCTCTGGAGCACAGGCTCAGTAGTTGTGTTACATGGGCTTAGTTGCTCCGCGGCATGTGGGATCTTCCCGGACCAGGGCTCGAACCCGTGTCCCCTGCATTGACAGGCGGATTCTTAACCTCTCTGCCGCCAGGTAAGTCCTTGGAACAATTTAATACAGCAGAACACTAGTCTTTGCAGCAGGGTAAGACATGGCACAGGTGGGCTCTTCCACACAGAGGTGAAGGGGAGGAGGATCAGCTGGGGTCCTCGGTTGCCGTGGAGACCCACAATGCATTTATCTTATTATTCCAATGACTGCCACCCTCCCGCTGGTTGTCTGATTTCATCTCACCACATTGTCCTTCCACTTACCCACCGGTGTGCCTTTAAGAAAACACAATGTGCTTTGGAAAATTTGTATGAGATACCCAACGTTGTCCTCCAAAATATAATGTAAAATGCCCTGAGATAGTTCTGTCTAGATAAATCATAGTGAATTATTTTAGAAGGTTACCAATTATTTGTAAAGTATTCATCCCTTAAATTGTTTTCTTAAAAAACACTGCATGTTTACTTTACAAGATTTGCTTAAACTAAGGAAATTTATAATTTCCTAGTTTTAATTCCAGCCTATGGTTAAATAGGAAAATTTCATGCATTTGGGATTTAATCATCTAAAATATTAAGTCACTCAAATGGAACAGCAAGAGAATAGACTGATTCATCTACTTGTAATAAAAGACAGAAAAGTGTTTTTACTGTTAGAAGCATACTGCTCTTAAATATATGATCTCTTTATATAAATAAGATGATGAAATGGTATAAAAATTCGACTTAAACTGACTTGCAAACTATTCAAGTGAACAATTTCAGCTGACCAAAATTTGTTACTGCTCCAGTCACTCAGATGGTTCATAGGAAAATCAAGGAAATGTCTTCTTCTCCCTCAAGCCAACATAAATTATCTTAGTTCACCAGGTGGGGAGCTATTTACAAGCTTTGCTCAAAAGTCATATTTCAGAATCACAGAGAGAATGAAAGCTCTCAGTGAGAATTCTCATGTTTGTTCATTTTCAAGATGGGGAAAAAGAAAAGCATAGACTAATCTCTTTCAAATAGTGTTGAATATACTAATCAGAGTGGCAGGAGATTATAATAAATTATATAATCTCTGTATATTTAAAGAATAAAGTTTCTTGATATTATGCAAACTGTGTTATTTGTATTCCCTGGAGTTAATTATTTAAAGAAATCGTGCAATCTGAAAAATTAAAAAACATTTGAAAAATTGAAGAAAAACACAGAAGGTAATGATATAAAATTAGCTTTTCCATAAATAAGATAGTGGTGAGGCAAAAGAAAAGGAACTTCTGCCAGAGAGTGATGGTTCACGCATTTCTTTTTCAAGTCTGGACACTGGAAGGAGTGCTCCAACACAGGCTCTTGCTGCCCTAAGCTGAACTTCATGAGAAGGTGAGGCAGCCGGGCTCTCCAAATACTGAGTCACAGTCTTGTAACGCTCTGATTTTGCTGATTTTGGCAGAGCAAATGCTTCCTTCCACATTGTCAAAATTCCATCAAGTTGGCAGTATCCCAAACCAGAACAATCTAAACTTTAAAAGTGCAGATATGTTTCCTAAATTTTTAAAGGAATAATGTAAAAGGAAATGCATGTTAATAGAAATGTAAGATATTTCTAATATATTATTTGAAATGTTTACAATAATCTTGAGAATTAATGTTATCTCCATTTGTCAGACGAGAAATGCATCTTAGAGAACAGAAGTAATTTTCCCAAGGTGACTCAGCTAGAATGGAGAGGACCCAGCATTCAAATCACAGCTTCTAAAGCCCTTGTTCTTCATCACACATCACCTCCTATCAGCCACATCTAGCTTATCCGCCTAAGAGAACTCACAAGACCATTGATTTCCCTTCTCATTGCAAGCCCTGATTATTACTTAGTTTATAGGGTTAATATGAGTTAAGTGATCTTAAAGAATATCACTTTCCTCCAGAAACTTTGTAAGATGAATTAGGATTGTCACCCGATCTGAGGCCATACACAATTTTGTGCCTCCCCTCCCAAATTCTTTCTCAACCTCTTACTCTTAGAAATGCTAATGGCTTCCATTTTGTTCCATTTCAGTTCAACAAATGAGATTGAATGTCCACTATCCATAAAGTCATAAGTGAGGCAGTGGAAAAGTTAGAAAGATGAGAGAGATTGTAAGAAGTATGAAGACCTTTATGTCTAGCAGAAACAATTAGATAGTACACTGTAAATACAGTCTTGCTTTTCAGAGGACAGCACAGGAGCCACATCAATATCCCTTTTCCCCTCCTGGCCACACACAGTAAGCTGCCAATGAGGAAGAAAGCAAGGGAAGATGGAAGAAAGGAACAAAGCAAAGAAGGCAGGAAAACAAGAACAGCAGGAAAGCAAAAAGGAAGGAAAGAAATCTGAAGATCATTTTCAGCATAGTAGAAAATCTACACATACTAGGTACTCAACAAATACTTTTTAAAGTGAAAAAATAAGGGATGCTAACAAAAAGGAGAAACAAAATGTTTGTCAAATTACAAAATTCAAAAGTAGAAGCTAATGGTTAAAGGACAGAAAAAAAGGACAAATTTTTATTCTTTTATCATTTTGAGGCTAGTTCCAAAAATAATTTTTAGTTATGTATGCTAATAGACTGTCCATCCCCTTTAAAAATCAGCCCTGACTTGCGTTGATGTTCCATAACATAGAATTTCATAGTTGGAGGAAGATGGGAATCATGTGCTGCCCACCTTTGCACAAAACTTTGGGAATTTGCTCTTGACACATAAGGTACAGGTTTTTTGTATGCTTTCAATGATAAATGTCTGTTGACTGATTAAGAAAAAATATCCTGACCATCTTAATGAGGCAAGTGTTCAGATGATCTCTTCTAGCATGAGTCCAACTAGTCTGTAAAAACCACTAAACAAAAGTGTTCTAAACACAGATTTTTTAAATGAATTTCCAAAGTCACACCTGATAAGCACTAACCAGAAAAATGATAATAACAAAAGCCAATTTTTTTGTTGTTTATTTTACTTTTTTTGGCCATGTCGTCGACGTGCAGGATCTTAGTTCCCCAACCAGGGATCAAACCTGTGCCCCCTGCATTGGGAAGGTGTAGTCTTAACCACTGGACTCCCAGGGAAGTCCCAAAAGCCAATTTTATTGAGCACTTACTATGTACTGAGCATTTTGTGTGTATTATTTACATGAATTATTGCACTTGAATCTTATACGGACTCCGTAAGTGAATATACACTTGGCAGATGAGAATACTGAGAATTAGGAATTCCCTGGCGGTCCAGTGGTTAGGACTCCATGCTTTCACTGCCAAGGGCCCTGGGGTTTGTGAATTAAGATACCATAGTCCGCATGACACAGACAAAAAAAAAGAAAAAAAAAACCTGAGGATTATAGAGATTAATTTGTCCAAGGTCACCATTAATAGGAAATGGCAAACCAGGATTTGACCCCAGGCAGTCTGACTTCAGAGAGTATGCTTTTTTTTTTTTTTTTTTTTTGCGGTACGCGAGCCTCTCACTGTTGTGGCCTCTCCTGTTGCGGAGCACTGGCTCCAGACGCACAGGCTCAGCGGCCATGGCTCACAGGCCCAGCTGTTCCGCGGCATGTGGGATCTTCCCAGACCGGGGCACGAACCCGTGTCCCCTGCATCGGCAGGCGGACTCTCAGCCACTGCGCCACCAGGGAAGCCCGAGAGTATGCTTTTAATGGCCGTTATATAAGGTCTGCTAGTTGTTACATTTTTCTTTTCTACAGTTAAGCAGATCCCTTTTCTCCTTCAATTTCTTTTGGAAAGATGCTGAGCTTTTTAAAAATGTGTTTCTGTGGAAGATCTCTAGCAATTGTATGAAAAGCTATCAACAACTGCTACAGAGGATAGCCAACAAAATTATGCTAGGACAATGACAGCCACAAATACAGTCATTTGCAAATCATAATTTTGATCACAGTCATAATTTTGAATAAAGAGAAAAAAGCATAATATTATTTTTAGGGTTATTTAATTCCTTCTTCTTTCCCTTCACCTAGTGCCGATCATTCAGTGCAATCAACAGCTGGGGGAATTAAATGCTTTCTTCTTTGGAGACTGTAATACCCTAAAATCCAATTAGCTTAAACCAATTAAAATGCTGTTTTTAAAGCCAAGGCATTTCCAGGAGGTTGCTGTTAACTGTGGAGCATTTTTCAAAATCATGCAAAGAAGAAAAGAAATGCCTATATCAGAGTATATTTGTGAACTCCAGAGTTCCACCTACGTGCACATAATGTCGATTTTTGGATCAGAAGTTCTCACAGTGTGGTCCCTGGACCAGCAGTATCAGCATCACCTGGGAACTTGTTAGAAAAGACGATTCTAGGCCCACCCCACGCCTACTGTCTCAGAAACCCATGGGCGTGGAACCCTGCAAACGGTGGTTGAACATGACCTCCAGGTGATTCCAATGCATGCTAAAGCTTAAGAACTGCAATTATAGTCATTGTGCTACCAAAATAACTGCAACTCAGACTTACAGGTGTAACTGTCCTGTTTATCATTCCTCTAGTTAAGTACTAAGAAATACCTGCAGTTTACAAGCATTATTTTTATGTCTTCCCATATTACAGTTTTGCCTGTCATGAAATTAGATGTAAATTTTTAAAAAAAGTGTTGTTCGAAAAGAAGGCTGATCTTTACTATGTGTTATAGTCTATATTTCATTCTCAGTCCTAAATCAGCATGTCTGGGCACACTGCTGAGTTACTAAAAAGTCTCAGAACCTTTAGATGTATACTACTCTCAGCTTGAAAACTGCCTCTGTTTACATTCACTACCTTCTTATATTTTATAACATTTACTTTATGCTTCCTTGGGCAAAATAAATGTCTTTAAAATGTGAGGTAGATAATATTTGAATCAGTAATAGCATAAAGCTTTTCTAACAAAGTGGAAAACAGCACTTACCTAAATAGTAACTGTACTATCAAAATAAAATTTCATTTGCACAGTAAGATTCTATTTACACTTGCTGTTTTAGGCAGTAAAGAGAATATGAACTGTTAAGTCTAGAATCCCGAGAGAGAGATTTTCCTCTTCTTCCTGATATATGGTATGCTTTGCATCCTGTGATTCATAATCCACTTGGGTCGTAAAACATTGCTGAAGGGAAGCCAGTGACAGTAATGGAGTCCTGTTAGGTCAGGCTTCACAGGAAAGGCAGATCATATTTCACTGGTGAAAAGTGCCTCTAATAAAAGGAGGTGCCTTGGGAAAAAATATTAGTGCTTTCTCTTTCTTCTCCTAATGTCATTCATGACATTATTATATAAATGCACAAAGTTTATTTCTTACTATGTGCCCACATTTTTTAAAATTTATTTGTTTATTTCATTCATGAAGGAACCAGCAGGAAGACAAAAGAGTTGGTTCCAAAGGCAAAGGATTAAGGAACAGAGATGTATATAGCCAGTTGGGCAAGAAATGCCAAAATAAGTTTACCAAGTTAGATGTAAGATTGATTAACTTTCTACACGACAGTAAAGTCCTGTCATCTTTGGGGTTAACTTCTCTACCAGGCTATAACACCCGAACAAGCTATCAATTCTAAAAGGTTATAAATCATCTGCACCTTTATATTTGTTAATCAAATATATTGTCACCCAAGGGTGTCAGAGGAGGGTTGAAGTGGGCTGAATGGTGGCCCCCCAAAAGATATGTTCACATTCCAATCTCTGGAACCTGTATCAATCTCCCCCTTCCTGCCTCGATTGTCTGGGTTAGAAAAAGGTAGTAGCTTCCACAGGGCCCAGAGAATAAGGGAGGATGCTTGTTCGTGATGGCCACTGGGCCTGGCCCACCAGAGAGCAAGGCATTGATGCCAGGGCAGGCCCCAACCTGCCCTCATGGCCCTCCTATTTCAGACCACAGGCGCTGCTCCAGAGGTCTCAACCCTGAGCTGCTCACAGGCCTTGCTCTTTACTAGGCACCCCACCTGGGCATCCTGCAGCCACTCCCCACCCCCAGAACCAGGGCTTGCTAGCACAGAGCTCTGCCACTCCAGGCACAGGACAAAAAAACAAGTCCCTGCCAATCTCCTATAAACCCTCCTTAGACTCCAGACTGGCCAGGAGACCTTGAGAGAAATATCTTTAATTCAGTCATTCATATATTCCCTAACAGCATATTTTCAACCAATATTTGCTGATTATTTATGGAGCACCAACTATTTGCAGGAGACGCCAGGGATACAGCAAGGAATAAATACGTCAAGGAGGAGAAAACATATATTAATGTTCAAATAAATTAACCTTTCACATTCATTAAAGCAAAATGCAGTCTAAGACTGTTATTTATGCTCAGAAATTTTCCTAATAATTACTTTATTTTTATTTTCAGCCCACACTCTTTTAGACAGCTTCTTGGCTAACACCCTCAACCATGCATGAATCTCCAAGGGCCAGTTTTTCTATATTTTGCATCTTCCTAAAATGGCCAGTTGAGCACAGCCTCCTGTGAGAGGCAGTGTGTCCAGTGGTTAGGCACATGGCCCAGAAGCACCAGTCCTACCACTTAACTAGCTGTGAGACTAGGGTCAAGTTTTAATTAATTACTTAATTGCTCTATGTGCCTCAAAGTCATGGAGTTAATGGTAGGACCCACCTCAGGCTGCTGAAAAGACAACATGAGTTATAGTAAGTAAAGGACTTGAAGCAGCATCTGGCATTTAGTGAGCCCTAGTATTCCCACTGTATAATCATTAAAGAGGGGGGGTTCCTCTTGAGGACCAGGGATGGTGGAGAAGGAATGAAAAACAGCTGAGTGGAATAGATGGTAAGTGCTGGGTGAAGAGCAAAGTTTCACTATAGTTTTGGTTCTCAAACATGACTACTCTTCAAAATCACCACAGGAGCTTTTCAAACTTAATTTAATTTTCAAACTTAATTTAATTCCTGGGCCCCACCTTCAGAGGTCACTTCGTTGGTCTGGGGTGGGACACAAGCCTGTTCAAGTAATTCCCATAGAAGTGGAGGTTGAGCATCCCTGCAGGACAGCAATGTACCACCTGGCCGAGGAGCCACACCTGCCCTGCAATGGAAGGGGGCAGGGGACTCCACTCCAAGCCTCTCTCCTCCTTCTCCCCAGGCCTAGCTGCCTTAGCAGGGCAATCCCTCCTCCCGCAGTCCATCCACAGGCATCCTTGGGGCATGCATCACTTGTCAGGCCCTGGGCTTGGGATGGGGCAGTACAAAAGTTATCAGACAAAGTCTTATCCACTTGGACCTCACAGCAGAGAAAGAAGACAGAGAAGAAAGCAAGCATAGCACAGGGAGATCAGATCGGTGCTTTGTGACTGCCTGTAGGGGTGGGATAGGGAGACGCAAGAGGGAAGGGATATGGGAACAGATGTATATGTATAACTGATTCACTTTGTTATAAAGCAGAAACTAACACACCATTGTGAAGCAATTATACTCCAATAAAGTTGTAAAATAAAAAAAAGAAAAGAAAGCAAGCAGTTACATGGAGAAAAATCGAAACACTGAATACTCATAGAGCTCTAATCAAAGTACCGTATATACTTACTAGGAAATCCCTGGGGAAAGACTGAGGTAGATCTGTAAGTACAAAATTTGGAGACTCTCCAAGGTACATTGTTGAGTAGAAAAAACTAAACCACAGAACAGCATACCATTTATGTTTCAAAAAGCTTTTTGAAACACGTTGCGATATTCTATCTATGGGTGCATAAATATATGTAACTTCAAAGAAAAAAGGTCTAGAATTACACCTCTTATTTTCCATGATTAAATTTTTTTCAAAAAGAATGTATTCATTGTTTGTGAAATTTAAAATAATAACATTTTTTAAATTCCAGCAAACTCTTTGTGGGGGGTCTTCTGGAAGTATTTGCATTTAGCTAAGTTAAGATGTATATCACATTGCCTGTTAATTGTGACAAAGCAGTTGGCATTCCCAGACATGATTTTATCTAAGTGACTATTATTGAGCAGAGAGCAATGTCCTGAGCAAATGGGACGTGAGACAGATGTGTGCCAGTAGAGATACGGCAAAGGAAAGAGAATTCGGCACGAAGCTCAGCTGAGTATAAGGAGAAAGACCTAGCAGCTACCTTCCATGTCTGCAACTTTCACAGTTTCACCTGAGGCTGGTCCTCCTAACAAGCTGAAAGCTCGAACATCAGCTTACAGGTTTAGCCTACTAATAGAGATTCTCCACCTTAGCTGCATATTAGAATCACATGGGGAGACTTACTAAAATAGCAATGCCTTGAACAAAGACCAATGAAAAGTGAGGTCTTTGGGAGGTTGGGCCTGGGCGTTGTTTTTAATACGACCAGGGCTGAGACTCACTGTTCAAAGATGCATGCATGCACCCTCTCAGTTTGGATACCCTCATGCTTGCAAAGTACTCCAAAAATGGCATCAGTTGCAGGTGCTTCTTAAACTCTAGGGGACTATGGGAAAAGGAAAAATATTTGCATTTTTGTATTATGTGATTCCGAAATGATAACGCCATGTGTTTGGTTTATTTCAGGCTCGACTGACCAAAGAACAGCGCTGGGGAAGTGCATTGCTTTCCAGAAACCACTCCTTAGAAGAGGAATTTGAAAGGGCAAAAGCAGCAGTGGAGGTATGTTTTTCTGTTTCATGTTTCTGAGAGTGGAATTCAAAAAAATCAAACTTCAGCAGGATACATATTAAATGGGTCTTTATAAACATGAAGTAATCATGACTATGATTGTTAGAATGAGACGTGTTACCGGAGAACTTTTCTTTTTTTCTTTTCTTTTTTTTTTTTTTTTGCGGTACGCGGGCCTCTCACTGTTGTGGCCTCTCCCGTTGCGGATCACAGGCTCCGGACGCACAGGCTCAGCGGCCATGGCTCACGGGCCTAGCCGCTCCTCGGCATGTGGGATTTTCCCGGACCGGGGCACGAACTCGTGCCCCCTGCATCGGCAGGCGGACTCCCAACCACTGCGCCACCAGGGAAGCCCACCAGAGAACTTTTGACTTCCCACCCGGGGTGACTAATAGATGTCATCTATTATGCCAATTCTGTGGTAGATTAGCAGTGACTTCTGGAGTCTTGGGTCAGAAAGCTCTGAGTCTTGCGTGTATCCCATGATGAACCTATGCTATGCATTTGCTATGCTTCTGTGAAGCCAGGGTTTATGCCTGATGTTTTTATCTCTCTGGCATCTAGCACAATGTCTGAAACATAGAAGGTTTTACTACCCCTGAAATAGTATACATTTTCCTAACTGGGTTGGGGGAAAAGGCAAGGCTGAGATATTCTAATCAATGGATAGCCCATCTTGACTTGAGCCATATTTTTTTTTTTTTTTTTTTTACTGTTAAGGGTGTCCAAAACAATGACAATGTTGATAAATCAAATGAAACATTTAATTTGAACATTACTTTCCTTATTTAGCCTTCTAAAGAGAGATGGAGAGAGAAGGAGGAAAGAAAGGGAAAAGGGAAGACAAAAAAAAGCATCCTTTGCTGTTTTTTATGCATTTCCTTCCTGGGTAAAAGCACAAAGAGTGCATCACAGGTGCCATCTATGATTCTCACCAAAGCTTTGTTAGAAGACTGTTTGAGAGTTGAGCTTTTCACCCAACCCAAGTATGAACCTGCCAGGACCTCTATTTCTATTACTGATGTGAAATCTTGAAAATTGAAAGTATTCCTGTAATATGGTTCATTTATGTGGCCATCTTACCTCTAGAATTTAGATGAAATTATTATACTACGGGCAGTCTTTCAGTAACTCCATACTTGAAGTGCAATTAAATCATACTTGCAATTTAATATTAAAAAGATTCTTTATATTCTAGGAAATAATTCCAGCCAAATTTCCTATCATCATTCAGAAACCTAATAAGAGAACACTTTTATCTCATCACAATACAATCCACCCAAATTTCTTCTTTTAATTTTAACCTTTTTAATTAAAATAAAAGTTAAGGCATATTTAGTGCTCTTGAACGTGATCAGCTGATTTGATTGAGACCAGCTGAGTTCAATCAAGTTGTTCAACTGCATGGGGCCTGTAGCTCAGTTTATTTTAAATGTAGATTTTTCCAGACTTAAGAGCTAATTTAAGTTTCTTTTCAGCTCCTACTGTGTATAGGACACTGAATTAGCATTAAAAAGAAGATGATTTAGAACCATAGAATCTTGGGGCAGTAAAGACTTTATAATTTATCTGGTCCCATTTATTTTTATTTTTTTTAACATCTTTATTGGAGTATAATTGCTTACAGTGGTATGTTAGTTTCTCTGGTCCCATTTATAATGAGACAATGAGTTCAAACTCAAAACTTAATTACAAAGACTTAGTTACAAAGTAACATATCAACAAGGAAAAAATTGTCCATCTGTGTATCTATCTATTCATAAAATCACTTAATCTTAGTTTTGGTAGAGACCTTAGAAGTCATCTATCCCAACCAGGCATACAAAACAATTTTTTTTCTTTTCAAACATACTTGACAAATTATTTATTCAAATATACCCTGTTTCTACTTGAACATTTTCAATTAAGGGCAACTCACTTCTTTTCAAGAAAACCTGTTTCAGTTTTGCACAATCCTAACAATTAAAGCTCTTCCCTGAATTAGGCTGAAATTGGCCTTCAAGCAACTACCGGTTTTCTTACCCCTGGCTTTGCCCTCTCTGGAACAAGGCAAAATTAGGTGAATCCCTTCTCTCCATGACGCCCATTCACCCCAGGAAGCCTTGTTTTCTCCTGGCTTCTCCTTGTCTCTTTGGAATTGAGAGACCAGAGTTGTTATTCTAACTTGTTGCTAATAACTAAATAACAACAAACATCTGATTAACCAATATAAGTCTCATTTTTCCACACCTGTATGGTCCTTTCCAGCTGCAAAATCCTAAAATGCTTTGTTACTTGAAGTAGTCATTCAGCAAACATTCCTGGCTATCTATATGTGCTGGCTGCTGAACTAGGTACAAGAGATAAAGGAATGAGCTAGCTTTGAGTAGTTGTCTAACAATGGCATGGACCAGATGACCAACTCAGACAAGACATTTGCTCCCTTCTACTTTAGTTTCTTCATTATAAGATGAGGGGCTTGGATGTCTAATATACTAAGAATGCTATACATTTGTATCTTCAAGTGAAGTGAATGGTAAGTACAGAATTCCCAGCAAAGCAGAAAATTGTAAGCACATTTGCTCAGCTGGAAGCCTGGAGCTGAGAAGCTTCCTTAAGGAATGAGGGAGGATGATGCTGACCTGGAAGGTGTGAACAGGTGTGGAGAAAATAGGCGCGACATATGGGGGCAGGGGTTATGTTTCACTAAGCTGATGGTAAATCAGACCTTCAAAACTGCACACATATGTGAACTACTTACTTTCCAGCATTATTCTTATCCAGGGTTTAATCTAAATCCATAGTAGAAGACATAATAAAACGGATCCGAGTCTTGGAAATATACATGCCCCTTGACCCAGCCACTTCTTAGAATTTATGCTAGAGAAATAATCATGAAAGTTTGCAACATTTTATCTGTAGAATTTTTTTAAATAGTGAAAATTTGGGAATAGCTCAAGTGTCCCATTACAGAGAATTAACTAAGTTATTATCTCTACAATAAAATGCTATGTAACCATTAAAAACTACATCATAGAAAAACATTTAACATCATATAAAAATGTCTAGTGATAATTGGAATAATTTATTTACTGACAGTTTTACAATATGACCCCAACTTCGTAAAATGATAGTAGCTTAATACCTAACATGTTAGAATACATACTGTGTGCCAGGCACTACCTCGGGAGCTTTGCGTGGATTCTCATTTAATCCTCACCGCAGTCTTATGAGGAAGGTAATATTACTATTCTCATTCTTCAGATGAGAAAACTGAGGCTTAAAGATATTGCAGACAGTTATGTGGCATTTTATAAGCAATTAAGATAGGCTGAAAATGAACAACTCTCGTTTAGCAAGTTACAAAGTCATGATTTTCACCCAGACTCCAGAGCCCATATTCTGAATCACTGCACTGTATAAGTATAAAGAGAGTCTGTGCCCAAACCTTAACAGTAGTTATCCTTGGGTGGCTGGATTTGGAGTGATTTCTTCCATTAGCTATCTATATTTTCCAAATGTTCTATCATAAACATGTATTACGTTGGTAATCAAGGAAAAAGTGGTAAACTATAGACACTATACTAGAGTCTAAGATTCTTAAGAGAACTAGAAGTGCTACATTCTTCATTTCAAGACCAATAAAGAATGGCACCACAGATTGGCTTCATCAGAGACTGTTCTAAACACTAGTAAGACCCAGATGAAAACCATGCCTGGAGCAAGTTGAATTTTCCCAAAGTCTCCATTCTTATATCACTGATTCCAATATTCCTTCTATTTCACATTCTATTCCATCTTAAACCCTCATATTTTTTTGGTCATCATCCTGCCTCATGACCTGGCACCTGGTCCTCCTTCTGCGCCTAATCCCATCACAAGCTCCAGGGGCACTGTTGCGCTCTCTATTCCTCTTGCGCAACAGCCTCATTGCCTGCTGTCCCCACTCTGTTTTTTTTTTTTTTAAAAACAGTTATTATTTTGACAGATGTTTAAACAGACGTGAGCAGAGGGACTGATTTTTTTTAACATCTTTATTGGAGAATAACTGCTTTACAATGGTGTGTTAGTTTCTGCTTTATAACAAAGTGAATCAGTTAATACATATACATATATCCCCATATCTCTTCCCTCTTGCGTCTCCCTCCCTCCCACCCTCTTTATCCCACCCCTCTAGGTGGTCACAAACCACCAAGCTGATCTCCCTGTGCTATGCGGCTGCTTCCCACTAGCTATCTATTTTACGTTTGGTAGTGTATATATGTCCATGCCACTCTCTCACTTTGTCCCAGCTTACCCTTCCCCCTCCCCATATCATGAAGTCCATTCTCTAGTAAGTCTGTCTTTATTCCCATCTTGCCCCTAAATTCTTCATGACCATTTTTTTCTTTTTTTAGATTCCATATATATGTGTTAGCATATGGTATTTGTTTTTCTCTTTCTGACTTACTTCACTCTGTATGACAGACTCTAGGTCCATCCACCTCACTACAAATAACTCAATTTCGTTTCTTTTTATGGCTGAGTAATATTCCATTGTATGTATGTGCCACATCTTCTTTATCCATTCATCTGTCGATGGACACTTAGGTTGCTTCCATGTCCTGGCTATTGTAAACAGAGCTGCAGTGAACATTTTGGTACATGATTCTTTTTGAATTATGGTTATGGCATGGGTACATGCCCAGTAGTGGGATTGCTGGGTCATATGGTAGTTCTATTTTTAGTTTTTTAAGGAACCTCCATACTGTTCTCCATAGTGGCTGTACCAATTCACATTCCCACCAACAGTGCAAGAGGGTTCCTTTTTCTCCACACCCTCTCCAGCATTTATTGTTTGTAGATTTTTTGATGATGGCCATTCTGACTGGTGTGAGATGATATCTCATTGTAGTTTTGATTTGCATTTCTCTAATGATTAATGATGTTGAGCATTTTTTCATGTGTTTGTTGGCAATCTGTATATCTTCTTTGGAGAAATGTCTATTTAGGTCTTCTGCCCATTTTTGGATTGGGTTGTTTGTTTTTTGGATATTGAGCTGCATGAGCTGCTTGTAAATTTTAGAGATTAATCCTTTGTCAGTTGCTTCATTTGCAAATATTTTCTCCCATTCTGAGGGTTGTCTTTTGTCTTGTTTATGGTTTCCTTTGCTGTGTAAAAGCTTTGAAGTTTCATTAGGTCCCATTTGTGTGTTTATTTTTGTTTTTATTTCCCTTTCTCTAGGAAGTGGGTCAAAAAGGATCTTGCTGTGATTTATGTCATGGAGTGTTCTGCCTATGTTTTCCTCTAAGAGTTTAATAGTGTCTGGCCTTACATTTAGGTCTTTAATCCATTTTGAGTTTATCTTTGTGTATGGTGTTAGGGAATTCCATCTCTTCTACTAAAGACAACTAACACCATGTGCACATTTATTGTATATCTTATGTGACCTGGGAACCTGTTTATGTGCAAAGACTAACATTGCTTAAGCCCAGGTTGAACGGTTAGATCTCGTGAGGCCTTATGTGGATGAAGCTTTTTGCCTACATATCTTATATTTTATCACTGCAAATTCATCTCGGCTCAGCATATTGTAATTTTAGGACAAAGAGCCAAATACTTCTCTTTGGGGCTTTAAAAAAAATGCCTCTTCCCTGAAGGAGTTTCCTCCATACTTCCTCCTGGATTTTCTTCCTAGCCAGCAGCCTAAACACGCTGTCAGCTACAACAGGTCTCTGGGAAAGATGCACTGGGAGGCACAGAAGTGAGAAGCAGGGAAGGAGCCCCAGGGGCTCAGGAACGGAGATCCCTAGAGCGACCTGTGCTGCGTCAACAGAGGAGAGAGGAGGTCACGTGGGCCGGCAGCACACCTGCAACCACACATCAAAAATACCTCTTTTCACTGTCAGCACGGAGGGAAAGAGCCAGCCAGCATCTGGCACTGTGTTTAGCTAGTTAGTCTCTCTAGGTGCCTTAGCCTTCAAAATAAACTGGATGTAGCAACAAATTCATCAGACATGTTTGAAACTCCTTCTGTGGGCCAGGCACTGGGCTAGGTGCTAGGAATAGTAAATTGAGTAAGATAGCTCTGCCCTTAAAGATCTGGAAGAATTGCAGGTATTTTGCAGCTCAGGAGATCATCAAGCACAGTTTATCCCATGGTATAGTTCAGCGGTCCCCAGCCTTTTTGACACCAGGGACCGGTTTTGTGGAAGACAATTTTTCCATGGACCAGGCTTTGCAGGGGGATAGTTTTGAGATGATTCAAGTGCATTACATCTATTGTGTACTTTATTATTATTACATTGAAATTTATAATGGAATAATTATACAACTCACCATAATGCTGACAGGAGGCAGAGCTCAGGCAGTAATGCAAGCGATGGGGAGTGGCTGTAGATACAGGTGAAGCTTTGCTCACCTGCTGTTCACTTCCTGCTGTGAGGCCCGGTTCCTAACAGGCCATAGACTGGTACCAGTCCATGGCCGGGGGGTTTCGGACCCCTGGTATAGTTATTGTGGATTTACACATTCATCTCCACGTGGAGATTTTGAACTCTTACAGGTGGGACAGTGTCTTATCTTTATGTTCTTAGCACCTTTCAGAGAGGCTGGTACAGAACGAGGTGCCACAAACTTTTGCTGGATAAATAAATGAACATATTAGCAACTTATTCCTCTAATGCATTTATTTCACCTTAGTATCTCTTCTTTAATGTGTGTTTAAGAAATGTCACTAACTTACTAACAGAAGATGAACTTTGTGCTTGACAAGCATCATTGAAAGCTACCTCCTAACTTCCCATTTCTATGTCCTATCTCAAAGGACATAGCTCTCAAGATAACTCTCCTTCAGACTCCAGGCTAACTTTCCCTCAGCAGCACTATATGAAAAAGCACCGACAAATTGGTAATTACTGTTTAAGAACAAGGTTAGTGAAACAGTTTAATGCTAACTAGAAATTCCTTGGTCTGGAAATGTGAGTGACCTTCTTTATCTCTAAGTTTAACTAGGAAATGTCATGTTCAAAACAATGTAACATCTGATAGGCACCTCAGAAATATTAAATGACTGAAGGGAATTGGAGACTATTCTTGAACTCCTTTTGTTAATATAGGATCATGTAAGAAACTTCTGACTTGGGTGCCTGCCTACCAAGAAAATTATCTGTCTCTACCACCCCCTCATATTTTCTCTTGCTTTCTATGACAGTGTCACCTCTTCGAAGTAGGTGGAAGAGATTAATGGATTAAACACTACTTAAATCATTCTGACTTAGATTCAATATTCAAAAAAGAAAATCTTCTGAAAATATATGGAAACATTCTTTGGGCAATATTGAAGGAATCTTGAGGTTAACTTCTTAAGATACAGATTTCCTAAAGCTTAGCACGTCATGTTAGCTAACATGCTTCCCACGTCAAAGTGTAGATAGATCACATAAAGATTAGATGTGTTGTGAGTTCATTGGGAAACTGGCAATGTTGATCTCATAATGAGTCAATATCCTTCCATTTTAAACAAAGAAAAGTTGATTCTCAAAAACGATATGAAGCATAGATGAGACTTAATGTCAAGTGACTCATGATAAACCCACATAGGTGAAATGGGTGAAAGTATAAAGACATGTAGGATGGTCTGAGATAAATTTAAGGATAAGTAATCTATTTAAAGGAAGAGAGATATTTAGAGTCCATGCATAATTTAAGTCGGTGTTTTGAACAGTTACTGTATTCTTTCACTCTCCCTTGATATCCATTGTGTAAATACCAAAGTAATAAAATCTTTGACTTGACCCTTTTTTTAAATTATTTTTATTGGGGTATAGTTAATTTACAATGTTGTGTTAGTTTCAGGTGTACAGCGAAGTGAGTCTGTCATACATATACATGTATCCTCTCTTTTAGGTTCTTTTCCCATACAGGCCATTACAGAGCATTGAGTAGAGTTCCTTGTGCTATATAGTAGGTCCTTATTGGTTACCTATTTTATATATAGTAGTGACTTGACCCATTCTAACAAAACTTCAGTTATCCACAGATTGGTCTTCTAGACCATCATATTTGCAGACAAGCTCCAGACCAAAAAGTAGCTAGGATAAATTCCCTTAACACACAGACTAGCAGGCAGATCTGCTCAATGCCACCATTCAGGGTCCCAGGTTCCTTGCCATTTGTTTCCCCTCGACCCCTTAGGATATTATCCTCCCCTGCATGGTCAAAGCCAAGTCACAAGTGTGTTGTTTCTCCAGCCCCCACCAGGGGAAGGAGAGCTTGAAGGAGGCAGGCCCACCTTCCTAAAAGCTCTGGCCCAGATCTCATCTGCTCACACTCCACTGGCTGAAGCTTAGTCGAACACATCACTCCACCACCACCCATGCCCCAAACTGCAAGGGAGGCTGGGAAACGGCCACAGTTCTACCACCACAGAAGAAAGGAAAGTGTATTTTGACTGACAGCTAGCAGTCTCTGCCACAGGTACCCTCCAGCTCTGATATTTGGAAGAATATTAGAAAGCCTCTCTCTCAATATCTCTTTCTCTCTCCTGGATTTTTTTTACTTTTAGGACCAACTATTAAATAATTTACTAGGAATTTTATTTCTGTAGGAGGAATAATGTAAGTCTATTTATCTGGAACATACAAAACCCCATCACTTTTTTTCTAATTGAAGTATAGTTGATTTACAATTTTGTGTTAGTTTCTGGTGTACAGCAAAGTGATTCAGTTATACACACACACACATATATATTCTTTTTCATACTCTTTTCCATTATGGTTTACTATGGGATATTGACTATAGTTCCCTGTGCTATGCAGTAGGACCTTGTTGTTTATCTGTTTTATATAGTAGTTTGTGTCTGCTAATCCCAAACTCCTAATTTACCCCTCTCCCCCCTTTCCCCTTTGGTAACCATAAATTTGTTTTCTATGTCTTCAAAACCCCATCTCTTGATTAGCAATTCTCTGCCATATAAACCAATCATCACTATTCTATAAAACTTCTTGAAATGTTGAATATTATTAATCCTGGTTTATTGAAAAGGAACAAAAATGAGATCTGCAGGTTAAATCCCTTATTTTTGTCAATTACTGAAGTCAGGGGTTAAAATAATTCTAGTCTTTAATGCTATATTCAGGTCAGTAGAGCTATCTGCCCATGTTGGTTTCAAAAGGTTTTCATAAAATCAAAATACTGGATGATGAGATATATCTCTTTTTTGATGACAAACACGTATACTTCTCTTTGGTTTAATAAGTAGAACATCAAACACACAACCCTACAGAGTTCTGTAAAGAATCCGTAAACTCCCTGTGGGTGAAGTGAATTTCCTTTATTCATTTGACTAGGGCATATAATATACCACACAATGATGGTACACAGTTGATGTTCCATACATAAATAATTCCTGTTAAGAAAGTGGTTCTTTTCCATGAGGGTAACCAGTCCTTCTTCCTCCTCCCAGATGGTCAACCATCAGCCTCTTAGATCTTGTGTTAGTCAGTGTTCTCCAGAGAAACAGAACCAGTAGGATATAAAGAAAGACAGACAGAGACTGAGATTTACTATAAGGAATTAGCTCACACAGTTATGGAGGCTGAGAAGTTCCACAGTCTGCCATCTGAAAGCTGGAGACCCAGAAAGCTGGTGGTGTAGTTTCAGTCCAAATCCAAAGGCCTGAGGACCAGGAGAGCCAATGGTATAAGTCCCAGTCTGAATATAGAAGACCAATGTCCCAGCTCAAGGAGACAAGTAGAAAGAATTCTCCCTTCCTCTGCCTTTTTGTTCTATTCAGGCCCTCACTGGATTAGGTGATGGCGACCTGCATTGGAGAGGGCCACTGCTTTACTCAGTCTACCAATTCAAATGCTAACCTCATATAGAAACAGACACACAGAAATGTTTAACCAAATGTCTGGGTACTCTATGGGCCAGTCAAGTTGACACATAAAATTAACCATCACAGATCTTAATGACATTTCCAGAGATGCCCAGTCTTCTCTGGAACCTCTGGTACTGAACTGTGAGAGATGTCACAGGCCATTTTAGAGTTTATGCTTCATGCCAGGTATTCATAGGGCCCACCTCATCACTGTAGAGAAGGGGCTGAAATCCAGAGACACTAACGGACTTGCCCAAGCAAACACTGCTGATTACTGGCAGGCAGAACTGGAACCCACATTTGCACATTACCTTGGAGCTGTTGATAAAGGGAGGAACTTCTGAATTCAGATAGTAAACAATATTAAAAACTACTCAAAATTGGAATTTAGTTTAGAGATGTGTTTTTCTTACATGAGACTTCTTTAATATATTGGTTTTAATTTATATTAAAGTGACTTGGTATTATTTGAAATATACATCAATCCCTGACCTCACAGCTATATTTAATGGACCAAGAGGGCTAGAGGCATGGAGAGAAAGTAAAAGGCAGAGAGGTATTAAAACATAGCTAGAAATTGTCAATATCATACATGAGCCACATGCAAATAATTGGAGATGAATTTGATTTCCCATGAAAAACTGAATTGCAAGGTGAAATCTGAGAATAAAAGGTTTACCAGGATACCCCATCCTAGTTACCTTATACCCAAAGAATAAAAATGGATAAATAAATAACCTCAAGTTAATCCCCCAGATCAGAATATTATGGTTATTAACACCAATTGCTTCCTATATCAAAAAGCTTGGGCAGTCATAGAAAAAGAGTGGGCAGTCAAATGTTCTATTTCTGTGTCTTGCATGGCTCTGGAGTGAAAATGCAGACATATACAAGATTGACTACCGATCTGACTACAGAAGGAAAGTAGATAGATCACTCTACCCTTAAACCTAATTGTGAAAAAGTATTTCATTTTCACAGAATAAGTAAAACCAATCCCCTTATTAAACTGAGATGTGGGGCTTCCCTGGTGGTGCAGTGGTTGAGAGTCCGCCTGCTGATACAGGGGGCGCGGGTTCGTGCCCTGGTCCGGGAGGGTCCCACATGCCGCGGAGTGGCTGAGCCCATGGGCCATGGCCACTGAGCCTGCGTGTTCGGAGCCTGTACTCCGCAATGGGAGAGACCACAACAGTGAGAGGCCTGCGTACTGCAAAAACAAACAAACAAACAAACAAACTGAGATGTGTTTCTGTGATGGCAACGGTGTTTATCGAAGCCATTGATGTAAAGAACACACTTGCGAAAGCTCCATTTCAAGTTACCACTTCCTTGTCTAAATCATTTCTTATGACTCATCTGGTATTCTAAAGAGAATCTTCCTTTTCAAAATAAGCTGGCTTTTGATACTAAAGCATTCATTCTCTACCTGTTCTGAACAGACATTCAATTATGAGCATCAGATTTAAGTCACCTCATAAATTAGGTTTAAGTTTTAATTGGCCAGTTGGCAATAATACAACATGGACTTCAAGATTGGAATTATTTCTTTCATTAGTGAAGTTTGATTTTATGGATCCACCAAATCACAATGATTATTTGGATCAGTGATAAAGATTTACCCCATTCAAAATAATAGCTTTGCATTATTATTTTGGATGGCTAAGAATACACACACACATGCACACATACGCACATACATACAAATACACACAGACCACTGTAAATTTAGGTGAGGTCCTGACTTGTTCAGGCAAGGATCCCAAGCACAATGGAAGTGAAGTGGCCACATGAGTGGAAACAAATGCAGCTTCTCTAGAATCTCTAATATGGATGTGCAGCTGTTGGTGACACTAAGTCCACAAGGAAGGCCTTTTACACTTGGGCTTTGTGTCTGTACTCAGGAAGAACTTACATAGTCCATCCTGAATCCATTTGGTTCTCAGGCTAAATGCAGGTGTCAGGAAAGATGGGGCCTCATGCTGTGTGTCCATCACGGGATGGGGGGAAGATGGCAGCAGTCTGCCCCAGCATCGCCCAACGCCATCAGTACCTCTAGCTCCCTGGATTTCCAGAAAGCCTACTGCCGTGCTCAGAGGGATGATCCTAACTTTTACAAAATTTTAAAAGTACACATGAACTTTGAGAAAAGAGTGGAAGGAAATACAAAGGTATCAACAGTAATTAAAAACATCTCTGGATAGTGAGATTGAGAGATTATTAATTTTCATTGGCAATTTCAATGGGTTTTTTAAATTATAATGATATAGATATTGATTTCATAAATGTAAAATAAGTTGTTTGGGTGTTTTTTTTTTTTTCCTTAAAATATGCCCTGTGTGTCAGATCATGGCCAGAAGACTTGGGCTCTATTACTCCTGGGCCATTCACTGCCCTGGCAGGCTTGGAAAAGTCCTTTTCCTTTTCTGTGCCTCAATTTCTTTATCTGTAACATGAGACCATTCATTAGATCCATTATACCCTAATTAGGCTGCCCACTGGAAATACCTGGGGAGCTTCCCAAAATACTGATGCCTGTCCCACTCCAAGGTACTGTGATTGCAGTGGCCCTGGCTGTGGCCTGGGTTTGGAAATTTTGAAAAGATCCCCCCAGATGATTCACTGTGAAGACAAATTTAGGAACCTCTGGATTTGATGATTTCTAAGGCTGTCTTCTGCTGTCACGATCTGTGAATCTATGATTCTTCACATTTGCCTATGGCCATCCCTGAGTATCAGTTCTATTTTTAGCAGTTGCTAGGAAATAATATTCCAAAACTTTCCTAGGTGACCCATTTCAGTGTCTTACAATCATTTCAATCAGAATATATTTCCTTATGTCTAATCTAAATTCCTACTGCAGCAATTTAAGCCATTATGGGAAAAGAGAGCACCTAGTTCTGATTGGATTTGTTGCTGAATTCCTTGCATGAACTTACATCGCTAGATTCAGTTATTTTTCACCTCTAAGTAAATTCTCTAATCACGAGATCTTTACCTAACAAGTTCCTTGTCAAGGTTCTAATGGTGAGGGAGAAATGCAAGATTACTTAACTGCTCTATCACCCAGAGTATACTTTCCAGTTTCTGCCAACATCATTCCTAGATCTGTGTTCCTGTGACGTTCTTAAGGACAGTATATTTTCAACCTTTAATTTTTTTTAAACCTGGGAATAATAATTTCAAAAAGAAGATACCACTAGGATTGAAGCATATTTTTAGTAAATAAGCAATCCTCTTCCTTTTTTACCTACTGAATATATATTTGTCTTTTCACTTTTTTCCCATTTCTGTCTGTCCTTTATCATCTTAATTGGCCACTGAGTTATATAATTTATAATATGTTTTATAGTTTATATATATTTTATTATTGGTTGAATATTCCTTTCATGTTTTTACTGTTTTTCTTAGCCTTCTTCCCACATTTTCTCTATCACTCTAGTGTTTTTCCTTCCTTTATTAGTATACTTACTGAAGTTAACAGATTTCAACAAAACGAATTACAAGGGATATGTCACAAGACATGTTCTGGACAAATACTTAAGGTTCAACTAAAACGACTGAAAATACTGTGCCATTTACAAGATAATTCTTTCCCATGCTGAAAAAATATGGTTTGATACTCTTTACAATTGTACCAGGATTCAGGAAGGATTAATGACAGGGACAAGAGCCCTCTTTTAAAATTTTTCTTAAGTAGGCTCCTATTTTAGCTCTGAACACTAGCTCCACGGCTAACTTTGTTCTTTGTATATTTATGACTATTTGATGTGAACCTTTCTTAGTCTTGTTATGTGCTGTTCGTTTGCAAATGAAAATAGAAACAGTTGCCTATCCTGGTTACAGATTTCTGGGTACAGGGTCCTGATGAAATCTGAACTGTATAGAAGGGATTGGTTCTACATCACAGCTGTGTCACATCTGTGTTTTAGCAGCCACTTTGAGAAATTGATGGTGCATGTGTAACACTGCCTCATTGTTAAACATGAGATTGATTGAGCAGCATTGTGATCCACTAAAATTATTCCGATTCATTGGACTTTTTCACAACCTTTATAGGATCTTTGAAATATTTTCAAAACAACAGGAGCATTTTACATGAATCCACTGAATGATACTGACTGCTTAAGGAAGCTTTATGATATGACTTTGAACCATGCTGTATGCTTTTTATCTCTTCTACACTGTTGATATCTACATTGTCTCTGTGGTGAAATGGTGATGTTTCTAAAGCCTTGTCAAAGGAGGTTTCTCTTGTATAAAATATGGATGAGATGTGCACAGAACAGAAGGCATCTTCTGTTTCAGTAAAATAAGCACAAGTAGAGAGCTGTGAACATGCTGTGCCACTTCGTTCTGTGGGTTTGGTAAACTAACCAGAAACCTGCTCATAGAGTTTGGGGGATAATACATAAACTAGGGAGAATGTAAAGTCGCCTAGGAAGTTGAATTGATCCTCAAAGATTGAATGGTGCCATCATGTGTTTGTTTTAAAAAACATTACACTTGTTAGGTGACTATTATTTTCAGACTCTACATTAGGCACTAGAGATACCGAAATGAGAGAGAACTATCTTTCCCTTCAGCTAGCTCAGAATCTGGTGGAAGATAATGAAGAATCCTAATACAGGGACAGAGAAGGTTTTCCAAGAGCAGGCATCACGCTCACAGTTTAAAAAAGGAGTACGAGCAGAAGGGAGAAGGCATTCAAAGCAGAGGGAAGAAAACGTGCAAACGCACAGAGGCATAGATGAGTGTCTTTGCATTGAGGACGTGTGGGCGTCATTGGGTATGGTTAGAATGCAGGGTGGGCCTGGAGGAGCAGTGGGAGATGAGATGAAGAGGCAGGCAGAGGAGGCAGAAGCCAGATCATTCATGCTTTCCTCCAGCAGATTTGTATGGAATGTGTATTATGTGCCAAGCAGTGCGTTGTGCTAGATACTGGTTTTCTCCTGCCTCACAGGCCCTTCCTCCCCAGTCTCCTTTGCTGGCTCCTCTGTGTATATTACAGAGCCCCAGGACACAGCTCTTGCTCCTTCTCTCTTCCCCATCTACATTTTCTCCTTAGCCATCTCTTTCGGTCCCGTGGATGTAAATACCACCTATACTCTGATGGCTCTCAATCTGATTTTTCAACCTTGACTTCTCCCCAGAGATCTAATTGCCTACTGATACTGCCACTTGGGTTCTAGTATCCAGTGTATGCATAACATGTCAAAAAATGAACTCTTCGGGGCTTCCCTGGTGGCACAGTGGTTGGGAGTCCAACTGCCGATGCAGGGGACGCGGGTTCGTGCCCCGGTCCAGGAAGATCCCACATGCCACGGAGCGACTGGGCCCGTGAGCCATGGCCGCTGAGCCTGCGCGTCCGGAGCCTGTGCTCCGCAGTGGGAGAGGCCACAACGGTGAGAGGCCCGCGTACTGCAAAAAAAAAAAAAAAAAAACTCTTCATCTCCCATTCCAAACCAGTGCCTACTCCACTTCAGTAATAGCACCACAATCTGCTCAAACCAAAGTCCTGGAAGATGCCCTTCCTTTCCCTACAGCCTCACAGCCAATCCAGCAAGAAGACCTGCTGGAATAATGACCAAACTAAAGAAATCCAACTACATCTATTATCTCCCCCGCTCACGACTTCCTTTACACCAGCAGCATCCCTGGCCCAAACCACTGCCACAGCCTCCTACCTTGTCTCCCAGCTTCCAGTCTTGCTCCCCTGGAGAACTGTAAGTTCTCTTCTCAAAGGGTACATCAGATCCTGTTACTTCCCTGCCAATAATGGCAGTTGAAATCTGCCAGTAGTTTCCCATCACAAATAAAATGAGATCCAAAGTCCTTATTTATGGTCCACAGGACATGATCTGACCCCTGCTGTCATTCCCTCTTGTCCCTCCTCCCTATCCCATAGGACATTTTAGCCACACTGGATTTTCCGTTCCTTCATCCCTCCAAGCTCATGCCCATCTCCATATTCTCTGTCCAGAATGCTCTTGCCTGGGTTGTTTAAGTCTCAGCTCACGTGTCACCCCCTTTAAGAGGTCTTCCTTGATCACTAAAAGAAGTCTTCTAAAAGAGGTCATCCATAATTGTCCTATGTAATTACTTCTCAAGGTATTAATAACCATCTGAATTTATATTATTTATCTATGTACCATATCCTTCTACTAGACTGGAAACTCCATGAGTGTGGGGACTTTGTCGTGTTTACTGTTATGTCTCCACTCCCCAGAATGGCGCACTGAGATGTAGTCACAAACCGTGCTCAGTGCAAATGAAGGAAAAGTATAGAATTTATGTGATTTTATGTGGCATTGAAAAGTATTGATATAATTCAACCTTCTGTTGAATGTACTCAAAGAATTCTATTTATTCTCTTCAATATAAGACATAAGCACAATAGCATAATTTGATAGTCTAACACTCATTTGGACATTTCTGCCCTATTTTCTTTGGGAAAACTTGACCAAATAACAATGTTTATGATTTTGTAAAAACTAGACTGAGTGTTGTATCCCACTTACATTTTTAATGTAAAAAACATGATGCTGAATTAGAGTATTTTGAAGAAAAGAACAATACAAAAGTCTAGGGACAATTAAGTCTTTACTGAAAAAAATATTAATTTATGTCAATTGCTTTTTCATCTATACCTGATTTTGCAAACAAATTTGTGAATCTTATTTAGAAGTCACGTCATTATGTTTCCTTACCTCAAGGCCAAAGGGAAAGGAAAGTCAGTACCATTACCCAATAATATATCACCTGCCAGAATGAATCCCCACCTCTTCTACCAGAAAGAGTAGATTTTCTCTTCTCAAAGGAGAAAGCCTCTTCCCTCAACAAGATTATCAGATTCTAGATTTGCTGATTAGTTTAGGGACTACGGTCTCCATAACAACCAATACATTTTATAGCCTGTGTTGAAAACTTTTTTCTCCTTAAGCGCCTGTAATTATAGAGCAAGCTATATCAGTACACTGGGGGAGTGGGCTGGATAAGACTCTCTCTCTATATATATATATATGTGTGTGTGTGTGTGTATACACACACATATATATGTAAAGTGTTCTTAGTGAAATGAATCAATACATTGGTTAAATTATTTATTTTTCAAATCCCTTATTTTTGAGATTTTTTTTTTTTTTTTTTTTGGCGGTACGCGGGCCTCTCACCGTTGTGGCCTCTCCCACTGCGGAGCACAGGCTCCGGACGTGCAGGCTCAGCGGCCATGGCTCACGGGCCCAGCCACTTCGCGGCATGTGGGATCCTCCCGGACCGGACCGGGGCACGAACCCGCGTCCCCTGTATCAGCAGGTGGACTCTCAACCACTGCACCACCAGGGAAGCCCCTGAGATATCTTTATTTGCTGTTATCCTACTTTGCTATAACACTATTAAGTATCTGTTATTTGTCAAGCCTGTACTGAGTTTCGCAAATAGGCTATCACATTTCATTCTCAAAATAATCTTGAGTTAAATACTAGTAATCCATTTGTAGGTGGAGAAATTCCCCAATACGTTAGTAAGTAGCAATAGTCAGAATTCAAACCCAAGCCTTGCAGGTCCGAGGACAGTGGCTTTCTGTACATAATGTTGCCTTCTCCAGAGATTTTAAGTAAAATTTCCCAAGTCTAATAACATTAGTGGATCTAAAATTTAAATCTCCTTGTTCCCAGTGAAACTTACACAACTCATCAGAAGTAAATGAATTTATGGCTTCAAGATAAGGGACTGTTAACACTTCTTCAAGAAAAGCTGTAATAAAGATCTCCATTATTTACTACACTTGAAGTTGGATTCATGTGTTTTAAGGATGTATCAATATGTACAGGCAGCCCTGATACATTCAAGATAAATGCAATTTAAGGGAAATTTAATTTTCTGTATTCTGAATTTTGTCTGATTTTAACCTGTCTCAAATTATTGAAATAATCAAAACACAGGTGGAAAAAAATTTTATCAGTACTGAATGATAGGAACAGATGGCCACTAAAATGCCAGAAACTTTTAAGGATTTGTAAAAAAAATATTCTAAGATTCCTGAAAGAAAACACGCATAATGTCTTTATTAACAGTCTAGGGCTAGAAACTTGATTTTTCAGCAAATACTGGGAAGCTAAAGTAGAAGTGGAAAGGAATAAAAAGGATAAATAATCTCTCACCTTAAATGAAGGAATTCAATATTATATTGGTTATTGAATCAGTAGAGAAATAAAAGGTCAAAATTGTCTTTAATTGAATGGTAACTACTAATACAATAAAAATTAATGTAACACTTTCAAATTAATAAAGGACAGAAAGCAGGAGAAAAAAACTTATCAATATGGCAAATGATAGGGGAAAAGAACCAAAGTCAGTCCTCTTATCTCAATTTTCATGATAAATATGAATTAGTTAAATTATTCTATTAGAAAACAAAGATACTCTCACAGTTTCGAATATAAATTACAATTAAATGTTTTTATAAGAAATACAAGCAAACAAAATTATACAGAATACATAATTATACAGAAAAACTAGTAATAATGAGATGGGCAAAGCTAAATTAGACACAATACTAAGTAAAGTAGAATTCAAACCAAAAAGGATCAAATGGAATAACAGTTCATATTGATTACAAGTAAATTTTACATTGAGGATATAATAACTGTGAATCTTTATGCATTGAATGTATAATCAAACTTAAAAAATAAAAATTAAATGTACAAAGAAAGGCCTGCAATATGGTAGGTACTCTTCAACTCTTCTATTATAAATAAAAAATATCTTTTTAAGTGTGTGAATTAGCATTAAACAGAGGAAGAGAAGTCCCCAGAGGCCAAAAGTGTGAAGTAGCAACATAAATTCAGAGTATAAGCAAGCACTAACACTAGCATCTACCTTAAATTATCTATTAATCCCATTTACCTGCAGCTAAGGATTTTAACTGTCACATGGTTGATAATAAACAAAATCTTGGGCCTAAACAAAGTGGGGAGTTAAGGTTTTAAAAAGCCAGGGAACTTGAAGGGACACATGTCAATGATGGATAAGCTGGGGAAGGAAATGTGTATCAGTTATTGATAATAGACAGGGATACTGTAACAGGCCAGAAACTGAGGAATTCTAAAAAATATATACAATTGGTTAGTGGGGTCTCCCAAGAGAATATGGAACAATGAGCAGTCTTCATGCAAGTTAGGCTGTAATTCATACTTGTGTGGTCCTAAAAATACTAAGCCAAGAATTCAATTTAAAGCAGCCCTCCATGGTGGTGCCTCCAGCCAGCTGCCAAACACATACACACACACACACACACGTAACACACACAAACAGACACAAACACGCACACACACAAACACATACACACACAAACACACATACACAAACACATACACACACATAAACATGCATACATAAACACACATATATGCATATATAAACAAACACACAAACTCAAATACACATGTGTACATTAAACCTTACATGCATGACACATATCATATGCACATATATGGTACACTTGCATAAATATACACATACATAGATACCCACACATAAGCACACACACACACACACACACACACACACACACACACACATTCTCTCTAAAGGAATGCTTCTCAAACCAAGCCCCAGGAAATCTTCACAGATAAATTTCCCAAAATATATAAGTTCAAAATCAGATAACTCAAAACATGTAAGAAAGGAAGCCCTGAGAGTCAGCAGAAACAACAAATAGATCATACCTCAAAGACTTAAGAATTATCAGATATAGAATATAAATGAATGTTTCATTAAATAAATAAAAGAGGGAATTGAAAGCACCAGTAAAAGACAAATGACTATCAATAGTAACTGGGCAAATTTGGAAAAAATAGAACTTTTAGAAAAAATATAATAATGATTGCAATTAGAGCCTAAATTTTTGTGTTGTTCAGGAGGGGGATAAATATATGTATTAACTTTAGACTTTTGTGAAATATACATGTTAAATTTTTAAGACTAATCACAAAAATGATAGAAATAGAATGTATGACTTCCAACCTATTAAAGGAGAAAAAAATAGAATTAAAGAATTTTTTAAAGCCTTAGTCATTCAAAAAAAATGGCATAAAGGAGAAAAATAGAACAAAATAAGATGGAGAAATAAATCCACATATATCAGTTATTGTGTAAATTATCCTATCTCTCCAGTTAAATGACAGATTAGCTGATTAGATTTAAAATAAAACAAATTCTAGACTGTTTATAAAAGACACCCCTAAAACATAAGGACACAAAAAGTCTGAAAGAAAAATCATTGAAAATGTATACCAAGCCAACTATAATCAAAAGAAAGCTGACATAGCTCTTAGTATCAGGTACAAGAAAAAGAAAAGAAAAAAAACCTTAAGGCAAAAGCAATACTAAAGGCAAAAAAGAATTTCTAACTAATATAAAAAGCTCAATTCATAAGAAGATAAAACCATCCCAAAACTTGTATAAAACTCTAAAGATACATTCAAAATATATAAAACAAAAATGGATAAAACTATAAAGAGAAATAAATCTACCATTACCATGGATATTTTAATATGCCTCTTTAAGAAATTGATATCACACAGAAAGAGATCAGTAAAGATACAGAGGATTTAATCTAGTGACCATATATAAAATGCTGCACACAATTGCAGAATATACATTCTTTCTAGACACACCTGGGAACAGTTACCAAATTCAATTGTGCCATACAGCTAGTCTCAACACATTTCAAAGGATTTGTTTCATGTAAATCATGTTCTCTGACCACAATGCAAAACTTCATATATTTGGTCATCTAAAAAAAACCCTTCAGAATAATTCATAACCTCAAAAGAAATCATAATGGGAATTAATAAATTCTTACAAATTAGTAATACCAAAGTGCTACAAAATGAAACTTGTAGAACGTAGATAAAGCAATACTTCAAGGGTATTACTCTTAAATATTTACATTAGGAGAGAAGGCTGAACATTGGTAGATTAAGCATTAACTTAAGACACCTAAAACGTTAGAGAACAATTAACCCCCCAAAAAAGGAAGAATAACAATAACAGCAGAAATTAATAAACTGGAAAACAAAGGAACACCAAAGCCAGAAACTTAGGGTTTTTTTATAGATTAATAAAATTGACAAATTTCTGATAATGTTAAGAAAAAAAGAGAAAAGGCACAAATACATACTATTAAAAGTGAAAAGGGAGGCATATCTGAAGATAAAACAGATTTAAGATAGTAGAGAAAAAAAAGGTCAAGAGTTGAAAAAATTTAGAGAAATAATTCTTAATAAAATTTACCAGAACTGATTCAAGAAGAAATATGCAACCAGAATTGTCCTATGACCATTAAATAAATTGAATCATTAAAGTCTTCTCACCAGCCAGAGACAGTTTTGCAAATTTTCTAGCAACCAGGAATATGTATGTGAAAAAAAAAAAAAAAAAAAACCGTTCAGCATCATTAGTGGCCACTGTGGCAAAGAATTTTTTTAAATGATAATACTCAGTACTAGTGGAAGAATGGACTCGTGCGATATTTCAGAAAGGCAATTTCAAAATATACCAGAAAGCTTCCAAATGTTTGTGCCTTTTGACCCAGTAATTCCTTGATAATCCTAGAGAAATAATCACTTGTGCATAAAGATGCATGCCCATAGATATTTGATACAAATTTTTACAATAGCAATAATAGGAGAAGGTAAAACATACTGAGATAAATCTATATAATGGGACACTACGACATCATTAAAGTGATGTAATAGTTGTATATTTATTGACATGCATACATGTCCATAATAAAAGGTTAAGCAACTACATGTACAGTAAGTTTCCATTTTCACAAGTAAATAATGAAATAATTAAAATAGCTAACATTTATTGAACATTATTATGTTCCAGCTACTCTGCTAAATATTTTATAAGTATTATGAAATTTACTCCCCACAACTACCATACGAGGTATGTACTTAACTCCTTTTTATAGGTGAGAAAACTGGAGCTCAGGGAAGGAAATAACTGGCCCTGAGAGTTCATGAGCAATGGTTTTTATGCATAAACATAAGGAGAAGCCCAAAATGAGATATCCCAAAGTGCTCCCAGTTATTATATCTAGGTAGTAAAATTAATAGGGCTTTTTCTTCTTTTTGCTCATGTATTCTTTTCTAATTTGCCTACCAGGAAAGAGTATTACATATTTTTTTAAATGTTTTTATTTTATTTAAAATTTTTTTTGCGGTACACGGGCCTCTCACTGCTGTGGCCCCTCCCGTTGCGGAGCACAGGCTCCGGACGCGCAGGCTCAGCAGCCATGGCTCATGGGCCTAGCCGCTTTGCGGCATGTGGGATCTTCCCGGACCGGGGTACGAACCCGTGTCCCCTGAATCGGCAGGCGGACTCTCAACCACTGCGCCACCAGGGAAGCCCCTTTAAAATACATTTTAAAACCCCAAAACAAAGACCTAAATGAAATAAAAGTCCTTGTCCTTTCATACCCTGAATGAGTTTTAGGAAGTCTCTAAAATACACTCTTAGCACCCACTAAAGTCTAGTTTGAAAGATTTGGGTGATCCCTAATTTAAATACATTTTAGTCTTTCTATTTCCTGCCATCTAGACAGTTAATAGGCTCTGGGGAGTTCCACATATGAAAACAGAGCATGTTTATAGTTTATTGTATTACATACTTAGTTAAAATGTGGGACTACAATTATCTCTGAAAACCTTTTAATTATTCAAATGTCATGACAGCACAGCTTAGATACAACAATTGACCTTTACGTTTCTCTTGAGTCAGCAGTGTTCTTCAGATTCTAAATATCCTTTTAAAAAATAAATCACCAGCCACTAATGCAGTTTCTTCCTTACAGAATTTAAGCAGGGTTGTTTGTGTTCGGCTAGTTAGCAGCATATCCATTATTGACTAACATTGTGTCGCATCTCTTTGGACATTTAAACCATACAAGAAAAGTATTTTTATAAAAACATAATAACATCACCTAACTCTGATACAACTCTTCACAGTTTACAGAAAAATTTCCCCAAAATTTGGAAATGAAAAAAGTTATTTGATTTGGCTGACATCACACCCCTAAAGAGTGGTGGCACCAGGAAAAGAGTCCACATCTTCTGACCACTGGTCCAGAATACTTTTCAACACCCCAAAAAACTCCTTCCAAGTGACTGTGAGTTCCTTGAAGTCAAGAACTCTCTTTTTCAGCTTTGTAATCCAAGAACAAAACACAGATCTAGAATCTAGAGTTTAATCCATGTTCAATTTGTTTGAGCTACCCAACCTATTCTCTGCCTGTTTTCCTACAGATGGACTTTTCAATTAGTCTTTTTAAGGACCAAAATTGCCAAGAGAATATATTCTTGCATCCAGATTCTAAGAAATCATTTCAAGATGAGGCACAGTAATTTGCCACCACTGTGCATCCTCATTAGCAGCTGTGAAGTCAGTTTGCCCACAGCCAACATGGTGCCTTTGTGACAGCAGTGATTTTGCTCATGGGGGCTCTTCAGTGGTTGTGGGCTCTCAAAGGGGTTCCCCACAGCATTGTGTTCCCAGCGAGTGATGGATTGAAAGGGTGCGATGTCCTGTCCCTATGGCAGAGGAGCTGGCCTCTCTCTCGTGGCCCATCCTCGTGCCCTTGGGTTAGGATGGCAGGAAGCTGGGGTCAGCTGTTAGGGGCTTTGGAACTGTGTCTCAGAGCGTAAATTTGGAGAAATCTCTCTATAGTTAAATATAGATATAAAAACATAACATTACATAGATTAATCACATAGATATAAAGATGTTTTATCTATGTGATTTATGTAAGGTTTAAAAATAGTTTTCATGAAAATTGTTGAAACTTGTGATGTTATATGACAGGTCATTGTACTTTTTAATTACCCTTTGTCCATGTTTAATTTTCCGAATAAAACTTTTTTAAAACTCATTTTAAAAAATGAGGTATAGTTCTCTGAACATGAACTATAAGAGGACACAGGCCATTGGACATCTTGCCAATTGTTTCTGGATTAATCTGATGATAGTAGAGTGGAAATATACAGACTGGAGTCAGGAAGACCTCTGTTCAAATCTCAGTTCTGCACTCTGAGCCATTTTCCCTGGGAAAATTATTTAATCTCTGTGACATCACCTTCCACATTTATAAAATGGAAATAATGCACATAAGCCCATTTGAAGAATTAAATGAAATAGGATGTAAGAAAGAGTATATCTCAGTAAGCTAGGGAAACCATTCATTCACAACTGTTATTTATTTGTTGAGCACGTATCAGGCACTAGGCTAGCATTTCAATTAATGGGCAGAATTTGATAGGTTAAGAGTAAAAGAAAACTTCATTATATCTTCTACTGCCCTTTCAAACCCCATTTGTGAGCTAGCCTCTGACTGAAATCATAGGTTGGTCCTTTGTATTAGTTTCCTATAGCTTTTGTAACAAAGCAGCACAACCCAGGTCACTTAAAACAAAAGAAATGTATTGTCTCACAGCTCTGGGAGCTACAATTCTGAAATCAAGGTGTTGGCAGGGCCATTCCCCTCCAGCCTCCTCCGAAGCCTCCAGGGCAGATCCTTCCTTGCCTCTTCCAGTTTCTGGTAACCCCAGGTGTTCCTTGGCTTGTGGCTGCATAACTCCAACCTCTTCTCCAGCTTCACATGGCCGTCTTCCCTCTTTGTCTGTGTCCAAATTCCCTTCTTCCTATAGAGACACCAATGATATTGGATTAAGGATTCACCATAAGAACCTAATCTGAACTTGATTACATCTGCAAAGACCCATTTTCAAATAAGATCACATTCATAGACACCAGAGGTGAGGACTTCACCATATCTTTTGGGGGAACACAATTCAATCTATAAGAGTCCCATAGATTTTCCAGTCACTTTATGATAATAAAAAGTCCTCCAGACACTTTGGTTCTCAAGAACAATGTTGTTTCAATAACTAAGACATCCAGTCCTCTGTAATATTTACATTCTTCCTTCCATATTCACAATTTAGAGCTCCTTGCCTCTCCAAGCTAGGAACGCCTTTAGGCCTGAAATTCCTGCTGGGAATAGCCAACTGCAGTTCCAATGAGAAGGTCACCAATTCTCAATCTTCTGGGAAGGCCTCTTGGGTGGAATTCAAGATAGCTCAGGTTGACTCACCCCTTGATGGCCCAGACCTGGTCACGAGAAACACACATCCTTGACCATTCACTTCATGGAAATGCTCTCCTCAGCCCCTTCAACATTAGCCCTCTTATAAGGATTATAGGCTGAATGTTGGGAGATAGATACATATTTTTTTTAACATATAACCGTTTCTTTTGCAAGTCAGGCACCTATTATTTCATCCTTTTTTCTTTCCTTTTTTTGGAACCACAGCCAAAAACTTAGGCTGAAAGAGTCCCATTTTAACATTCCATTGCAGTTTCCTTCATTCCTGACAGAAAAGCAGCTGAGTATAGTATCAGTGACCTTGTATTTCTAAAGAGAATGAACTTGGTTTGTCTCAGAAAATTAAACGACAAGAGACAAGCAGAAGGGCTCTGTTCTGCTCTTTCCTCCCACCAAGATAATATTTGCCAAGCAACAACCTTGATTGATCCTTAATGCAAAGGATAGGTTAGAGCTGCAGAGCAGGATGAGGGAAACAAGGTTGCATTAATGAAAAAGGTATAAGAGTAGAAATTAGGGGATGTGGGTCTGGCCCTGGGTTCATTATTAACTAGCTGGTGACCTTGTAGAAGTGACTTATGAAGGTCAAATAAGTTAATACACTTGAAACTCTTTAAAAATTATTCATATTCAAGGTGAAAATACTGTTGCTTTTAGTAAGAAGCAATGCAGTTTTGTTACTAAATCCTCTTATTTCTTCACTTAGAAAACCTGATTCAGTCTTTCTTCTCTGTTCCTGTTGCAGTCAGCCTGGTCTCAGCCCAAACTACTGCAATAGCCTTCTGATTTGTCTCTCTTCTGCCCCTCCCCACGCCCAGTTCATCCCCATAGGGAAGGGTTGGACTAGATGCTCCTAAGGCATCTTCCTTCCTCTGGTGATGCTCAGATCCTATGAGACAATACAAGGAAAAGAAAACATGGCTGTTCCTTTCCCTACCCCACTCCCATCCTTAGCCTTGGCTATGATTCAAATAAGGCATTTGGCTTAACAGTTTAAGAGAGATAAATAAGTAAATAGGTGGTTGTGTATGTATAAATGCATTAAAGTGAGGGGAAAAAATTAAGTGAAGACTGGGATTTTTCAGCTATTTCATAGTTTCAGTAACTCCACAAACACTCCAGAGATGGTTGTATTTACTGTTACAATGTATGACAGTGTGTGTGTGTGTGTGTGCATGTGCATGCATGCGTGCGCACACACGCTCATTTGCTCTCAGTCCATGGTGATTTGGCTTCCACTCCTATTCCATGGACATTTCTCTGGACAAAATCATCACGTCTCCATTGCTGTCCACGCTCATAGGTGCACTTCAGCCTAAGTTAACCTCTCTGCAGCATTCGACACTGTTAAACACCTCCTCAGCTTAAGGGTTCTCTTCTTTTGGATTTTCTGAACACAAACTCTCCCTCCCACCCAAGTAAGTTCTTCCTCCTCTGCTTATTCCTTGTTGCTGATGTTCCCAGAGTGCAACCCTGGGCAGCCTGCTCTCCTCTCCTGACACCTCTCACTGGAATCCCCTCCTGTGATTCCAGTCACCACTCACATGCTGATGACTCCAAAATCCACATCTCTGACTCTGACTGTCCTCCTGACACCAAACCCACATAGCCCACAGCCTACTCAACATCTGTGTTCCATCATACCAAGACACCTTAAACTGCACATCAGATCCTAGCTCTTCACCGTAACCCTACTTCACCTTTTCTGTTCCCTAACTCGGGGAATAGAATCCCCCAAGTGAAAAGCCTCATATCTCTCTGTCTCTATCTTTTTCTGTCTCTGTCTGTCTGTCTCTTTCTCCCACACACAACATCTACCTCTCCTCCAACATCTAATCAAAGACCAAGTCCTGTTGATTCTGCTAAATATCTCTCATCTCCGTCCATTTCTCTCCATCTTTTCTGCCAACACGCTATTCTGGTCACCATCATCTTATACAGACAACAATAACAGCCTTGTAACTGGTCTTCCTGCCTCCAGAGTGGAGAATGGAAAGCTCCCTTTCTCTTCATTTCAGCCAAATAATCTTTCTAAAACACAGATCTGATTAATGACTTCCCACTTACAGAATGAAGTCTGAATTAAGGACCTAACTCTATAAGGTCCTTTATGATGTGGACCATTCTTGCCTCTACATCCTCAACTCTGTCTCCCACCTCATGTCTGCACTGGCATCATAATACATTATCAGTTCCTAGAAGAGGCCATGTAATCTTCTTCCTAGCTTTCGCACATGCTATTTCTCCCATCAGAAATCTTCTTTCCTCACGCCATTACCTGGCTAACTTCAGTTCACTCTTAGAGTCTCAATTGGCTTTCATGGCTTCCAGGAAGATCCCTTAAGTCTAGGTTGGGTTCCCCTCCTGTTTGTTCCTAGGGCACCTTTCCCCGCTATCTCACAGCACTGTGTTGCATCTATCTATGCCCCACCAGACTGCACACAGTGGCAGGATCAGCATCTGTCTTGTTCACCACCATACCTAGTGACTAGAACACCGCCTGTTACAGAGCAGGCTTGTCAATAATTTTGCTGAATGAGTGAATTAAATGTGTAAATGTGTATAATAAATGACTTTGAGAAGATGCTACCCCTCAAATTTTGTGAATTACCTCAATGAAAGGAGTTCTATATGAAAAATAATCCATTTTATAAAGACATTAGAAAAGCAATACTATCTTGTACATCTAAGTATTTCCTTTTAAAAATGTTGTGCCTAACCTTTCAAACTGTGTTCCTAATTACATAATAGCTCCTGAGAGCAGTGCAGGTATTATTTGTGAAAGTCTAGCAAGTCTTGGCAGTAGTCTAATAATCGAAAATCAAGGAATGGGGGCTTCCCTGGTGGTGCAGTGGTTGAGAATCTGCCTGCCAATGCAGGGGACACAGGTTCAATCCCTGGTCTGGGAAGATCCCACATGCCACAGAGCAGCTAAGCCCATGCGCCACAGCTACTGAGCCTGCGCTCTAGAGTCTGTGAGCCACAACTACTGAGCCCGCGTGCCACCACTACTGAAGCTCGCGGACCTAGAACCCGTGCTCCGCAACAAGAGAAGCCACCACAGTGAGAGGCCCGCGCACGGCAGCGAAGAGTGGCCCCCACTCGCCGTAACTAGAAAAAGCCCACGCCCAGCAAGGAAGACCCAACGCAACCAAAAATAAATAAAATAAATTTAAAAAAAGAAAAGAAAAGAAAGGAAAGTCACTCTATCCATAACCTCCCCTATAGGTTCCGTAGAAAAGAGAGCTCCAGCGGCAGATTTTCTCCTGGGCCCATGAAGCCTCTGGCCTGGCGTTTTACTGGGCTTCTCTTCTGTGCTTTGACACTGGGAATGAGGCAGCTGCTGCCAAGAAATTAGTTCCAATGCCTCGTATCCTTGGCATAGAAAGTATTTCTCCAGTTCTACCCAAATTAATCCTCGCAGGCCAATAAATCAGTACACAAGGAGAATGTGTGGTAATTTTGACCATCTGGAATTTTTTTAAGGCACCGGTGGGTGTGACAGAAACTGCCTAGCTCCATAGTAGCTATGAACAGCTGGATATTCGCTCAAGGTGGCATGAACATGGTCCCCTTACCATGTGACACCACCACCCTGATGCAGGGTAGGGGAGCTTCTGGCGGCTCATAAGAATGTTTGCATTGCCATTGCGTCAGGCAGTTTGATTTCAGGTCAAAGAAAGCAGCTTCCACCATTTTCCTTCCCATTATCCTCATAAGATAACTAACTGGATCTAGACTCTGTCTTCGCACCTGGTCAACCATTGTGACAATCACGTAGTCAAAAGGAAAAGGGAGAAAAGCAAAATATCAGTACAATGTGATCAATACAGTATGAGTGAATTTTTAATCTGACTTCCTGTCAAAATGACAGGCTCAGTTTTTTTTTCTTTAAATATCCTGATAGGATGGAAGAGGGAGTGGTTTCCACCATGGAAGGCAGTGTCTACGTGGGTATTAGGTATAGCAAGTTAAATTGTTCATCACCAGGAAAAACTGTTACAAAGAAAAGTGCTCCTAAACTAGTACCTCTGGTGGCCTTGCCATGCAGCCAAGGAAAGGGATGGAGGAAAGAACCGGTTTACGTGTCCAGCCTTCCTAAGGTTGCTTTAGTTGTAGCTCTAAGTGCTGCCCGGGGTGGGCTCCATGTTCTGAGCCCAGTGTTTTACATTCATCATGTCACTCAGAGCTCACAGCAATCCTATGTGGCAAGTGTTACTCCCATTTTAATGTGGGGAAACTGAGACAAAGAGATTCAGTGATGTACTCAGGGTCACACCACAATAGAACTGGGATTCTGATCACATCTAACTCCAAAACTCCTGCTCTTAATTGCTGTTCCAAACATAAAGAATGTTTGCATGTTTTACAGACCCCGAACCAACCACAGAACTTAAAATTTGTTGGTCACCAGAAAATCATGCCTTTATCAAAGATTTTCTATTATTTAAGTTATTTTGAAGGCAACAACAATAAGTCTTTGTCCAATCTGTACACATAATTATATATAGTTTTAAAGGACATTTTAAATGACTAATTAGTATTGAAATGATAAATGCATCAAATACGTTGTCTTCTCAAAAACATACAAAAATTATTTTAATTCTTCCTTCCACATTCTGGGTTTCATTGACCTTTCTGGAACAACAACAACAAAATCGTGATGAAATCTGATTCACACAGTAGATGTGAGGATCAGAGAACCTGCTGGCTAATTGGAGATGAGTCTCCACTGGAAACAATCACATAAAAACAAAGTGTGGCAAATTCCTGTCCCTAATAACTTCTCAGGGTACACCAAATTTATCCCACCAAAGAGCTCTGTTTCAGATCCTCGTGCTCTGGGTCTCTGTAGCAGCTTTTTCTGAGCTGTATTCTGGAGAACCCTAACACTACACACACGCACACACACAGAGTTTCAAGGTAATTACATTTAGGGATTACTGCTTATATACCCCTCTTAGAAATTTAAAAATGCACATAAGCAGATGAAGATCCCAGGAAGTCATGCAGAAAGGCACCTGCTCACTTTGCCCAGAAGTTGCCAATTCAGTTACCTCCAGGATACAGGCAGGTAAAGGTCATGATCTGGCAGTGACTGTGGTGAAGTGGAGATCACATATACCACCAGAGAGTTGCTGCTTCTAGACATGTGGGCCTGATATTAACAGATCTTCATGAAATGTCTGAAATCTGGGTGGTGGTGGTTTTTAATTGAAGTATAGTTGATTTACAATGTTGTGTTAGTTTCTGGTGTACAGAAAAGTGATTCAGCTATGTAAATACATATTATTTTCCATTATAAGTTATTATAAGATATTGAACATAGTTCCCTGTGCTATACAGTAGGTCCTTGTTGTTTATTTCATATATAGTAGTGTGATCTGTTAATTCCAAACTTCCAATTTATCCCTGCCCCCTTTCCCCTTTGGTAACCATAAGTTACTTTTCCATGTCTGTGAGTCTTTATCTGTTTGGTCAATAAGTTCATTTGTATCATTTTTTTTAGAGTCCACTCATAAGTGATATCATATGATATTCATCTTTCTCTCTCTTTCTTCACTGAGCATGATAATCTCTAGGTCTTCCATGTTGCTGCAAATGGCAATGTTTCATTCTTTTTTATGGCTGAGTAGTATTCCATTTTATGTACACAAACACACACACACATACTACATCTTCTTTATTCATCTGTCGATGGACATTTAGGTTGCTTCCATGTCTTGGCTATTCTAAATAGCGCTTCTATGAACATTGGGGTGCATGTATCTTTTCTAATTAGAATTTTTGTCTTTTGTGGATATATGCCCAGGAGTGAGATTGCTTGCTAGATCATATGGTAACTCTATTTTTGTAGTTTTTTAAGGAACCTCCATACTGCTCTCCATAGTGGCTACACCAGTTTACATTCCCACCAAAAGTGTAGGAGGGGGCTTCCCTGGTGGCGCAGTGGTTGAGAGTCCGCCTGCCGATGCAGGGAACATGGGTTCGTGCCCCGATCCAGGAGGATCCCACATGCCGTGGAGCGGCTGGGCCCGTGAGCCATGGCCGCTGAGCCTGCGCATCCGGAGCCTGTGCTCCACAACGGGAGAGGCCACAACAGTGAGAGGCCTGCTTACCGCAAAAAAAAAAAAAAAAAGTGTAGGAGGGTTCCCTTTTCTCTGCATCCTCTCCAGCATTTATTATTTGTAGACTTTTTGATGATGACCATTCTGACCAGTGTGAGATGATACCTCGTTATAGTTTCAATTTGCATTTCTGTAATGATTAGCAATGCTGAGCATCTTTTCATGTGTCTATTAGCCATGTGAATGTCTCCTTTGGAGAAATGTCTATTGAGGTCTTCTGCCCATTTTTTGATTGGGTTGTTTTGTTTTTTTATGTTAAGCTGTATGAGCTGTTTGTATATTGTGAAAATTAAGCCTTTGTCACTTACGTTGTTTGCAAATATTTTCTTCCTGCCTGTAGGTTGTCTTTTCATTTTGTTTATGGTTTCCTTTGCTGTGCAAAAGCTTATAAGTTTTATTAGGTCCCATTTGTTTATTTTTGGTTTTAGTTCCATTACTCTAGGAGACAGATCCAGAAAAATATTGCTGTGATTCATGTCAAAGAGTGTCCTGCCTATGTTTTCCTCTAGGAGTTTTATGGTATCGCATGTTACATTTAGATCTTAATCCACTCTGACTTTATTTTTGTATGATGTTAGCAAATGTCCTAATTTCATTCTTTTACATGTAGTTGTCCAGTTTTCCCAGCACCACTTATTGAAGAGACTAGCTTTTCTCCATTGTATATTCTTGCCTCTTTTGTCACATATTAATTGACCATAAGTGTGTGGGTTTATTTCTGGGCTCTCTATCCTGTTCCATTGACCTATGTGTCAGTTTTTGTGCCAGTATCATACAGTTTTATTTACTGTAGCTTTGTAGTATAGTCTGAAGTCAGGGAGTGTGATTTTTCCACCTCCATTCTTCTTTCTCAAGATTGCTTTGGCTATTCAGGGTCTTCTGTGTTTCCATACAAATTTTAAAATTATTTGTTCCAGTTCTCTGAAAAATGCCATTGGTAATTTGATAGGGACAGCATTGAATCTGTAGATCTCCTTCAGTAGTACTGTCATTTTAACAATACTGATTCTTCCAATCCAAGAACACAGTATATCTTTCCACATGTGTGTTGTCTTCAATTTCTTTCATCAACATCTTATAGTTTTCAGAGTATAGGTCCTTTGTCTCCTTAAGTAGGTTTATTCCTAGGCATTTTGTTCTTTTTGATGCAATGCTAACTGGGATTGTTTCCTTAATTTCTCTTTCTGATAGTTTGTTGTTAGCATACAGAAAGGAAACAGATTTCTGTGCATTAATTTTGTACCTACAACTTTACTGAATTCATTGATGAGCTCTAGTAGTTTTCTAGTGGTGTCTTTAGGATTTTCTATGTATAGTATCATGTCATCTGCAAACAGTGACAGATTTGCTTCTTCCTTTCCAGTTTGGATTCCTTTTATTTCTTTTTCTTCTCTGATTGCTGTGACTAGGACTTACAAAACTTCGTTGAATAAAAGTGGTGACAGTGGGCATCCTCATCTTGTTTCTGATCTTAGAGGAAATGCTTTCAGCTTTTCACCATTGAGTATGATGTTAGCTGTGGGTTTGCCATATATGGTCTCTATTTTGTTGAAGTATGTTTCCTCTATGCCTACTTTCTGGAGAGTTTTTATCATGAATGGATGTTGAGTTTTATCAAAAGCTTTTTCTGCATCTATTGAGATGATAATATAGCTTTTATTCTTCAGTTTGTTAGTATATATCCCATTGATCAATTTGCAGATATTGAAAAGTCCTTGCACCCTTGGGATAAATCCCACTTGATCATGGTGTATGATGCTTTTAATGTATTGTTGGAGTCAGTTTGCTAGTATTTTGTTGAGGATTTTTGCATCTATATTCTTCAGTGATATTGGTCTGTAATTTCCTCTTTATGTGATATTTTTGTCTGCTTTTGATATCAGGGTGATGGTGGCCTCATGGAATGAGTTTAGAAGTATTCCTTTTTCTGCAATTTTTTGGAATGGTTACAGAAAGATAGGTGTTAACTCGTCTCTAAATGTTTGGTAGAATTTACCTGTGAAGCCATTTGGTCCTGGACTTTTGTTTTTTGGGAGTTTTTAAATTACTGATTCAATTTCAGTACTTGTAATTGGTCTGTTCATATTTTCTATTTCTTCCTGGTTCAGTCTTGGGAGATTGTACCTTTCTAGAAATTTATTCGTTTCTTCTAGGTTATCCATTTTATTGACCTATAGTTGCTCATACTAGTCTCTTATGATGCTTTGTATTTCTGTAGTATCAGTTGTAACTTCTCCTTTTTTCATTTCTGATTTTATTGATTTGAGCTCTGGTTTTTTTTCTTGATGAATCTGGCTAAAGTTTTATCAATTTTGTCTTTCTTTTCAAAGAACTAGCTTTTAGTTTCATTGACCTTTTCTATTGTTAGTCTCTATTTCATCTATTTCTGCTCTGATCTTTATGATTTCTTTCCTTCTACTAACTTTGGGTTTTATTCGTTCTTCTTTCTCTAGTTCCTTTAGGTGTAAGGTTAGATTGTTTATTTGAAATTTTGCTTGTTTCCTGAGGTAAGCTTGTATTGCTATAAACTTCCCTGTTAGAACTGCTTCTGCTGCGTCCCGTGGGTATTGGATCATCCTGTTTTTGTTTTCACTTGTCTCTAGTATTTTTTGATTTCCTCTTTGATTTCTTCAGTGATACATTGCTTGTTTAGTAGCATATTGTTTAGCCTCCACGTGTTTGTGTTTTTGTAGTTTTTTCTTGTAGTTGATTTCTAGTCTCATAGCGTTGTGGTCATAAAAGATGCTTGATATGATTTCAGTTTTCTAAAATTTACTGAGGCTTGTTTTGTGGCCTAGCATGTGATCTATCCTGCAGAATGTTCCATGTGCACTTGAAAAGAATGTGTATTTTGCTATTTTCAAATGGAATGTTATATATATATATATATATACCATTTAAGTCCAGTTGGTCTAATGTGTCACTTAAGGCCTGTGTTTCCCTGTTGATTTTCTGTCTGGATGATCTGTCCATTGATGTAAGTGGGGTGTTAAACTCTCCCAATATTATTGTGTTGCTGTCGATTTCTCCTTTTACGTCTGTTAACATTTGCCTTACATATTGAGGTGCTCCTATGTTGGGTGCATATATATTTACAATTGTTATATCTTCTTCTTAGATTGATCCCTTTATCATTATGTAATGTCCCTCTTTGTCTCTTGTAACAGTCTTTATTTTAAAGTCATTTTGTCTAGTATAAGTATTGCTACTCTGGATTTCTTTTGATTTCCATTTGTGTGGAATACCTTTTTCCATGCCCTCACTTTCAGTCTGTATGTGTCTCCAGATCTCATATGAGCCTCCTATAAGCAGCATATATACAGGTCTTGTTTTTGTATCTATTCAGCCACTCTGACTTTTGATTGGAGCATTAGTCAGTTTACTTTTAAGGTAATTATCAATATGTATGTTCTTACTGCCATTTTTAAAATTGTTTTGGATTTGTTTCCACAGGTCTTTTTTCACCCCTTTTCTTCTTTTGTTCTCTTTGATATGAAGACTGTCAGTTATGTTTGGATTCCTTTTTCTTTTTTGTGTGTATATATATTATATTATAGATTTTTGGTTTGCAGTTACCATGAGGTTTTCATATAGCAGTCTGTATATATACATGATTGTGTTAAGTTGCTGATCTCTCAATTTCAAATGCATTTTTAAAACCCTGCATACTGTTTTTTGGGGGGTTTTTTTCATTTTTATTTATTTATTTATTTTTGGCTGTGTTGGGTCTTTGTTGCAGTGCGTGGGCTTTCTCTAGTTGCGGCGAGTGGGGCTACTCTTTGTTGCAGTGCGTGGGCTTCTCATTGTGGTGGCTTCTCTTGTTGTGGAGCAGGGACTCTAGGTGTGCGGGCTTCAGTAGTTGTGGCACGCAGGCTCAGTAGTTGCAGTTCACAGGCTCTAGAGCGCAAGCTCAGTAGTTGTGGCGCACGGGCTTAGTTGCTCCGCAGCATGTGGGATCTTCCCTGACCAGGGCTCAAACCCATGTCCCCTGCATTGGCAGGCAGATTCTTAACCACTGTGCCACCAGGAAAGTCCCCTGCATACTGTTTTTGATATCGTATTTTGCATCTAATTGTTTTGTGTATCCCTTAACTGCTTATTGTGGATACAGATGATTTTACGACTTTTGTCTTTTAACCTCCCTACTAGCTTTGTGTGAGGGTGATTTTCCTACCTTAACTTATTTTACCAGTGAATTTTTCACTTCGTAATTTTCTTGTTTCTAGTTGTGGTCTCTTTCTCGCTTAGAGAAATTCCTTTTAACATTTGTTGTAAAGCTGGTTTGGTGGTGATGAATTCTTTTAGCTTTTGCTTGTCTGTAAAGCTTTTGATTTCTCCATCAAATCTGAATGAGAGCCTTGCTGGGTAGAGTATTCTTGGTTGTAGGTTTTCCCCTTTCATCGCTTTAAATATATCATGCCATTCCCTTCTGGCCTGCAGAGTTACTGCTGAAAAATCAGCTGATAGCCTTATAGGACTTCCCTTGTATGTTATTTGTTGCTTTTCCCTTGCTGCTTTTAATATTATCTCTTTATCTTTAATTTTTGTAGTTTTGATTACAGTGCGTCTTGTTGTGTTCCTCTTTGAGTTAATCCTGTATGGGACTCTCTGAGCTTCCAGGACTTGGATGACTGTTTCCTTTCCCAAGTTAGGGAAATTTTCAGCTATTATATCTTCAAATATTTTCTCAGGCCCTTTTTCTCTCTCCCCTCATTCTGGGACCCTTATAATGTGAATATTAGTGTGCTTGATGTTGTACTAGAGGTCTCTTAAACTGTCCTCATTTCTTTTCATTCTTTTTTCTCTTCAGCAGCAGTGATTTCCAATACTCTGTCTTCCAGCTCACTGATCCATTCTTCTGTATCATTTAGTCTACTATTGATTCCTTCTAGTGTATTTTTCATTTCAGTTATTGTATTCTTCATCTCTGTTTGCTTATTCTTTATATTTTCTAACTCTTTGTTAAAAACTTCTAGCTTCTCACTCTGTGCAGCCATTCTCCTCCCGAATTCTTTATATTTACAATCATTACTCTGAACTCTTTCTCAGGTGGATCGCCTATCTCCATTTCACTTAGTTCTCCTTCTGGGGTTTTATCTTGTTCCTTTGTCTGGAACGTATTCCTCTACCACCTCATTTTGTCTAAGTTGCTATTTGTATTTTTATGTATGTGGTAGGTTAGTTATATTTCTCGACCTTGGAGAAGTGGCCTTCTGTGGGAGACATTCTATGCATCCCAGCAGTGCACTCCCCTCTCATCACCCAAGCTCTATGCTCTAGGCTAGTCTAGAGGCTTGTGCAGGCTTCTTGGTGGGCAGGGCCAGTGCCTGACCACTGGTGAGTGCAGCTAGGTTTTGGCCCCCTGGTGGGCAAGGCTGTGTCTGGGGGTGGCTATGGGCTCAGGAAGTCTTTAAGCAGCCTGTCTGCTGACAGGCAGGACTGTGTTCCCACCCAGTTAGTTGTTTGTCCTGAGGCACCCCAGCACTGGTGCCTATAGGCTATTGGGCGGGGCCAGGTCTTGGTGCTAAGGAGCCAAGATGGCAGTTGCCAGCAGCAGTGTTCATGCATTTGAATGTTCCCCAATATGCCACTAGTGTTTATGTCCCCATAGTGAGCCACAGTCACCCCCACCCTCTCTCCAGGAGACCCTCCAAGACCAGCAGGTAGGTCTGGCCCAGGCTCCTATCAAATTACTGAGCTTGCCCTGGGTCCTGGTGCACATGAGATTTTGTGTGTGCCCTTCAAAAGTAAAGTCTCTATTTCCTCCAGTCCTAAGGGGCCCCTGCAATTAAGCCCTGCTGGCCTTCAAAGCCTAATGCTCTGGGAACTTGTCTTCCTGGTGCCGGACTCTCAGGCTGGGGAGCCTGACATGGGCCTCAAACTCTCACTCCTGTGGAAGAATCTCTGCAACATAATTTTTCTCCAGTTTGTGGGTTGCCCACCCAGGAGGTATGGGATTTGACTACATCGAGTGTCCCCCCCTCCTACTTGTCTTGTTGTGGTTCCTTCTTTATGTCTTTAGTTGTAGAAGATCTTTTCTAGTAAGTTCCGTTTTTTTCCATCAATGATTGTTCTGCAGATAGTTGTGATTTTGGTGTGCTTGTGAGAGGAGGTGAGCTCAGGGTCTTTCTACTCTGCCATCTTGGCCGCTCTCCTGAAATCCAAGTTTTGATGTGAAATTTCACATCTAGGATGAGGGGGAGAAAACATGACTCTTGGCTAGGCCTGGCCTATAGGTCTATTTGCAGCCTCTGGTTTAACCTGAAGTTTCTCAAGCTCATTTGACCACAGAACTCTTTGTCCCTAAAACACTTTTTGAGGAAATGGTACCACACATCATTAGCCTGCCCAACCCTTCGAGGAAACCCCATTATAAGGTCCCTTCCTACACCTAGTCCTCCTTCTCTGCTCCAGTCCTCTGACCTAAAGTATGCTCCAGTTACTCTGGATGTGTGATAAATTACTCCAGCACTTGTGACTTAAAACAACAGTATTTATTTTGCTCAAAAATCTGCAATTTGGGTAGGGTTCAGAGAGGGTGGCTCATCTTGGTTCCACTATGTGGCTTGAAGGCTGGTAGCAATGGCGAGGGGTTGGAATCATCCAAAGGCACTCCCAGTCACATATCAGAAGGCTTACACTGGTAGTCACCCGAAACCTTAGTGTGGTAGATGGCTAAAACACCTACAGGTGGCCTTTCTTTGAGGCCTGGGCTTCCTTCCAACATGGCAGCTAGATTCCAAGGGTGAGTGGCTAGAGAGTAAAAGAGAGGCAGGCAGAAACTGTGTCACCTTTTAGGATGTAGCCTTAAAAGTCACACCAGTTCACTTCCATTGCATTCTGTTTGTCAGGGCAAGTGTTCAAAGACAGGGCCACAGACTCCACCACTTAATGGAGTATGGCAAAGTTCTGAAGAGGCTGGGGGACCAGAAACACCACTGTAGCCACTTTTGGAAGATGCAATCTGCCCTAAAAGGAAAGAATAAATATCTTGAATTCCAGATCTTTTATTTACCAATAATAGGGTGATTTTGAGCAAGTAAGTTTATTTCTTTTTGCAATATTTATTCACCTTCTCTTGAATTGCATTTACCTCTATTTTTATTTTATCATTGGACAGTGAGCTTCTTGAGAGTAGCATCCACATCTAGGTGTTTTGTTTTGCTTAATATTGCTATGATGCAAGCACAAACATATAGTTTGGGTTTGGCAAATATTTCTAATATATTTCTAATGCCTTATTTTATAAAGCTGGTAGGGAGTTTCCCAGTGACTTTCCCCACTTGGAGACATAGCAAAAGGAGAAGAAACCCCTTTGGAACAGAGTCACATGGCTTGCAGTTCCCTGTTATTCTGTTTCTGTCTCAGCCTAACCAGTGTTGTGGTTGGGCTGGCCCTTGTGTTTCTTACTATGATTGCAAGATGCCCTCAGCAATAACTAGTTTTAAAGAAAAATAAACGTTTATTACTTACAGGTCCTAGAAATTACATGGCACACCTGGGACCACACAGCAAAGTCACAGGTAGAGAGAAAGAGTGCAAGCATGGGTCTAGGGTTCTCCTTTTATTGGGTTTGAGAGTGGGGCCTAGGGTTTCAAGGGCCCACTCTTTATTGGTGAATTTAAAGCATAAGAGTGGGAATTTAAAGCTCCAGAAGAGAAAAAAAACAATCCTCCCAAATGGTCAGTTGTCAAAGAACTCTAAAACAAAGGAGCCTGGGATGTAAGGGGGGGTGGGCAGAGCTTGGCCCTTTATCTAGTCTTGTAGCTAGCAATGTGTTTAGTTGAGATAGCCCACTTTGAAGAGGATGCTGTCTTTGAAGAGGGTGCCTCTTTGAAGTGGATACCTCGGCAATCAAAGCAGAAGTCAGGCGCTTGCTTTACAGGAAGAAAAGCTAACAGTCAGGGCTCCCACTATAACTATCCACCTGCCCCTTCCCTCCTCACACGACTTGTTGCATGGAACATGAGACAAGGCTCAAACCCAAGGGCCCTCCCCATCTCCCCAAGCCTGTGGTAAAGCAGCCCTGTAGTCTCCTGTCCTTAGCAGCCCAGAGAGTAGCCAGGAGACCTACAGGAAATAAGTAGCCTCTGAGAAACTGGCCTCACAAAACCTTACTCTCAAAGCAGCAGCAAACAACAGGCTTAGTCTCCAAACCTCATTTCAGGGCACCTTTAGGGCAGTTCTTTGTTATGAATGCAAATACCACTGGAGTTACAAACAGAGATAGGATCGTGTAAAATTCTGGCCCTGCAAAGGCATTCATTTGCTAATGAATACCCTAAAAGCCCTTTCAAAAATGACCCCTGCCCATATGGACAACAGGCTTTGTTCATCATTCTTTAATACTCCATTCCTCCTTGCCACTTGCCAGGTGAAGAAGAATAGAAAGCAAAGAACAGGAAACTCTCTTAGATTCTCTGTTAGAAATGGCTCTTGGTTAGTCTGCTCAAGCTTTGTATTGCATTATCTCCAGCCTCCTGTGCCCGTTCCTCTCCTTCCCATCATTTCAAATTTTCCTCTCCACATTTCTGCAGCTAACAAGCTGGCATGTTTTTTGGTAAGAGCCTCAGGCTGTTTGCCCAGGTGCCTGCCAACATTGGCAGTGATGGCCAACTCCATTATACAGGGAAGCGTATCTAACCCAGAGGCAACTGGAAAATCTCTGTTGAGTGCTAGTACCAATATTTTTGTTTTTCAACACTTATGAACCACACAGTTTACAGTTTGTGGGATTGCATCCTCTCTCTATCCTGGGAAATATTCTTTTTCATTTACAAATATAAAATAACATTAATTGCCAATTCCTTAGCTCTTATATGTTCCAAATTCTAAGCACTTTACATACATTGCCTCACCTAATCCACACAACTGCTCTAAGAGACTTTTTACATTTTACAGACCAGGAAACTGAGTTAGAGAAGTGAAGTAAATTGCCAAAAGTCACATGACAAGGAGCACAGCCAGGACTGCAGCCAGTTCTACCTGATGCCAAAGCCTGTCTGTTTCCTCCCCTATACTGTTTAGCTTGAGAAAGGTACATGCATGACAGATCCATTTCTTATCTCGTAGAGATTTTATTAATTTTGAACCTTCCTGTTTGATTCAATAAATCAATTCATTAATAACTGCAAACAAAGACACTCAAGCTTGTAAGAGACCATAGAATTCATTAGGTCAAACTGACCTGTGAATCGTCTGTAGAGCACTCCTCACACTGGTCATTGTGTCTCTGAAGATTTCTAATGCTGGGGAGCCCATCCCTCTGAGGAAGAAGAAGCCCATTCTATTTTCAGGCAGCTTCATGTTGTGTTTGATAAAAACCTGTCCCAGGCTTCCCTGGTAGTGCAGTGGTTAAGAATCCGCCTGCCAATGCAGGGGACATGGGTTCAAGCCCTGGCCCGGGAAGATCCCACATGCTGCAGAGCAACTAAGCCGGTGGACCACAACTACTGAGCCTGCACTCTAGATCCCACGAGCCACAACTACTGAGCCCACGTGCCACAACTACTAAAGCCCACGCGCCTATAGCCCTGCTCCACAAGCGAAGCCACCACAAGGAGAAGCCCGCGCACCGCAACGAAGAGTAGCCCCTGCTCGCTGCAACTAGAGAAAGCCTGCGCTCAGCAATGAAGACCCAATGCAGCCAAAAATAAATAAATAAAATAATAAATAAATTTTAAAAAAATGTCCCCCAGAACTGCCATTTATTCATCCTAATTCTGCTGTCTGTGAAAACAAGGCTAAACTGCTTGCTCTGTGCTCAGCACCCCTTTGAGCCTTGCTTTACCAGATGAATTGCTTCATAAACAGGCTTACTCCTGCCCATCCACTCTTGCCTGAAGAGACTCCAGTTTGTCAATGACCCTCACTATGTGGGACACCCAAAGCTGCACCCAGAACTCAAACTAATTCTGACCAATCAAAATTCTATCCTATCCCTTGGACCTAGAGATTATCATACTAAGTGAAGTAAGCCAGACAAAGACAAATATCATATGATATCACTTATATGCAGAATCTTTAAAAAAATGATACAAATGAAGTTGTATACAAAACAGAAACAGACCCACAGAGATAGAAAATAAACTTATGGTTACCAAAGAGGAAAGAGGGAGGGAGGGATAAATTAGGAATTTGGGATTAACGTATACACACTACCATATATAAAATAGATAACCAACAAAGACCTACTATATAGCACAGGGAAATGTACTCAATATTTTGTAATAACCTATAAGGGAAAAGAATCTGAGAAACAAATAGCTATATATGTATGTCTAACTGAATCACTTTGCTGTACACCAGAAACTAACACAACATTGTAAATCAACTGTACTTCAATTTTTTTTTTAATTTATTAAGTTTGAAAAAAAATTCCATCCTTGATCAGGGTGCTGCACATCTTTGACTGCAGCCTTAGGTCGAATATGTTCTTTGGGCAGCCACATGGAATCTTCAACTAACACTGAGCTGTCAGTCAACAAGTGATGTGAGTGGGGACATTTCAGCCACTCTTCACCAGCCTGGGCTACTAGATCCAGGGAAATGAGGTCCCTAACTCATCTGCCCATAATTTCACTTCAACGAAAATTGTTTATTGTGGCAAGTACTTTATCCAAACTTGCCTAGTGATTTTCATTCCTCACCTTGCAAGGGATACTTTCTTTTCTTTTGCATATGCAGAATGGGTTGGTTGGTTGTTTGGTGGGTTTTTTCTTTTTTTTTTTAAGTTTTGATCCAGTGACAGTTAATCAGTGGATATCTAAAGAGGCAAAAGGAAAGTCAGACTCCTCACAAGCAGAATTGACATTTAATCTCACATAGATCAGTTCCTTCACAACACAACCCCAGGATGTTTCTAAGCAACTTATGTTTGACCCACAAAATTGAAAGGAACCCTATTTAAACTCAAGATAACCAAAATAGACTGGTGAATGGGAGCTGATAATATGCTGCTATCCCTTAAAATTCCCTGTTTCTAAATTAAATTGCTTATTTTCTTATTCTTTATATTTTAATTAATATTTAATTTTGTCATGGTTCTTATAGAATTTTTTTTTAGTCTCCATATACTTTTTTTTACATATTTATTGGAGTATAATTGCTTTATAATGGTGTGTTAGTTTCTGCTTTATAACAAAGTGAATCAGCTATATGTATACAAATATCCCCATATCTCCTCCCTCTTGCATCTCCCTCCCACCCTCCGTATCCCACCCCTCTAGGTGGTCACAAACCACCGAGCTGATCTCCCTGTGCTATGCGGCTGCTTCCCACTAGCTATCTATTTTACGTTTGGTAGTGTATATATGTCCATGCCACTCTCTCACTTTGTCCCAGCTTACCCTTCCCCCTCCCCATATACTCAAGTCCATTCTCTAGTAGGTCTGTGTCTTTATTCCTGTCTTATCCCTAGGTTCTTCATGACTTTTTTTTTTCTTAGATTCCATATATATGTGTTAGCATACGGTATTTGTCTTTCTCTTTCTGACTTACTTCACTCTGTATGACAGACTCTAGGTCCATCCACCTCACTACAAATAACTCAATTTCGTTTCTTTTTATGGCTGAGTAATATTCCATTGTATATATGTGCCACATCTTTATCCATTCATCTGATCATGGACACTTAGGTTGTTTCCATCTCCTGGCTATTGTAAATAGAGCGGCAATGAACATTTTGGTACATGACTCTTTTTGAATTATGGTTTTCTCAGGGTATATGCCCAGTAGTGGGACTGCTGGGTCATATGGAAGTTCTATTTTTAGTTTTTTAATGACCTTCCTTACTGTTCTACATAGTGGCTGTACCAATTCACATTCCCACCAGCAGTGCAAGAGTGTTCCCTTTTCTCCACACCCCCTCCAGCACTTATTGTTTGTAGATTTTTTGATGATGGCTATTCTGACTGGTTTGAGATATCTCATTGTAGTTTTGATTTGCATTTCTCTAATGATTAATGATGTTGAGCATTCTTTCATGTGTTTGTCGACAGTCTGTATATCTTCTTTGGAGAAATGTCTATTTAGGTCTTCTGCCCATTTTTGGATTGGGTTGTTTTTTTGTTATTGAGCTGCATGAGCTGCTTGTAAATTTTGGAGATTAATCCTTTGTCAGTTGCTTCATTTGCAAATATTTTCTCCCATTCTGAAGGTTGTCTTTTGGTCTTGTTTATGGTTGCCTTTGCTGTGCAAAAGCTTTGAAGTTTCATTAGGTCCCATTTGTTTATTTTTATTTTTATTTCCATTTCTCTAGGAGGTGGGTCAAAAAGGATCTTGCTGTGATTTATGTCATAGAGTGTTCTGCCTAAGTTTTCCTCTAAGAGTTTGATAGTGTCTAGCCTTACATTTAGGTCTTTAATCCATTTTGAGCTTATTTTTGAGTATGGTGTTAGAGAGTGTTCTAATCTCATACTTTTACATGTACCTGTCCAGTTTTCCCAGCACCACTTATTGAAGAGACTGTCCTTTCTCCACTGTACATTCCTGCCTCCTTTATCAAAGATAAGGTGACCATATGTGCATGGGTTTACCTCTGGGCTTTCTATCCTGTTCCATTGATCTATCTTTCTGTTTGTGTGCCAGTACCATACTGTCTTGATTACTGTAGCGTAGTAGAGTCTGAAGTCAGGGAGCCTGATTCCTCCAGCTCCATTTTTCATTCTCAAGATTGCTTTGGCTACTCAGGGTCTTCTGTGTTTCCATACAAATTGTGAAATTTTTTATTCTAGTTCTGTGAAAAATGCCAGTGGTAGTTTGATAGGGCTTGCATTGAATCTGTAGATTGCTTTGGGTAGTAGAGTCATTTTCACAATGTTGATTCTTCCAATCCAAGAACATGGTATATCTCTCCATCTATTTGTATCATCTTTAATTTCTTTCATCAGTGTCTTACAATTTTCTGCATACAGGTCTTTTGTCTCCTTAGGTAGGTTTATTCCTAGATATTTTATTCTTTTTGTTGCAGTGGTAAATGGGAGTGTTTCTTTGATTTCACTTTCAGATTTTTCATCATTAGTGTATAGGAATGCAAGAGATTTCTGTGCATTAATTTTGTATCCTGCTACTTTACCAAATTCATTGATTAGCTCTAGTAGTTTTCTGGTAGCATCTTTAGGATTCTCTATGTATAGTATCATGTCATCTGCAAACAGTGACAGCTTTACTTCTTTTCTGATTTGGATTTCTTCTCTGATTGCTGTGGCTAAAACTTCCAAAACTATGTTGAATAAGAGTGGTGCGAGTGGGCAACCTTGTCTTTTCCTGATCTTAGTGGAAAGGGTTTCAGTTTTTCACCATTGAGGACGATGTTGGCTGTGGGTTTGTCATATATGGCCTTTATTATATTGAGGAAAGTTCCCTCTGTGCCTACTTTCTGGAGGGTTTTTATCATAAATGGGTGTTGAATTTTGTCGAAAGCTTTCTCTGCATCTATTGAGGTGACCATATGGATTTTCTCCTTCAATTTGTTAAAATGGTGTATCACATTGATTGATTTGCATGTACTGAAGAATCCTTGCATTCCTGGGATAAACCCCAGTTGATCATGGTGTATGATCCTTTTAATGTGCTGTTGGATTCTGTTTGCTAGTATTTTGTTGAGGATTTTTCCATCTATGTTCATCAGTAATCTTGGCCTGTAGTTTTCTTTCTTTGTGGCATCCTTGTCTGGTTTTGGTATCAGGGTGATGATGGTGGCCTCATAGAATGAGTTTGGGAGTGTTCCTCCCTCTGCTTTATTTTGGAAGAGTTTGAGAAGGATAGGTGTTAGCTCTTCTCTAAATGTTTGATAGAATTCGCCTGTGAAGCCATCTGGTCCTAGGCTTTTGTTTGTTGGAAGATTTTTAATCACAGTTTCAATTTCAGTGTTATTGGTCTGTTCATATTTTCTATTTCTTCCTGATTCAGTCTTGGCAGGTTGTGCGTTTCTAAGAATTTGTCCATTTCTTCCAGGTTGTCCATTTTATTGGCATAGAGTTGCTTGTAGTAATCTCTCATGATCCTTTGTATTTCTGCAGTGTCAGTTGTTACTTCTCCATTTTCATTTCTAATTCTATTGATTTGTCTTCTTCCTTTTTTTCTTGATATGTCTGGCTAATGGTTTATCAATTTTGTTTATCTTCTTAAAGAACCAGCTTTTAGTTTTATTGACCTTAGCTATCATTTCCTTAATTTCTTTTTCATTTATTTCTGATCTGATCTTTATGATTTCTTTCCTTCTGCTAACTTTGGAGTTTTTTTCTTCTTCTTTCTCTAATTGCTTTAGGTGCAAGGTTAGGTTGTTTATTCAAGATGTTTCCTGTTTCTTAAGGTAGGATTGTATTGCTATAAACTTCCCTCTTAGAACTGCTTTTGCTGCATCCCATAGGTTTTGGGTCGTCGTGTCTCCATTGTCATTTATTTCTAGGTATTTTAAAGAAATTTTTATGTACTAGTTTTACAATCAAAAAATGAAAGGAAAATGTCAAACATACTTTTAGAGAAATGTTTTAAAGTAAATAATTTTTGGAGATCAGTGAACAGGCTAGAAGCCCCCTCCAAAAAAAAAAGTGATGCTGGACTATGATCTCCCTTCCCCCTTATTCTGATCTTCTGAGTTAATCTGCACAGACAAAGAAGCCTGAGCTATTATCGAATGAGTTCAGTCTTCTAACTTTACAAATGATAAAAAATAATGTACAGATGGGTTTAAATGACTTGCTCAAGTTCACAGCGTTAATGGCAGCTGCTAGCACATACCTCTTTTCTTCCAAACCACTGATCGAGAATATCGGTATTGGAATTCAGAGAGGTAAGAGATTGCTGTAGTGTAGGGTCTTTGGAGAAAACGTCATGGAGGAATTGAAACTGAAAAGATGTAAGCTTATTTTAAGCAAATCTTACTTTTTCACTAAAATAATACATGCTAGCAATAGAAGATTTGGGAAATGCCGAAAAGTACAAGGGAAGGTGATGGGGCAAATTCCTCATAATCCCAACTCATGAACTCAGTACCATGGGTGCATTTTTTTCTCTATAGTCTTTTTTTCCTCACACATTACTTGTTTTCTATCATTGTAATCATACTACATATCAAGCAGCATTATAAATCAAGGCCTATTCCATGTTGTAATGAACTCTTCATAAATACTATTTTAATTGCCACATAACAGTCCATTTTTGCAATAATCTTCTTAACCTTGCTCTTATTTTTGAATAATTAGGCAGAAAGGAAAACTTTAACTGAAGAGGGGAAAGGTATCTAGAAGAGGGTATGTACTGATATATACAGAAAATTAAAACACCAAAATACTCACTGATGTGTATTTGAGCTTTGAGGTTATGGGTGATTTTTGTTTCATTCTTTATATTTTTCTCAGTGGTACAAAAGCACTAGTAAGCACACCTACTTTTACTGAGCATTTACCATGTGCTTTATGCCACAGACACACTTTCTCTTTTAGTCCTAATAATGACTAACCAAGACCACTAGTCTATCTTCATTTCAAGGACAAGGAAAATGAGACCTGGAGATATTAAGGGACTTGCAGAAGGCCAATGATGGAGCCAGAATTTGTTCCCAGGGTCATATGAGGAGAAAGTGTCTGTTCTTAACCACCATACTGCACAGACCAAGTTTTTAATGAATATCTACCATTGTTATAATCAGAAAGCTATTTTAAAAATGAAAATGGATTGCAAACAATAGCTCGTTTCTGGTGTAAGCAGATAATTTATTACCTAGAGAGCATAAAAACCAATCCACCAGCATCCCAGAACAGCTAAGAAAATCATCAATATGTAAAATCTCCTCGGTCATGTCTAAAATGTTTAAAATTCAAATATGTTTCAGGTTTCTCTGAAATTGATTAGGAATAGAAAAGAAGCAGTGTTAATTGCACTTACGTGAATGAAGTCTGGATTTTGAGACCAGATGAAAATTGATTGTGCTTAAAGTAGTCTTCTGTAATTAAATGAAACTGTGCGGTGCACTTTAATTAGTCAGCAGAACTTATTCTAAGTGGTAACAGTCAGTCCTGGTGTATCTCATGAAATTAGGGCCTGACAGCTCCACCTCAACTGAGGTTCTCTTTCCACAGCAGTCTTATTTATTCATCTACTGCTCTAATTTGAAACTGCAGGAAAGGTGACTTTTATAATGGAGATGTACACATTACAAAATCTTCCTCATTCTTTCATTCAGAAGACTTGTAATCACTTTAGATTCCAAGGAATCTCACTAAGGGAACTTAACTACCTTAGAAAGTACTTGAAGTCCTTGGCATTTCACATCACCCATCACTGGGCTTCAGAAAGTCAGTACACATTATAAAATTCACTTGATAGATTTCTCTTTGTTTCTATGCAGACAAGCTCAACCTGCATTTTTAAAAAGCTATTCAAGAAAGCATCTCCTCAGTATCTAAATGTGCAGGTTTCCTGGTATTTTAAAAAGGAAAGATAATTTTTCTTTTTATTATTTTTTAACCTTTCTTAAATTATAAAAAAAAAATACTTATAGAAAATTCAGGAAGTACAGAAGAGCAAAAAAAAGTGAGAAAAACATCACCCGTCATCCCTTCTTTCAAAGACAGATTACTCCTAACATGGTAGGATATCTCCTTCTAGTGTTTTATCTAGCTGTTGTATATCTGAGATCATTCTGTTGGCAAAATTTGGTGTTCTACTAGAAAGACTCTTTGAAAAAGAAATTTTGAATTTTATTCCTAACCTTAACCTGGATAAGTGGTATCCGTTCCATGGGCTTCTAGCATATCAGACACAGATTATCAAGATGCCTGCTGTCCTGAGCCTTTGTTAAGGGAAGGCCGCTATTGAAGGGACAGGACCCGTATCTGTGGTAGGGATGAGTATTATGGACATAATAAAGAAGGAGAACAAAAAGTACTATTTATTACTTAGTAGCCCGGGATTAATCACATTGGGCTGGCCCTTTTTCCCTGCATGTGTGTATTCAGAAGAAATAAGCTTATAATTATCATTCAGAGCAACTTTGAAGAAGAGGTCCCACCACAGAACAACCAGCACCCAGGCATGAGGGTGGAGTAGAGGGTGAGACTGGGAGGATTAAAAGATAAAGAACAACCTTTGATGGGACGTCAACAAGTCACAGAATTTAGAATCACAGAAATTGAGATTTGCAGAGAAATTGGATCTCAGTCCCAGACTCAGGTGTTCAAGGAATACCCATTTCTTTGTTTTCTTTAAGGAAAATAAAGTGGTTTCCAAGCATCTCTTTTACCAAACCGGCAGGTAACAGTCTTAAGCACCAAATATGGAAGGCTTATGTGGTGCCAGAACACAAGGACAGAGCCTCCATCCTCTTGTCTGTCATGCTGACTGCTAACAGCCAACCAAGCCCCAAGTGATTCCTCAAAATCCAGTTTCTCTCTATTTCTCTGCCATATGAGGATCAGAGTTCCTAGCACACCCTCTGTCATTCTCTCGGATGTCAGGCCAATTTGCCAGGGAAATACCTAAAACCTAAGCATCATCTCCCACTCCTCTCAGAACCCACCACCCTCCTTCTCTTTTCCTGCCCCTGCAAATTCCCCCTCCTCTCTTAAGTTCTTTATGATACTTGCCTCTTTTTCCTCCCCCGCCCCCAGGATACCTCAAGTACTCTCTTCAGGCTTAGTAAAGTAGAAGCCAACCAGGGACAGATCTTGAAGAAAAATTCTGCCTCAGTCCAGGAACACATACTTCCCCTGAAGTAAAGGAGAGCTAATGGCCTGGTTTCCCTTTTGGAAGACTTGAAAGTTATAAAGAGGAAAACACAAAGCAGTATTTTTTCAAAAAATCATCCTGCCATAGAAAAGACCTTGAAGGGCTTCACTGGTGGCGCGGTGGTTGGGAATCCGCCTGCCAATGCAGGGGACGCGGGTTCGAGCCCTGGTCCGGGAAGATCCTACATGCTGCGGAGCAACTAAGCCCGTGAGCCACAACTGCTGAGCCCACGTGCCACAACTACTGAAGCCCGTGTGCCTAGAGCCCATGTCCCGCAACAAGAGAAGCCACTGCAATGAGAAGCCCGTGCAGCACAACGAAGAGTAGCCCACGCTCGCTGCAACCAGAGAAAGTCAGATCGCAGCAACCAAGACCCAACACAGCCAAAAATAAATGTACATACGTACATACATACATACCTTGAAGAGGTCTCAGTCGAGTTCACACCCAAAGCTGTTCTCCTTCATTCTTTAGCACCAGGAAGCCATGTTTGCCATAAGGTGATGAGCATGAGCTTAGAATCGAGACTGTGGTTCAGATCCTGTGCAATCCCAGCTTTATGACCATAACCCTCTAGACTCAGTTTTCTCCTAACACAGTGCTTGGCACAAAGTAGGATCAACCAATGTTGCTTTCCCTTGTCCATGGCCAGCTGCCTCCCCAAGTCACTGCCCAGCCAGTCCCAAAGCAGTTGCTCTAGTTCTTTATAGCCTAGGAGCAACTCTAGGAGAGACTGCCCTTCCTAAAATGTGTGCCTGGTACCCACACTTGAAACTGTTCAAGGAATGGATTTATAGCTGAATTTGGTTTATGTGATCCTGGTTCCTCAGATGGTAACTATTTTCCTCCTGGAGAAAGTCAGAACTAATCTAGTTCAACACTTTGAGCACTGAGTGCCCTCCAGAAGCTCTTCAACCATGAGTATCATTGGATGTGGCCAGTTTGAACACTTTATTCCTCCTCAGAACTCATTTTTATCTATGAGGAAAACTGTCTCTCTGGAAATAAACCAAATTATATAGCATGTTCTTAAATCTATCTCTCTTCATTTTTCCTGTCTCCTAGTCAGATACAGAGTTTTGGGATAAGATGCAAGCAGAATGGGAAGAAATGGCCCGGAGGAACTGGATATCGGAGAACCAAGAAGCCCAGAACCAGGTTACAATCTCAGCTAGCGAGAAGGTGATCATTTCTCTTCTTACATATGCTGACCAATTTTCTCAACCTCTGTGGATCATATTTTTATAAATTAGTTGATAACTATTTTGTGAAAAAAATCCAAGAATTAAACAGACAATTTCATGTCAATCTGACCTATAAGAAATTCTGGCACATGAAAACAGTGTAATCTTCCAATGCGTGAAGGCAGCAAAGCTGGAATGCAATACCCTTATTTTTTTGTCAATGTTAAGACAGTTTGGCAGCCAACCAGAGCTTGGCCAGTTACTGAACTAACATTGAGGACAGGTTAGAACAAGAACTGGGCTAATCCCACAATGCCTGAGCCACGTCAGTAAGCTGACAGAAGTGATATCAGTGGGCAGGGGGGTGAAAAGGGGGACTTAGGGATGTATTTCACAGGTGGTCTTTATGCAGCTAGCAAAGAAAAGTGGAAAAATGGAAAAGATACACTTCACACAACCAGGTCAGGTCCCAAGGGGATCCCTCAGAGACATTCCCCTGAGAAGAGCCCCAGAAAATATGTGAGTACAGTCAACAGCCAGTCAAATTACCCATGAAGTCCCAGTTGCTCTAGGATTTATGCTTTTAAAGGCACTTGGAAAAAAAAATACTTGAGAAATAAGTTTACATGACTTGAAAGAAAGAGATGGAAAGATTGAATTTTCTTTCACAGGGGAAACATAAATATATAAATATTTATGTTATGTTTTGTGGTAGAGGAATTCTCAGTCATACTCAGTTCTGGATACCTTCCATGTTATTTAGTTCAACCCAACAAATTTTACTGTTTGCTCTAGATACTGGGGACTATGATGAATAGTCTCTGATCTTATGGGATTAGCAATCTATGTAGTCATTGAAATGCCTTTCTCCTTCCAGTATTCTCTGTTCCACAGTAGGTGAGGCAAAAATCTCATAAAATCAGATCAACCATCTCATTAAAACTAATTAGGTTAATTTTCCACAAAGAAACCGAGAGTGAGAAGAGAGAACATTGATGCAGAACATCGGTCTCTGGGCTGTAATCCATGCACCAGACAGAGCTCCCCACTCCCAGGGCCCCATATCCCTAACACCACTACATAAACTGGTCATACCCTATGGATTTTGACAAAGAGTTTTGTCTTTCTAAGCACCTATGGAGAGTGAAGGTCTCCATTTGATGTATTTAAAAACCTTAGTAGCATCAACAACAGACTAGCTTATTTGTATCTATCAATTTGGAAGGATTTTATGACAATCTCTGCTACTAAGGTTGCAACAAATAATATCTCTGATACTTCTGATGAGAGTCTGTCAGGACATACTTTCTCAAAAACAATTCAGCTACATATATCAAGGGTCTCAAAATAGTTCATAGCCCTTAGCATAATAAATCCTTCTAGAAGTCTATCCTAAGGTAATAATCACATGCAGACAAAGATTTGAGCATGAGGCTTTCACTGTAGCTTTATTTATGATAACAACAACAACAAAAATTTGGCAGTAACCTGAATGTCCATCAAAAGAGGATTGATTAATTTTTAGCATAATATAAATAACTTTAATAACTAAAATTAAGTGGGGCTTAAGCTACAAACCTGCATATATCGTATGAACTTATTTAACTTATATACTCAGAAAAATACTAGAAGATTATTTGTACATTCTGTATTGTTTAAATTTTTGCAATAAAAGATCGTAACTTTAAAGCATACATTCTCAGTGGAGAGATACAGCCCCCCAGTGGGACAAAAACTGGTTTGAGGAGTAGAAGGTGAAAAAAATCTTAGATATTACAATGGTTTGTAGCCCTCCAAAGGGCCACTGTATATAAACAGATGTACAGTATGTGGTATTAACATTTCAAGGAAGTGAGTGGCAGCACTTAGCAAAAATATGTCCCAAAAGTCAGTATTTTAAAAATCTTGTGGGGAAGTGGCTAAAACAAAAAGAACAAAAGAAATACCAGAAGGAAAACAAACTCCAAAATATTAAGTGATCATATTTAAGTCATGACATTATAAGTAACTTTTTGTTTCTTTTCATATTATTCGATAACAAAATAAGATTATCTAACATTTACACAATGAAAATGTACCACAGTCAAAATAAGGGGAAAAACAGCAATTTATACTTAATTGAAATTAATCAAATAATTTAAATAAAATTAATTGAATTCAAATTCAAAAAGAACTGACTGAATATAACAATGAAGAGTGAAATCAATGGATCTGTGTTGGCCCCTCTGTGTTGTAGGGATATTACTTTCACACTGAAAACCCCTTCAAGGACTGGCCTGGAGCATTTGAAGAAGGCTTAAAAAGGCTGAAGGAAGGGGACCTGCCAGTTACCATCTTGTTCATGGAGGCAGCAATTCTTCAGGACCCTGGAGATGCAGAGGTGTCATTCCCCTTCATCCTGCTGGGCTTGGAAAGGGGCGGACAGAGGGTGACAGAGAGTTCTGCTAGGTGGCATTTTCATCAAGTAAAGTTTCCCAAAGGAGTTAACGTGGCTAAGCCTGATATGTATTTGAAAGTTACAAATAGGTACCTATTTTCTAACCAAATCTGCAGTGTCTACAGTGCCCAAAAATAAAAGGTGGAGACAAGAAACGAAAAGCCAAAACTGCCAACCTAGAGGCTCAGCAGTAGTTTTCATGGAGCAGAGTATGATTTTGTCTGGGTCTAGAGCCACACCATATCTCACCCTTGATTTACTCACTCAGCATTTATTGAGCACATATTATGTCCCGAGAATTGTGCCAGGCATTGGCTTAAATTTTGTTTTTTTATAAATTTATTTATTTATTTTTATTTTTGGCTGCATTGGGTCTTCGTTGTGGTGCACGGGCTTCTCATTGCGGTGGCTTTTCTTATTGCAGAGCATGGGCTCTAGGCATCTGGACTTCAGCAGTTGTGGCTCACGGGCTTAGATGCTCTGCGGCATGTGGGATCTTCCCGGAGCAGGGTTCGAACCCATGTCCCCTGCATTGGCAGGCAGATTCTTAACCACTGTGCCACCAGGGAAGTCCTAAAATATTGAAGAGGTAGAAAAAATGGACCAGTTGAAAGGACAGATTTGTGATCTATCTGGAAGACAAGTAAATAAATCAATGTAGTGTAATAAATGCAGTGTCAGAGTACGCACAGGAGAGCCGAGAGCAAGGGTTCTGACCCAGCCTTCCCCTCCAAGTGAATCCAAAGCTGAATTTTGAGGGAGAGAGGATTAAAAACTGCAGGGGAGTCCAGCTGCTGTTAAAAGGGAATGGTTTGTGGGTGGGCAGAGGGACAGGAAACATTGGATCCATGGTGAGAGAGGGGAGGAGACAGTGGCAGGAGAGGGAGGGGGGAAGAAGAGGTAGCCAAGAGTTGAACTTCATCCTGAAAGCCATGGGGAACCACTATGGGACACGATCAGATTCACGTTAGAAAAGCCCCTTTCTCTGAGACATGAAGTGTGAGTGGAGATGGAGACTGGGAGACACCGAAGAGGCTTCTGCAATTTTATCTTGGTCCACTAATTTTCCCAAACTGCAAAGGCCTATAATAAGACACTGGCAGGTATCAAAGCTTCTTTTCTAGTTTGTAATTTTCAGGAAACATCTTATAGGGGGATATTCCCAGAGGAATTTTCAGAAATGTATTATATATGCAGTGCTGAGAAGACAGTACAGAACAGTGGTTAAGCCTCTGGGCTCTGCTATCCTAACCATGTGGGTTCAAATCCCTGCTCTACCACTTGTTAGCCATGAGCCACGTGATCTGGGACAACCCATTTAAACCCTCTAAGGTTCAGTTTCCTCACATGTAAAATGGAAATCACAATTATAACTATCTCATTGGGTGTCGTGAGGATAAGTTCATACAAATAAAATGCCCAGTTTAGTGCCTGGCACATCAGTATTTAGCCTTTATCATTATTATTGGTTGTACTTAGTTTGCATAGAAAGAACAAGTAAACTAATTATTAATACTACTTAAAGCGCCTAGTATCTTGTTAGTCAAAATGTTGACAGTGAAATGAGATTGAATTGAGAGTTGGAATTCTGAACCAAAATATTGGAATTTTTAAAAGATCTAAATATCAATGTAGAAGAGAAAGTCATTGTGTTAAGAGGAAACTACAACCCTCCCAAAAAAATCGTGTCATCTTACATTTCTAAGTGCTATGTGTTTTCATATATATTATATCATTTGACGCAACAACCCTGGGAAGTTTAATAAAAAGGTATACATTATTATCCCAGGCTCATAACTGAGAAAATGAGGACACTTGGTACTGATGGATCCTAGACCAGGACTCAGGGCTTCTCAATTGATGGAGAGCCCAACGCTAAGATAATGGACGATCTGTGAATGGTGAAAATGACACCACACCCAAAGGCTAGGAAGAAGCCCCCAGAGAAAGACTGTTTCATCAATCTTTTCTTAAGAAGCATTCTAAGATGTATGAAAGGTGAAATCAAATTAGAAGCTGCTTTGTATATGTTTGAAAGATTTAAAAGAATCACTGATATTCTGGGGGGAGAAATACTCAGTATTTTTTTATGAGTTTGTATGGTATGTGTAATAATAACCCATGAGGGAAAAAGCCAATACAATTTTTACAGCACTTTAAGATGACTCCCTATGTTTTCATAGAGTTCTGTTTTTAAATGTTGATAGCATTGCTTCTCAAAGAAGAGAGTTATGCAAACCTTTTAAAATCCCTAAGACTGATACACCCCCAGCAAATCTGAGGACAATGTGTGTAATGAGAGGTTTTGTTGATGCGTATTGTGCTTGTAATGGTGTGAGAATTACTGTTCTTATAAGTATATAAGTAGAAATATTTTATATTAAAAATTTTCATTCCAGATGTGGAAAACGTTATCTGTTTGAAGATATTCTTCACATTATTGACCATTGCAAAGGATTAGAAACAACGTAGAGCAACAAGGGAATTGGTTGAGGGAATAATGGGATATCTGTTTAACAAAATTTAAATTAAAAAATATAAGGGAGATTTTATAAAAACATGAAAGTGCTGATAATGTAATATAAAGTATAAATGTAGGCTATAAAATTATATATACTATATTGCATTTTATATGTGTTTTATGCTTTTTAACAATGATTATATTAAGTGGTGAACACATTGTAGTGGGGTTCGTTTTGTTTCCCCTAGTTCCTAAATTTCCTGTTACCTCTTATAATAACTGCTTGACTTTCATTTATACAAACTAATTCTATTTTGTACATCTTGAGTTTCCTTATTGTAAACTTTAGACTATTTAGCTACATTTCTGAGTTATTTTTCTACCTCTTTTCCTGATAGATGCATCGTTTTATATATTTATCTTTTGCTTTTAAGATAACTAATATCATGAAATCTCAGAAACTCAGAGGTTTCCATGAGCCACAGGAGAAAATAAATACTTAAGAGTTTGTAAATAATGACAGAGAATCTTGACCCAGATGTCACAAGAGAGTTTGAATGAAGAAATGCGTGTGATGTTTTTCCCTTTTACAAGACTCTCACAACCGAGACAGGCTGCTCTGCACAGAGGGATCTGTCACATGTAAATGAACCAACTAAAGCACATGAGTGATTCTGCTTTCTCTTGTAATATTAACATCAGTTGTTTTTTGTAGGCATGGCAGTTCCTCGGGATAACCCAGGCAGAGAATGAAAATGAACAAGCAGCTATTGTCGCCCTCCAGAGGTAGATGAAGCTAAGTGCAAAATCATGGGCCTGGTGGACACTTGTTAATGGACTTCCTGTGGTTTCAGATTCGTCCTTTGACCCTTAAGTACACTGTAAAAATGTGACCAGGATAAGTGCCAAGATGCCACATATTACTTCCATTGAGCTCTGGAAAACAATTTATGAAGAAATCGTGTTCTTAAATCGCAGTGTTTTACCAACTACAAATTGGCCTTCATTGGCACAAAAGAGTCTATGTCAAAAGCAGTCATAAAGTAGACTCATTGAATCAATAGTTGTTTTTAGCTTTCTAGCCTTTTGTGGCATCTGAAAGTTTTCTTCAGGAAAAACATACTCAAAATAATCTCAATGTAATTTTAGTTCCATATGTCTATGGAGAATCTCCTGAGATAGTTTCAGCATCCTGAGCCCCTGACTAAAGTTCTAGACTACTTTGGTGGGTGTAGCATCACATCTTACTTGATTAGAGCCCCTATTTAAACCCTGGGAAAATAGCCCCTACCAAATTGACTTTCACTTTCCCTACTCTTTCTTATAAATAAATAAATGTATATTTATTATACATCCATATATACGTAATCTCTTCCTAAAGAACTGATGTAGGTTCTGTGCAGGGCTTGCTAAGCAAAGTCTTATCCACAGATCACCAGCATCATCATCACCTGGGAGCTTGTTGTACCTGAACAACCTCAGGCTGCCCCCACCCCCAGGCCTATTAGATCAGAATCTGCATTTTACCAGATCCCCAGATGATTCTCATGTGCATCAAAGTTTGAAAAGCCCTTGCCAGCAGCCAGTGGGGTAGCATGAGGAGGAGCAGCTGTAGCCTGTGCCTCCTAAACCCACATTAGTAGTTGAAACATGGGGAATTTCCCTCTCCTTTATGAAACACTGTACAGTCTTTCATTTCTTAACATCCAAATTTAGTTCAAGTCAGTTTGCTTTGTGGACAAGATACATTTAATATGTTGATAGTAGATCAGCATTAAAATAGTGATATTCCCTACTTCTCATTAGATAAACTAATTACTAATAAATTATATGCAGGATTAGCCTCATTTTCTATAGTTTTTAAACCATTTCATTAAAATTACCAAATCTAGCACTAATCAGGCTGAGTTTTAACTTTCTTAAAAATGTGCAGAGGTCCAAATTTTCATGTAGATAAATATGGTATTTCCAGAGACAACACAAACTTAGCAATGTTTTTGCACCATTTAATCAATAGAGACCTCAAATTTTCTAAAGAACTGTTCAGACTCTGGCTCCAAAAAAAATCTGAAATTTGCTTTTATTTTGCCTTCTTTCAGGTGCTTAGAACTGCAGCCCAACAACTTGAAAGCTTTGATGGCTTTGGCTGTGAGTTACACTAACACCGGACATCAGCAGGATGCCTGTGAAGCTTTAAAGAATTGGATTAAGCAAAATCCAAAGTACAAATACCTTGTGAAGAGCAAGAAGGGATCTCCAGGCCTCACCCGGTGGATGTCTAAGTCTCCCGTTGATAGGTATCCTTCTCATTAAATTACATCCATGTACACAGTCACCTTCAGGGCAACTAATGAGCCTCGGTCCCCACCACCACCCATTTCAGGATGGTTTGTAGGACAGCATTCTGCTGGAAGAGCAGCACTGACCTAAAAGATCGATGCTGAGACCAGAGCCAAACTTTGGACAAATGACCTACATTGTGGACACTCCCAGACGTTTATCTGAGTACCATATTTCAAAGCTAAATGCTCTGGACATATAATTAACCTAAAATAAGTTATAATAAATACCAATGTGCCAAGTTTTATAAAGCCTGAGAATTAGGTGTGGGGAAAAAGGAAAGTCCTTTCTTCTGGGAATTTTGTTTCTATCAGCAATAAATCATGATGTTAAATTCTCACTCAAGCTTTGGGAAACTTAGCCCTGGGGTTTTCTACATTGGCATCATAGGGTCCATGGAACTCTCCTCATCAAGACCTTACTTAGCACAGTCTTATCTGTGTACAACAACGTATTTTGTGAAAATCAGCAGGTATTTTTTAATCTACAATATTAATAGTCCTCTCATTAAGCTAAGATATTTTAAGCAAGATTTTTCCAGTCTGTTCTCCTGGAACAGCAAACATACTAGTAAGTCACTTATGTTCAGACTATTTGGATTACAAATCTAACTTGTTTCCTTTGTAGCTCTGTTCTGGAAGGAGTGAAGGAATTATATCTCGAAGCTGCCCACCAAAATGGAGATATGATCGACCCAGACCTACAGACAGGTCTGGGGGTACTGTTCCACCTGAGTGGAGAATTTAATAGAGCAATAGATGCATTTAATGCTGCCTTAACTGTTCGGCCAGAGGTAAGTGCACAGCAAGAAACCATAAGATTCTCTGTTAAAAATAAGTTTTCACAGGCTACATTTTGTGCATTTCTGCTGCACTTTATTTCCCTGCATCCAATGGTTTAAAGTGATCAGTACTGATATGCTACAGCGGCTGTTAATACTTAGATACCTAAAATAGAAACATGATTTGCCTGACAGCATCAAATAGAGCTGCTCTTTGATGAATGAAAGTCATTTCAGAGGGTTGTCCATAAAGATTTTTGAGTAATTCACCTGTCATGGTCCTTGTTCATGAGCATTGGATATAGTTTTAGCTATCATCTTTCAGCAGGGAGCAGGGGAATACTCTCATTGTGGCTTGTACGGGTTGTTAGCTCTAATTTTGTCATCAGGACTATTCATTATGGAACCGCCTTGGGGCGACCTTGGCAAACGGAGACCGCAGCGAGGAAGCCGTGGAGGCCTACACACGAGCGCTGGAGATTCAGCCAGGCTTCATCCGGTCCAGATACAATCTGGGGATAAGCTGCATCAACCTGGGCGCCTACAGGTGAAGTATGGCAGCAGGCTAACAACCAAGAGCCACGCTCAGGGCTGAGGTTAAATAATCTGAAAAGTTGTTTCCCAGTAAAAATACCTCCTTTTGTAATCTCCTCTTGTTAAGAGTAAGTTTCAAACCTTCAGATCCTGAGGGATGTTGAAACAGGAACTGCCTGCCTCCCTGTTGCTTAATCTTTAGAGATCAGCAATCATTGGGGCATCTTGTGAAATGTACATTCCCAGGCCCCTCTCCCAGAGATTTTGATTGACTGGGGCTTAGGATAAGTCATCTGGGTTTTTAACACCGCCAAGGGCAACTCTTTGAGAAACATGAGCAGTTCAACCCTTCATTTCCCAGGTAAGGAAGAAAAGAACCATGGCAGGGTGGGAACAAGGGAACCCAGCAGAATGACTCAAGAGGGTTTCAAGGCCAGTTTTTGGCAAAGCACAACCAAGAATTCAGGTTTTCTAAACCAGGGGTCCCCAACCCCCGGGCTGCAGACCAGTATGGGTCTGCAGCCTGTAGGGAACCGGGCCACACAGCAGGAAGTGCGTGGTGGGTGAGCGAGAGCGAAGCTTCATCTGCTGCCCCATCACCCGCGTCACCGCCCGCATCACCGCCATCTCCCCACCCCCGGCTGTGGAAAAATTGTCTTCTACGAAGCTGGTCCCTGGTGCCAAAAAGGTTGGGGACCGCTGTTCTAAACCTAATTTACCAGTAAAGTTAGTTATTAAAAGAAAAAGGAACAGATTTTTAAATCGTGGGTTTAGAGTTTGAAATGTCTTTCTCCTCCTCTCTTGACCTCCTCATTATCATTCAGGTCTATATCCTCTGTCTGTTCCCCATCAACACGGACCATAAATGACCAAAAGTTTGGGTGATTTTTTTCTTCTTTCTTTTCCTATTTTTTTCTATTTTCTAAACCAGGTATTACTTTCATAATTGGAAAACAAAAGAGAGAAATTAATGTTAGTTTTAAACTCCACAAAAAATGTAAACCCTTTCTCATTCTCAGAAAGAGCCAGGCTCTTAGGATCAGACAGACTTGGGTTCAAATCATAGCTCTGCCATTTACTGGTTTTATAACTCTGGGCATATAACTTTGAGCCTCAATTTCTTCACTTGCATAAAAACAAAGAGGTAATAGTATCTATCTTGCAGGATTATTATTTTTTTAAATAAATTTATTTATTTATTTATTTTTGGCTGCACTGGGTCTTCGTTGCTGTGCATGGGCTTTCTCTAGTTGCTGCGAGCGGGGGCTACTCTTTGTTGCGGTGTGCGGGCTTCTCTTGTTGCGGTGCATGGGCTCTTGGCACGTGGGCTTCAGTAGCTGTGGCTCGAAGGCTCTAGAGCGCAAGCTCAGTAGTTGTGGCACACGGGCTTAGTTGCTCCGCGGCATGTGGGATCTTCCCAGACCAGGGCTCGAACCCTGCATTGGCAGGTGGATTCTTAACCAGTGTGCCACCAGGGAATCCCCCTTGCAGGATTATTGTGCAGGTTAAATGTAATTGCCTAGCTCAGAGCAGATGCTCAATACCTAGTAGGCATTATTATTATGAGTGTTACCATTGCCATCATCATCATGATTATTATTATTTAGATAAGTCATGAGAGAGCTGCATAATTGGATTGCAATCTTTGACATCTGAAGAATTGCTGTCTCTGAACTGCATTAGAGCATTGTGCCACTGGCAAATATTGAAGCTTTGGAAACTAGTTGCTGCATTTATACTCAAAGGATCTTAGAAAGAACATTAGTCACTGGATTACACTCTGTCTTCTATGAGGATCTTAGGTCAAAACGAAGAATAGCTGAGTGATTCCTGAGCAGCCAGTTTGTTTTATTTTATGGATGTTGTGAAATGTGCCACTGCAGAGGCCCTCTTTACCGCAGCTCCACAAAGGGCTGGAGTCAAATCTGTGCTGTCTGTTCCATATACTAGCTTCATTCCTGGCTCTGACTTCCCTAACCTGATTTTATCTTTACTACCTTTATTCACTGACTAGGTTGGTTCTTATGTGCTTTATGACACCTTAGGCCCTTCTTTTGGAGCAAGGAGAGATGTAAGTAAATACATATGTACACATAGACATATTGAGTTCACTAAAGGAGGCCTTTTTAAAACAAAATCGAAGTATAGTTGATTTACAATGTTGTGTTAGTTTCTAGTGTACAGCAAAGTAATTCAGATATATATTTTTTCAGATTCTTTTCCATTATAGTTTATTACAAGATATTGAATATAGTTCCCTGTGCTGTACAGTAAATCCTTGTTGTTTATCTATTTTATATATAGAGTGTGCATCTGTTAATCCCAAACTCCTAATTTATCTCTCCCCCACGTTTCCCCTTTGGTAGCCATAAGTTTGTTTTCTGTGTCTTGTGAGTCAGTTTCTGTTTGGTAAGTAAATTCATTTGTATCAGTTTTTTAGATTCCATAAATAAGTGATATCATATATTTGTCTTTCTCTGACTTACTTTACTTAGTATGATAATCTCTAGGTCCATCCATGTTGCTGCAAATGGCACTATTTCGTTCTTTTTTATTTTTTTATGGCTGAGTAGCATTCCATTGTGTGTGTGCATATGTGTGTGTGTGTGTGTGTGTATGTGTATATACCACACCACATCTTCTTTATCCATTCGTCTGTCAATGGACATTTAGGTTGCTTCCGTGTCTTGGCTATTGTAAATACTGCTGCTATGAACATTGGGATGCATGTATCTTTTCAAATTAGAGTTTTCATCTTTTCCCAGATATATGCCCAGGAGTGGGATTGCTGGATCATACAGTAGCTCTATATTTAGGTTTTTAAGGAAACTCCATACTGTTTTCCATAATGGCTGCACCAGTTTACATTCCCACCAACAGTGTACAAGGACTCACTTTTCTCCACACCTTCTCCAGCATTTGTATTTGTAGACTTTTTCTTTTAATAAATTTATTTATTTATTTATTTTTGGCTGTGTTGGGTCATTGGGTCTTTTTTGCTGTGCTCAGGCTTTCTCTAGTTGTGGTGAGTGGGGGCTACTTTGTTATGGTGCACGGGCTTCTCATTGCGGTGGCTTCTCCTGTTGAGAAGCATGGGTTCTAGGCACATGGGCTTCAGTAGTTGTGGCACATGGGCTCAGTAGTTGTGGCACACGGGCTTAGTTGCTCTGCAGCATGTGGGATCTTCCCAGACCAGGGCTCGAACCCATGTCCCCTGCACTGGCAGGCGGATTCTTAACCACTGCGCCACCAGAAAAGTCCCTATTATTTGTAGACTTTTTGATGATGGCCATTCTGACCGGTGTGATTATAGTTTTGATTTGCATTTCTCTAATAATTAGCGATGTTGAGCATCTTTTCATGTGCCTGTTGGCCATCTGTATGTCATCTTTGGAGAAATGTCTGTTTAGGTTTTCTGCCCATTTTTTTATTAGGTTGTATGGTTTTTTGATATTGAGCTGTATGAGCTGTTTGTATATTTTGAAGATTAATCCCTTGTCGATTGCATCATTTGCAAACATTTCCTCCCATTCCATAGGTTGTCTTTTCATTTTGTTGATGGTTCCTTTGCTGTACAAAAGCTTATAAGTTTGATTAGGCCCCATTTGTTTATTTTTGCTTTTATTTCTTTTGCCTTGGGAGACTGACCTAAGAAAACATTGGTACAATTTATGTCAGAGAATGTTTTGCCTATGTTCTCTTCTAGGAGCTTTATGGTGTCATATCTTATATTTAAGTCCTTAAGCCATTTTGAGTTTATTTTTGTGTATGGTATGAGGGAGTGTTCTAACTTCATTGATTTACACACTAAGCTTTAGAAAGTCCTCTTTTAGCATGTAAATTTTCTAAAGCTTTAGGATGAGTTTTAATTGTAACTCCTTAGTGTAGAAAAAAATACTTGAGGGGCCAATAAAATATTTTCTTGACACTCACAGATGTAAGACTCAGTAGGGCAACTATTTGCAGGAGGCCATGAAAGTCCATAATAAGTAGAAATGGACAAAGTTTCTTGAGGTGTGAATTTTTTATCTCAAGCAGAAAGTCTCCTGTATAAGAGCAAGTCAATTTTAGGGTTGCCAGATAAAATGCAGAATGCTCAGCTAAATTTGAATTTCAGATAAATACCAAATATGTTTTTAAGATAAGTATTTTCAAAATATTGCATGGGATATACTTATACTGGAAATTATTCATTGTTTATCTGAAATTCAAATTTAACTGTGCATCCTGTTTTCTTGTTTGCTAAGTCTGTCCACTTGAATCAAATAGATACTTTGGAACAGCAAAGTGTTTTGGCTAAAATGTGTGGGTCTTTTATTGTCATGTAGAATATCGGAAGTTTTGTGAAGTAAATAAGCATCTTGCATTTTTTCCTGAGAAAAAAGGCCATCAAGAGAGACATGAGCCTTAAATGCATTCTGAAAATAAGTTTCACTTGCGGTATAAGTGGGTGCTTAGGAAATGACAACCCTCAATAGAGATGTGGCTCAGAAGAAAGCCAGGAGTTGGTATCCACCAGTCTTGGGCCTTCTCCCTCAAGAACCGCAGGTGTCTGTGTATGTAGCTATAACATGCGCTATTTGTCATCTCACGTTCTATACAGAGTCAAAGGTGAGCCCTCTCCTCCTACTGTATACAATTGAAATAAGGAGAGGAAATTGGCGTGAAACCTGGGTGGAGCTTAAAATGCTACCCTTTTGTCAGTAGGAACTTCAAAGTAGAACTTAGACAAAAAAATCTTAACCTTTTCAAAAGTGAGGACCCCTTTTTAATTAAAAACATAAATCTCATCCCATTTGATATGTAATGTTTTTAGTATTAGTATGAGGGAGAGCTACTATAAAATGAAGAATACTTTTAAATGAATGTGCTTTTTATTAGTCATGACATAACATTTAAAACAATTTAAACTTATTCACACATATATGTGTGTAACATTTGAAGACTATTCCCATTTGTACACATACAGTCTTCTGAGTCCCCTCAAAGGCCTCTGAGTTCTCAAGTTGGGGGAAAAGTTGAGACTGTCTTCATGAGAAAACCTGGAGTTGCTTGACGAGGCTAACAGGTTCGACTATTCTGTTACTCTCCACGGCCCTCGGAGACCAGTGCCACACATCGGGGCAGGAGCAGCCTGTGCGGGAGGGCATGCAGGAGGACATTCCAGCATCTTCCTTCCCCAGAGTTCTTACAGGCCTAGGATGATGAGAGGAATTGGAGTCACTGTCATTCGAGCTGCCTTCCTGTGCCGAGGAAGCCAGAGAGGGCCTCCAAAGTAAACTCTCCGTGTGCATCTGCTATAAATCCTCTTCTCTTCCTTGATTACAAGAAACCCAGAAGAGGGTTGATGAGAACACCCACTCCCTTCCATTACCCAGGTTGCTACCTACAGTGCAACCATTCCCCAATTGCCCTTTACTTCTGGGCAGATCTAACAATATAGATGAGCAAATGCCTGGATCGTGTGCATTGGAATCAGAAATCCAGCCTCGCTTTCTTTATGGTTTCTTACCAGATGCTTAACAGTGACTACCTTGTAGGATTAAATGAGATCAAGTATGTGAAAAGCTTTTAAGAAGAGTAAAGAAGATACAAGTGAAAGAGGCGTCATTCTTAGCAAAGACAAGTTTGTCAGATACATATTACACGTTCCTAGGTGACAGGAAAGCTGAAGAGGGCAGTCCCGGCAGGTACACCGGGCACGCAAGCAACAGAGCACAGTAATGGACCACGGGAGCTAGGCCTTTGGACAGCATCTGACTCAGTGGGTCACAAACTTTGTATTCTTGGGACCCCTTTCCACTTCTAACAATTATTGAGAACCTCAAGGGGCTTTTGTTTATGTGGGTTATACCTATCAATATTTACCATATTAGAAACAGAAAAGAGATTCATTTAAAAATAATAATAGACTAATTACATGTTAACATGAATTATATATTTTATTTAAAAAATTATTCTCAAACAGTTTAGTGAAAAGAGTGACATTCTTTTATCATTTTTACAAATTTCTTTAATATCTTGCTTATAGAAGACACATTCTCACCTCTGCTTCTGCATTCAATCTATTGGGATATCACACGTCATATAGTCACTGGAAAATTCCATTGTATATTCATGAGAAAATGAGAGTGAAATGGTAAAATGACATCTCAGTATTATTATAAAAATAATTTTGACCTCACTGATCCCCAGAGTTCCCCAGACCACGTGAAGAACTCTTGACCTAACTTAATGATAGGAGCTTTCACATAAATGATTCAGCTGCACCTCACAGCAAGGCTTTAAAATGACTTTTATTCTCCCTGTAATACATATGGGGAAACTGAGGCTTGGAGAAGAAATATGCCTAAGGCTAAACAACTGGGATCCAAGTCCAGCTGCTTTGATAACAAACTCAACTCAGCCCGGCTGCCTCCTACTTTGAGAAAACTTAAACTAATGAGAAAAGTTAAGCTACTTCGTTTCTGAGTAAGGCCAGATGCCTCCTCTGGTTATATAAATCACATCTGCAGATGTATTAAGTCTTCAAATCATTCCTGGAGTAGGGAAAAATCAAATGCATTAATGAGTTAGCAATGGTTTTGCTATTATTCTTCCTGTCCCACAAGACATACCTAAAATAAAGTTTGCTCTCCTTTTTTCTTTCTGACTTCACTATATTTAACAATGACTTTTCACAGAGGAATAATGAGAGAATCAGAAAGTTGTTCACCTCATGATCCAAAATGCCAGAGAGGTGATTTAGGATTTTTAGACTAAGATAACTTAATTCATTTATTTCTAAGTTTGCTAACTCTGAAATCTGTTGCATTTTTAAATGCCTGTTTTTCTACCCTCTTAGAGAAGCGGTCAGCAATTTTCTCACTGCCCTCAGTTTGCAAAGAAAGAGCAGGAATCAACAGCAAGTTCCTCATCCTGCAATCTCTGGGAATATCTGGGCTGCCCTCAGAATTGCCCTTTCTCTGATGGACCAACCGGAACTCTTTCAGGCAGCTAATCTCGGTGACCTGGATGTCCTCCTAAGAGCTTTCAACTTGGATCCTTGAAGGAAAAGAAAAAAATAAAAAGAATCCCTGATCTGTGTAATTGTACTGAGAAATGCAAAACTATTTCATTATGAATTCCAAAAAGGATAAAACGGATGTTCAAAAGGCTATGGTGATATAACCCAAGGGAATTCCTACAGACAATGCCCAGTCTCTGTTCAGATCCAAAAGCACAAAACATTATATAGTCAAGGTCGGGCTCAGAAGAATTGATAGACACAAACCAAGATTAAGTAACTGTGTGAATACTCTTCACAAGCTGCAAGCATATTGCAAGTTTGTTCTTTGGGGTTTTGTCCCCACTTGCAGCTGATGACACATCTAAGGAACTTGCTCATGGGACACCTGGAGAAAGCACTGCCTTGGATCAGGGAACTGTGTTTCTGAACTGTCCCCTGAAATTCCCCCTTTTACCAGATTGAACATAGTTTGGGCCAAGGTGCATGCACATGTATTAACTCTTGACTGAAGAGAGGCATTGCTTAAACCTGTTCCAATTTTAACTTTTATTGTTGCCCTTTGATTCCAGAGAGGGAGCTTTGCTGGCAAAAGCAGTTTTTGCACTAGAAATTTTTGCTTTTCCCAATCAAAACTTTTCTGGGATTGTATATATGCACTTTAATATTTATGCCTTGCTGGAGTTTTGTTTTGTTGCTCCAATTTTTAACTTGGAGGTAAAAGATTAGAGAACTCAGCCTTGTTTGATCAACGGACCAAATAACAATTCCTAAAAATAGTTTTTCATAGCGTAGGGTTTTGAAGGAACGTTTTTCTTAAAGCAGATATGACATATGTCAAACACAGATCTTATTCACATGCTTTTCTGGGACTGTATGAACTTAAGCAAGAGATAAGGTAGTATCTCTTCACAAATTCTGTGCAGGAAGAAAGTTTGATGATATTGTGATTTCTACTGAGTTAACATTAACTTGCTTAAATGTCATATTTTCCTTGCTTTCTAATTGCTCTGCACAGTTTATATTCCTTTTAAATTGTTAACATTTTAAATAGTATTTAAGAGTGATGAATACATCTTTTCCTTCAAATTATGTGTTTTCTTAGTTCCATAATAATCTGCACTGCTCACCCTTTTGCATTCTAAGTGATAGAAGATCAATATTTTCTAGCTGAACCTCACTGAATGTCAGTGGTTTAATATGAAAGACGCATGCCTGGCTTTCACTTTGAACATTTGTCAAGCATCGGGAATTTTCTGCTGGTGGTGATGTTTGATTGGTTGTATTCCACTCCGTTCTTCAGAGCGTTTTGTGCCTGTTGGGAGTTTGGTGATTAGTTGGAAAGACATTTTTTAAAGAATTACAAAAATTGTTTGCAAAATGGTAACCAAAATATAATTTCACTGATGGTCCAGTTCTAGTAGTTTATCCTGGGAATTTATCCCATTCTTCTTTATTGTGTCTCCTTCCTTCTTCCAGAATCTTCCCCAAAGCAAGCTGATCCCAACTTTTTCTTCATCTTCTTTGGTTAGTAATAGCTGGTTACATTCATGATTATAGTTACCCTGCAAAACAGCATTTGGGTCAAGAGTATAATTGACTGGGGAGTTAGCTTCTACTGGGAGAGGGGAGAGGAAATGTATATACATGCTGAGACATCGAACTCCAGGTACAGGCAGAAATCCTCTCTTCCGTTATGTTGGAAGTCTCGGGGGGTAGGAAGGGGTCCCAGGGACACATGAAACCACAAGTACTTGAGGCTTCCATACATCATAACCTATTCTAGTTCATAAAGACAAAGAGTTGAGGGCACTATGGTGGTGCCAGGCATTTATCTTCATGTCAAAGCCCACCTGGGCTAGGTGATGCCTCCAGCTGGCCAGCAGGAGGCAGGGCATTAAGGCATTCACTGTTGGGCAGGAGTCACAACCCAGGCTTGGCTTCCTTCACTGAAGTCTGAGAAGCAAGATAAAGCTCAACAATATTTTCTAAAGAATAAATGGTATCCTTTAGAATTTTAGCATCTTAGAAACTCAGTCTGGGGAAGGACTCTTGGGGCCCAGTCTCCAACCCATGACAGCTGCCTGCTTGAATATCCCCGATAGAATAGCATCCATTCTGTGCATGTGCTTCCTCCCAAGCCCTGCGCATTCACTGGCTGGCCAGCTGACGTGCATCCATCATAGTCCATTAGGAGCAAACTTTACAGGTGTTCTATTTATGATGTCATTCTATACTTTCAACAGTCACTGAATTTTGCAATAACGATAGGCTGTTTTCTTAGCCTTGCTGGCGCTACCTACATGAGATCAGTAACAATTTAAAGACTGACAGTAGGGTAAATGTGGGATGTTTTGATTTGATTGTTGCTAAGTGGTGGCAAATTTTGCTGCCCAAGTTTTATTTTGCTTTTGGAATACAAAGTAACTTCAAGCTCCAAAGAGTTGCGTTAGAGGAGACAACCTTCCATTCCCATCATAATTTAGTAATGTGCAGAGCATTCAGTAAGATTTTCTGCAAGACACCTGTGTAAGTCAGAACCAAATTTTCATAGGCTGTTAACCTGTCAAGAAATGCAGAATTGTTGCCCAAGGAGTTTTTCAATATTTTTTAATTGACGTATAGTTGATTTACAATGATGTTAGTTTCTCCTGTACAGCAAAGTGATTGTTATACATATGTATACATTCTTTATATCCTTTGCCATTATCGTTTATCCCAGGGTACTGAATATAGTTCCCTGTGCTATACAGTAGGACCTTGTTGTTTATCCATTCCACATATAATAGTTTGCATCTGCTAACTCCAATCTCCCAATCCTTCCCTCTCCCACCACCTCGCTTTGCAACCACAAGTCTGATCTCTATGTCTGTGAGTCTGTTTCTCTTTTGATTTGTATCTTTTTTCCTTTTTTTTTTACTTTTTATTTTATATTGGAGTATAATTGATTAACAATATTGTGATAGTTTCAGTGTACAGCAAGTGATTCAGTTATACAAGCACATGTATCCATTTTTTTTTCAAATTCTTTTCCCATTTAGGTTGTTACATAATATTGAACAGAGTTCCCTGTGCTATACAGTAGGCCCTTGCTGGTTATCCATTTTAAATACAGCAGTGTGTACATGTCAATCCCAAACTCCCTAACTATCCCTTCCTCCCCTTGTGTCATATTTTAGATTCCACATATAACTGATATATGGTATTTGTCTTTCTCTGATTTACTTCACTTTGTTTGATAATCTCTGTGTCCATCCCTGTTGCTGCAAATGGCATTATTTCGTTCTTTTTTTATGGCTGAGTAGTATTCCACTGTATACATGTAACACATATTCTTTATATGGACATTTAGGTTGTTTCCATGTTTTGGCTATTGTGAATAGTGCTGCTATGAACTTAGGGGTGCATGTATCTTTTTGGATTATAGTCTTCTCTGGATATATGCCCAGGAGTGGGATTGCTGGATCATATGGTAACTCTGTTTTTAGTTTTTTGAGGAACCTCTATACTGTTCTCCATAGTGGCTGCACCAACTTACATTCCCACCAGCAGTGCAAGAGGGTTCCCTTTTCTCCACACCCTCTCCAGCATTTGTTATTTGTAGATTTTTCAGTGATGGCCATTCTGACCAGTGTGAAGTGGTACCTCATTATAGTTTTGATTTGCATTTCTCTAATAATTAGTGATGTTGAGCATCTTTTCATGTGCCTGTTGGTCATCTGGATGTCTTCTTTGGAGAAATGTCTATTTAGGTCTCTGCCCATTGTTCGATTGGGTTGTTTCTTTTGTTGTTGAGTTGTATGATCTGCTTGTACATTTTGGAAATTAAGTCCTTGTTGGTCACATCACTTGCTAATATTTTCTCCTCGTCTGTAGGTTGTCTTTTTGCTTTGCTTATGGTTTCCTTTGCTGTGCAACAACTTATAAGTTTGATTAGGTCCTCTTTATTTTTGTTTTTATTTCCATTGCTTTGGGAGATGGACCTAAGAAAACATTGGTATGATTTATGTTAGAAAATGTATTGCCTATGTTCTCTTCTAGGAGTTTTATGGTGTCACATCTTATATTTAAGTCTATAAGCCATTTTGAGTTTATTTTTGTGCATGGTGAGAAGGTGTGTTCTAACTTCATTGATTTACATGTGGCTGTCCAACTTTCCCAGCACCACTGGTTGAAGAGACTGTCTTTTTTGCATTTTACATTCTTGCCTCCTTTGTCAAAGATTAATTGACCATAGGTGTGTGGGTTTATTCCTGGGCTCTCTATTCTGTTCCATTGATCACTGTATGTCTGTTTTTGTGCCAATACCATGATGTTTTGATTACTGTAGCTTTGTAATATTGTCTGAAGTCTGGGAGGGTTATGCCTCCTGCTTTGTTGTTTTTCCTCAGTATTGCTTTGGCAACTCTGGGTCTTTTACAGTTTCATATACATTTTAGGATTATTTGTTCTAGTTCTGTGAAAAATATCATGGGTAATTACATAGGGATCACATTATATCTGTAGATTGCTTTGGGTAGTATGGCAATTTTAACAATATTAATTCTTCTAACCCAAAAGCATGGGGATACCTTTCCTTCAATAATACTTTTTTGAATTTTATTTTTATTTTATTAATTTTATTGGAGTATAGTTGATTTACAATGTTAGTTTCAGGTGTACAGCATAGTGATTCAGTTATACATATATTCATTCTTTTTCAGATTCTTTTCTCATATAGCTTATTACAGAACATTGAGTAGAGCTCCCTGTGCTATACAGTAGGTCCTTGTTGGGGATCTATTTTATATATATAGTTTGTGTGTATTTTAATCCCAAGCTCCTAATTTATCCCTCCTGTCACGTTTCCCCTTTGGTAACCATAAGTTCTCAAAATCTGAGTCTGTTTCTGTTTTGTAAATTCATTTATACAATGAGACTTTTTAACAAAGTTTAATAAAAACAGTTACTAGAAAGCACATGAAAGTTTATAGAAATCAGGGCACCACCAAAAATAAAGTAGCAAGATTTTAGAACAGTCTTTATTGTATACATTTTTTTTAACTGTGACACATTTTTTTAAGGCAGCACCGTTTTCTGACATCTTATCTTCATGGTGTGAAATTGTCATTTAAATTATTCTTTCCATTTGAAAGGGTAGGGTGTTTTGGGTTACCTTCTGGGGCATTCTGGGAAGACGTTGAGTATCTTTTTCTTGTGTTACTGAATATTAAATAGCCTAAGATCTCTTAGAGGATGGTAATACTTTACTAGAATGACCACTCAATTTCATAAACGTACCTTTTGAGGACCAATTTCACTAGTCAATGGGATGAAAATGCAGAGAAGGCCATTGATCATTGCTGAATTTCAAAATATAACTGTGTCTAGTGAGCTATTTCCATGTGCTCCTGTACCTTCACAGTGAGGCAGAGGACGGTTAGGGAAAAGGAGAAATAAGGCATCCACTTACTGGGCCAATCATATTGAGTCATCATTTCCTTTGCTTTCTCCCAAGCTCACTCCCCATGACTCCTTGAAAGAAAGGCAGATCTTATTCACCAGGAAACGTTAGTAGAAAACTATGAGCTGTGCTTTCTCCGTCGATCTGTGTTTCAACTAGAATGGCAAATTTGTGATACTTAACTGGGTTGGAATGTCCAGTACCCACTCACTTTCAGAGGTTTCTGCCACTTGCCTCATTCTTTTCTTTGAAGGAACTATTATGTTAAATCTTAGCACCATGTCTAGATATTAATATTAGATAAATCTTTCTAGTATATTTGTGCTATACAAGCAAGACTTGAATACAACTGTAGCTAGTCTTGCTTATAACAGGAGCTCCCAAACTCTGTACCATAAACTTTGAGCTCCTTGGGAATAGAGAGAAAAAGCAAGATGGTTGTTTTGTGTCCCTTCCTCATTTGTCCCTGAATTGATTGGACTGTAATAAGTTAGCTGTTGTTGTGGTTGTTGTTTCATTTCTTGAAATGCTTCTAGAAGCATTCTAGTAACAGGGTACTCTGAAGGCTTAATTTGTGTGCCATCTTTTTGAGGCCTTCTGTTTGTTTTAGAAATTATTACACATGCAATGCATGATTTCAACTTTGTAAAATAATTTCAAATGTATTCCCTCGCCAGATTTTACTGCACCATTTCCTTATCATTTCAGTATTTACAGAACTGGTTGAAATTAAACTGTTTTGAACTAAGAAGTAGACAGATCTATATATATTTTTAAGAGGGTTTTTGTAGATGAACTCTGGCATAAGGTTTGTAAAAAGGCAGTTTTTAAAAAGTGAAACATATAACCTCACGTACCAAAATAAAGCATGCATTAGCACTTGCAAATCTGCCTACTCAGATATTAACCAAAGCATGCAAAATAACTTTACTGAATGTAAATTTACCCAGTGCATGATTAAGTCAGTCTCATAGGTTAGCTTATATTTCCTTGCTTCTGAACAAGGAACTTGTTCATGAACTTTGTGTTCTAGTTTTTCTACTTGCTTTTAAATATCCTGTCCTTGAGATTCACATGGCTGGTTTATGCAGTGTTGCAGCCCGTGCCAAACTAATCCTGTGAGGAGTCCAGATCTTTAGACATCCAAACGATTTTTAAAAACCAGTTGAGGCACAACAGATGCAAAATAGAAACAAAATCCACGTGTCTGAATGCTACTGAACAAAATCATGTTGATTGCCTCAGCACAGTTTTGGGTTCTAAATTCTGAATAGTGCATTTCGAGCTTTTCTAATTTAGAAATGCTGACATTCTAAATAAGGTGGGGAGGTTAAGGTAACGTCAGGTACATGAAAAACCATCATAAGGCAAAGTGGACATGGGGCCTTAATTTCCACAAATGTCACATAGTGTGTGGGGTGTCTGTCACACCACTGTCCTCAACACGGCCCTATTTGTATGGTAAGTGAGCTACTTGGGCCACATCCCTTGAGAAACTGGACTTGGTCAATCCGTCTAAAAGCACTGAAATTCAGGGTTGATGAGGTGATTTCATGGTCACTCAGAACCAACTCTAAAGTCCTCCCACTGACCTTTTCTGTGGCCCCAGCTTCCAGAAAAAATAAGGACAAGGAAACCAGAAATCTCAGTAAGACAATGGGGGTGTCTTTAGTTAGCGACAGCTTTGTCACTTTGTACCCTACACCCCAACACACATCCAGATGAGCTCCAAGACAAAATCCCCCAAGCACCCCGCCAAGACCGTTGTGTGGAGGCATTAAACAGCTAAGAGGAGAAAAAAAACAAAACTAAAGTGTGAGATTTCACATAACTCTCCATTTTGCCTTGAATAAAGTTTCCGCTACTGGTACCCTCTGCAGAAATACCAAAATAACATTCTGGAAACAAGTGCCCCAATCCTCAATCTCAGAACTGTTTTCTTAGGACTGCTCTCCAAGAGAGAACTCTTGTAGCACTGTAGAATGTCACAGCAAAACCCTGACAGGCTCATTGGGACACTTTTAGAAACCTGCACTCAAAATAATATTAAGATGAAAAAAAAGAATGAGGCAGTTCTTTGCTCACCAATAAAATGTCTGTGTGTGTGTGTCTTTTCTTTGAATTTCTTGGAGAGGGAAATGGTATGACACAAAAAGAACTAAGGAATATACACACTCAGTGAGTATTTCACTGAGATATACAAAAATACCACAAAAGAATTGTGCCACGTGAGATATATGTTCATGATTGAATGTGTTAGCAGTAAAGGAAATATAGCAAACCTAAATTTTACCAATTATGTTACCAAGTATTTTCAATTCCCCATCCCCGTATCATCTAACCCAATTTTCATTGCCCAAATTTGTTTACATTTGTTGAAAATAAACCTGATTAATTTAGTAAACTTTTTACAAACTACAATAAGCATTTATTAACTATTTAGAAAAGATATTTCTATATATTTTGTATATCTATGAATATTGCATATCTAATCTAAAATACTGTTTGAGACAAATTCTTCTATGATGCTTCTTTATCATGCTCAATAATGTTGAAAATCTTGGGATTTCATTTTTAAGCTGAAGTAGATAACAAAAAAATTTAACCTTAAATGTTTACATTGAGTTTTTAAATTAAAACCAATCCAAATTAAGTGACCTATAGTAAATTAATGGCAGTGGAAGCAGGAGCGTAAGTTATTGGCATACTACATGATAATGTACCTGTGTATTTAGTGAAATATTATATATCATAGCACAACTCTGTTGGGTATTAAGATTTCATCTTAATATTTCCCTGTGTTGCTCTTTGAAATAAAATTACTACCATAAAAACCTCTTATCATATTGATGTGTTTAATTTACTCCATTGGCTTATAATTTGCAAAGTACCAAGATTAAGGTAGTATTTTTGTACTACTATTGGAAGCATGCCTTCCCTTTTTCACATTATTAAACTGTATATTTGTGCAATTTTAAACTATGTTTCCAAATAAACTTTCTCTGTGGCTTCAAGGTCTTTTCAGAAATCTTTCAAAATGGGATATGGGGATCAGAATTGCTTCAAGTCAAATGGAATCCAATTTGTACTACTGGTTAAAAGGTCCTTTTATTGACTATCACTACCTATGATTTTGCACAAGTTATCTGGAAATAGGAAATGCACTTTTAGATACAAAACAAAGATCTTCCTCCTTTGTTAATTTTTGAAGACTAAAATATTATTTAACCTGAAATTGGATTTTGTGATTTTTTTTTAGAATAAAAGTATTAAAATATACTTGTTTTAGGGTCTTTTTTTTTTGTCAAATATTTGAGCACCTACTAAGTACAGGTACTGTTCTAGTGCAGGACAGTGGAAATTAAATCAAATCAAGCCCTTGAAGAGCTTAGATTTCTGTGAGAGCTCAACAAATACTTTAACAAATAAGAATGCCACGTGCTGCAATGCAAAGTGCTAGAAGAACAAGGCAAGTAACGTATGAGAGTGACTGGGGCTCCTTCATCTACAGGTGGTCAGGAAAGGTTTCTCTTACCTGACATTTGGGCTGAGATTTGAACGACAAGAAGCCAGCCAAGTGGAGTTGGGGACAAGCTCTCCCTCTTCACTGCCCTCTCTTTCCACCTGAGGCAGCACTTAACCTTGGTGGGATTCTCTTTTCTCTGTGAAAGCAAGCTGTACCTCTTTCCTGTTTCACTGTTACTCTACGTGCAGTAAAGTTCCGTCTACCTAGTGGTGAACTGCGGCTCCTCTTCCCACCTCTTGCATAACTCAAACCCTTTTTATGCCTCCTATGCCCCGCCACTTTTTTTTTTTTTTTTTTTTTTTGCGGTACGCGGGCCTCTCACTGTTGTGGCCTCTCCAGTTGCGGAGCACAGGCTCCAGACGCGCAGGCTCAGCGGCCATGGCTCACGGGCCCAGCCGCTCCGCGGCATGTGGGATCCTCGCGGACCGGGGCACGAACCCGTGTCCCCTGCATCGGCAGGCGGACTCTCAACCACTGCGCCACCAGGGAAGCCCGCCCCCGCCACTTTTTAAACATGAATATTAACTTCCTCAAATAGCTGCTTCACTCCGTGTGTGTATTCAAAAGCAGACCAAGGTCTGAATAGTTCTTTACATTTCCTTACAGGGCGCCTTAAGGTAATACCTCACCTAGCCAGCACTTTAGGGCTCACAGAGGACTGACGTTATTTTTCCTTTACTTACACCACATAACCAATAATGCCGCCTGGTAACCATCTTATGGAATCAGAACTTTAGGCACCCATGGTTAATTTTAGTATTTTGCCCTGTGGAACTAAACTACTGATTCTCAGTAGGCGCCCTGCTTGAGTTTGCCCACTGAATTTAGAAAAGTGGAATCCAGGCAGTACAGCCTTCCCAGGCCCAGTTCTCTGAAAGGGAAACAGAAAGGAAACGAACATTTACTGAAACCTACCATGTGCCGGATTCCTTGGCCGGGTGTTTCTATTTTGCCGTTTTAACTTCAGCGGGCACCCAGGTCCTAAGCCTTTGCTCTACTGATAATTGTATCCAGTCCATAATTAATATTTCTGCAAATAATTAACATAATCAGCAAAAACTGTGCCAGGTGAAAAGAAGGTCTTAGAGATTAACAACAGACTAAAGAGCACATTTAATACTAAAAGAACGGCAAAAACTGACCTGGGAAACAGTAGGCTTGAGAGAAATTTCCAAGACAATGGCTAACACTGCTCATAGTAAAATTTGCTATCGGTTAAAAATTGATAAAGAAGAACAAAATCGTCTTGACAAAATTTAGATTTGCAAAATTTGACCTGGTAAAGCTGGACCCAGTGGGAATAATGGCTGCAAAGGGGAATTTGCAATAGCAAAAGTTATAATAGAGAAAAATTGACGAGGACTGAAAAACTGATGACAGGCTGTCCTTATAAAATTTACAGAATTGTTAACAAAGTAAGTTCATTAAAATAGAAAGGAAAACGTCAAAGTTTGGGAAGAGTTCAACTGGGTGACTCTTCTTCTCTCGCCTCAAATCCCATCTCCCACACACTCCCTCTTAACCGGGCATCTTGCTTCCTACTCTCCTAGAAAACGATGGCAGGAAAGAACTCCCAGACTCACGGCACTCAGTCTCCTAACCGTGGCATCTGCACTGGGTCTCTGCCTTCCTCCCATCCCCACACAGGTCTTCCAGGCCCTGCCTGAAGTCAGCTCTGCCTTTGGCACCGGATTCCATCACCTCTTGCCTGTTCAAGAACAGCAGATCAGCACTTCTTCCCTCGCCCTCCTACATCCTCCACACTGTACTGTTTGACCATCTTATTTCCCATATTTAAAAGGAAGAACTTCTCTCAGCCCCACCCACTTCCCCTATCAGTCACCACCCCACTTTCTTTGCTTTCCTCTGTAGCAAAACTCCCCAAAGAGTTGTCTGCATTTATTTTCTGCAATGCCTCTCCTCCCAAACTGTTCCCATGGAGACCACACATGACTCCAAGTGGATCAATCTCACAGTGAACTCATCTTACTTAACCTATCACATTTGGTCACGCTCACCTCTGCAAGATGCTTTCTTCACTTGGCTTCCACTTCCAGGCACCATTCTCTCGGTTTCTGTGCACAGTGGTGACTACTCGTCCCAAGTCTCCTTTGCTGGCTCATCTTCTCCCTGACTTACGTTGAAGGGCTCAGTCCCTGGACCTCTTCTATTTCCTGTCTCCCTCCACTGATGATCCCACCCACGCCCAGGGCTTTAAATACCACTTAGAGGGCTTCCCTGGTGGCACAGTGGTTGAGAGTCCGCGTGCCGATGCAGGGGACACAGGTTCGTGCCCCGATCCGGGAAGATCCCACATGACGCCGAGCGGCTGGGCCCGTGAGCCATGGCCGCTGAGCCTGCGCGTCCGGAGCCTGTGCTCCTCAATGGGAGAGGCCACAGCAGTGAGAGGCCCGCGTACCAAAAAACAAAAAAAAACACTTAGATACCAACCACTCCCAATTTGATATCTACAGTCCAGACTTCTCAAAGTCCAGAGTTGCACATGTCCTGCTTCCTACTCAACATCAGCCACGGAGGTCTAACAGGCATTTCAAACTCAGCATGCCCCAAACCGGACTCCTGACCATCTTTCCCCTAACCTCATCACACCCTCCTACCTTAGTTGACTGCAACTACATTCTTCAATTGCTTAGAACAAAAACTTCAAGGGCAGCCTTAGCTACTCTCATTCCCTCATACCCCACATCCTATCCATCAGGAGATTCTATTGGCCTTACGTTCAAATGTATCCAGAATCTGCCCATCTGCGCTACCCCCACTGCTACCCTCCATCCCTCTGAACATCACCCTCTCCCCCTGCTTACCACAGCAGCCCCTACTCCTGTCCTTGCCCTCCTGTCATCTAAGCTAAACAAAGAACAACCTCCCTGAAACTTTGGTCATTGCTCTGCTCAAAACCCTGTAATGGCTCCCCATTCCACCCTAGAGTCAAGCCCTTCCAATGCCTCCCGGGCTCAGACGATCTGGCCCCCTCTCTCCTCCTCTCCCACCAGTCTCCCCCACTCCTCCCTCCCTTCTAACCACACTGGTCCCCTTGCTGCTTCTCTGACATACCAGATACTTTCCCACTCCGGAGCTACTGCTCCAGCTTGTCCCTCTGCCACGCATATCCTTCCCTTAAACATGTTTGGATGACGCCTTCACCTCCTTCAAGTCTTCTTTCAAATCTCACCTCCCAGTGATGTCTTCCCTGATCAGGCACTCCCCTGAGTACCTGATTTCGTACCTCAACCTGCACCTCCACCACTGATCTACATCTTCTTTTTTCCATAGAACTCAACAGCTTTTAACATATCATTTACTTACTTCTTATGTTTAGTATCTGCCTCTCCCTGGTAGAAAATTAACTCAGCAAGGGCAGAGACCCATATCTACTTTGTTTACTGATACATCTAAGAAAAACAATGCCTAGCACATAGATGTTTAGTAGTTATTGAATGATGAACCATGCTATACAGATTAACAAAATAAATTTGCTTAATGGAATTATCTCCAGAAAAATACTTTTGAAAAAAAAAGTCATCAATGTTGGTATAATTATTTAAAAAAAATTTTTTTAGACTGAAACAATGGGTCAAAACCTCCAGAGAGTCAAAATGCTATATGGGTTAAAATGATGACATAAAATACCACAGTAAAAATATCCTGTGTCCACCAGACTTTCAGATGCTTTACATAACTCATCACAAGTATTTATTCTGCCCACTGAACAGATGAGAAGACTGAGTCTCAGGATATTAAGTGCTTACCAAAGTCACACAGCTAGTCTGGGTTGGGAACAGGATTTGAACTTGTCTATAGGCTTCTACCCTGGCCATCATCCCACCCTGCCTCCCGACCTCAATGAAAGTAGATTTTTAAATAACTGCTTGCATGGGGATGAGAATTACTCACCATTTTCCTGTTAAGTTTCTCCACTGTGACTGAAGTTTGCCACTGACGACGTTTGAAAAGCTGGACCATGAGTTCAAACGGCACATACACACACTGGTAAACTCTCCCACTGGACACGATGGGATACATCAAGTGAATGTAAACAGCAGCTGGCTTGCAAACACTGGCCTAAAAGTTTACAATTCTCTGAATGGTAAACAACCCCTCACTATCCCCCCATCATTTCCTTCTCCTCTTATTCCTTCACCGAAACAGATGGCACAACACTGATGTCAGTCATTTCACTTGGATTTTTAAAAATACATTGGTTCATTCTTTTAAAAGTTTTAAGCACTGAACAAACATATTTTAAGTAGTAATTAGCCTATATGGTAAGCAAAATAAGCACCCCCCCCAAAGACATCCACATCCTAATCACCTTACATGCCAAAAGGAACATTGCAGCTGTGGTTAAGTTAAGGATCCTGAGATGGGAAGATTATTCTGGACTATCTGGGTGAACCCAATGTAATCCCGAGGGTCTCTGTAAGAAGGAGGCAGGAGAGCCAGTAAGGAGAGGCCAATGGAAGCAGACCCTGGGGTGATGCCAATGATGTCAGGAGGTCATGAGCCAAGGAATGCGAACAGCTTCCCGAAACTGGAAGAAGTAAGGAATGGATTTTCTCCTACGGCTTCCCTGCCAACACCTTGCTTTTAGCCCTGTGAGACCCATTTCCAGACCTCTGACCTAATAAATGTATTGTTTTAAGCCACTCAATTGTGGTAATTCGTTTACAGAAGCAATAGGAAACTCATTACAGCCTAGAAACACAATGTCATAAAAATGCTGAAATCCCTTGATGCAACTAGTGCTGACTCTGCTTATACCTGCATTAAGGAAGCCACCAGCAAACTGAGAGCCAGGGAACCACAGAAAGGTCTCACAATTGATTCCAATATTCAACTTGGCACCCAGTAGAGAAAGACAGCAGACTCCCCCCTGCCCTGCCCCTCCCTCCTTCACAGAGCTAACATGGTGCCATCGATGATATTCCACTACCGATGGGACCTGGCAGCCTCGGGGCCACACAAAGAAACCCTGAAAAGAAATAAAATTAGTCACCGTCTCAAGTTACCTGTTCCACTGATGGATAAGAACCTGCAAAAGAAAGAATCGGTTTACATGGCATTTTGCAAAAGAAAACAAACAAAAAAAAGAGAGCCATAAAGGGACCTCAGATTGTGAGAATAGCTTTTAATTTTAAAACAATTGAAGCAATAAATCATCCATCTCTCTTTCCATCACAGGCAAATAGTCTCCCAAAACATTTGAGATATTTTAAACTACAACTGTGATTAGTGCAAAATAAACACAAACTCTTTCAGGCGCCAACATCAAAATCTGCCAAGCAGACAGGCGCGGGCCACAGGATCAGCCTCAGCTGAGGCCAGGAGGAGCGGCCAGATTTGCATGGTATTTCAACACACCCAGCTCTGAACAGACAAAACAATACCGGGGGAGGGGAAACCACAAGAGAATGTTGCCCAAAGTGAAACAAATCTGCCTAACACACTCATGTGGCTAACATCTTGGCACCTGGAAGATGCTTGAAAAATAAATGCAGAGTTGGCAGCTTCTAGACAAAGCTGAAGGAACAGGGTTTGGGCTCATTTGCTTTTGGTTTTTAATTGGGGTCTTATATATATATTGGTTCTTATGCAGAAAAATCTGCTTTCTGGAAGGTATTCTGTGTCTCACATTGCTCCCAACTCCAAAAAAAATGTTTGTGCTGCTTCTGTCTGTCTGGATGCTTCGCAGAATCCCCTTCCATACCTAGGGCACCTCACTGCCTCCTCACGTCACCTGGTCTGGAGACCACTGTCCAACAGAAGTACAACTCGTGTCTAATTTCAATTTGTTTGGTAGCCACATTAAAAAAAGATCAAAAGGAATAAATGAAACTTTAATATCATCTTACTTGATGTATCTAAAATATGGTCATCTTGGCATATAATCAATATAAAATATTGACGCAATATTTTACATTCCCCTTTATTGGTACCAAGCCTTCCAAATCTGGCATGCATTTCCTGTGCACAGCACAACCTCAATGTGCACAAGCCACATTTCCAGAGGTCATTAGCCACATGTGGCCATGGACAGCTGTACTGAACAGCACAGATCTAGAGAATTATGACACAAACTCTTTCAGGATGATTTACTGAATAGGGAATCTCCATGGCATTGTGTGGGCATCTTACACATCAACTTAAGGGTACAGAATCTTGTTCTGTAACCTAAGATTTTTGACCTTAGGTGAAGGATAGAATCACATTTTATCTAATCCTATCCCCCTCTCCTGCCCCCAACACTGGCCATCTCCCCACTGACGGCCCACACGGATGATGTCATTTAGCAACAGTGATGCCTACCAGATGAAAAGACATCCTTTCTGTGGTAGAAAGACTTATTTGAGGATCATAGCTATAACTCAACTAGAGTAAGATAATACTCCAGAATGCTTACAGAGTTAGCAGAAGGTAGTTCTGAAGTTTGTCAGGACAGGAGGTGTTTTAAATATATTTTTCATTTTTGAGGAAGATGGTAACAAAGTACCTTACCGACTGGGAAGTGGAGAGTTTCAGGAGTGGGAGGAAAAAATGGGATAATCACCAAAGAAAGTAATTACCCAAGAAACTGGGACTAGAAGTTGGGGTGGCAAACACTAAAAATGAGGCAGGTTCTAAAGTGGGGTGCGAGAGCTGTAACAAACCAGAACCATAACATCGAACCTCTATGTGATCCCTCGCGTCTTACATGTCTGACCAAGGTAGTAACTGCAGGAAAATAAAAATAGAACCGAATGTTAGGGCAGAAAGGGACTTCTGAGCTTACCTGGTCTAACCCACTCATTTTAAGGAAAAAGGCCTAGAGAGGTAAAGCGACTCGGCCCCATCCCACTTAGAAGTGGAGTCGGGCTACAAACGCAGGTGCTGTCACTATGAATTGCAGGCAAGGCTCCATCCAGTTCAGGTCAAGGGGAAAAAACAATGTCGGGAGTGGCAGGCTCAAGCTACGCCCTACAGCCCACGGTGAACACGGGGCAATGGCAAGCACATTCTCTTGTAGGTGGGAGAAAACAGCAAGTCAATTCAGAACATTAAAGCCATGTTGACATAAAATGGCATTAAAACACAACTCTTCTTTAAGAGTCCTTCCTCCATACTTTTTCTCCCCTTGAAAAAAAATCCCAATCTGAACCAAACTGGATTTCTGATTAGTTAGTTATGTGGGCATTTAGATCAACGGACAAAACAAAAACTTTGATACGCTGTATTTTCCAAAGACACACTCATCAGGATTTTGCACAAATGGATAACAAAAGATATTTACAGGAAGAAAGTGCTCTCTTTCACACATACACCCACACAGTGAGAATTTTCACAATTACACCACCACAACTCACACAGAAGACGCCTAACAGGCTGATGATCAGTTGACAAAATACACACATTATTCCAGTTTTCAGTCATAAATAATCTCATCTACATACATGTGTAAAATTAAGCAGTATATTCCACACTTCGATTCCAGGGAAGCCTGCCTTGAATATATTAAGATACACATACAAATAACATTTATAAGCATGAAAGAAAACCAATATTTGCTCGTTTTCCCAACTCTCAATCTGAAATAAAGAATAGCACATATACAAAATTTTGCCTTGTAGAAATAGCCCTTTGTCTTGTGAGGCGAAAAAAAAGGCAGCCATATTCCACTTTCTTTCGATAGGTTTAGGTATCAAAAGGGCTAAATTTCTTTTTCTGCTTAATGAATTAAGTAATGTGTAGCCTGTAATCTTATATACTGACTTTACACCATTCACTTTGCAAAATTTTATTATAAAATTTTTTAATTTGCTCAAAATACACATGCCATCTTTGTCCACATTTCAGTCCAAAGCCCCAATCCCCCTCCCACCCCCAGAAAAGGCCTTCACTTTGTAATAGCGGTGAAAAGAAGTCACTTTTGATGTGTGTTTGGAGTCACTATTCTATGGTACTCAGCCCTAAGGAAACGGGACTCCGTAAGGCTGCTTAGCATGGGGGTTTCTGCAGGAATCAGGGACTCGTGTCACCGAGCAGGGCTGCTTTGGGGTGTCCAAGACAATGTGAAAAGGTGACACCAGTGGGCACAGTTTAGTAGAGAGTTACTGTCCCATGAGCTCCCTCCTTCTGTCAATGTCATTTGTTCCCGAACTGAAGAAAACGTCAGAGGAGAGAAGAGAGGAAGCACGCTCTACTAGGGCCCACCCACTGGGCACACCACCCACTGCTCTTCAAAGGGTCAGCGTATCAGATCTCACCAGATCCTCAAAGCACAGTTGGAAAGAGAGGGCAGGGGTCATCACACCACTGTGCACATATGGAAAGATGAGGGACTTGCCCAGCTACGGGCTGCACCCAGGTCCACGGGCCACAGGCCTCGGGCTCTGCATCCCTTGCTCACATCTCCTGTGAAAAGGGTACCAATCATAACCAGAACCCTGATTGTTCATAACTCACATGTCAGAATCCAACTTCCGGACTTCACAGAATTGTGGAATTCTGTGCTGTATTTCACCCAGTTGGTTCTACTTTATTTTCCTAGAGTCTCCAGGAAGATCCTTTCTACCAATCAAATGCATATTAAGCAGACAGCAATAATTCCTTTTTTATTTGACTGAATAATCTGAAATAGAAATTCCAGAGACCCTAGCATTTGGTACAGAGCAGTAGGAAAATTACAGAGCCCTATCGTTCCACTTTTTCATCACATCTGAAACTCTGATTTAATCCCAGGTTGCAACTAAAATGCTGAAACACCGAAATGGAAACGATGGTCTTTCATGATGTCATATAAAGTTTCTTTGCATCTGAAACCCTTAAATTGCTGAAGACCACACTGTTGTTGGTCACAGCAGATAAGCAGTGAAGGCAAGTCAGGAGGTGATTAGCCAACAAAGGGCAGAGATGAGACTCTGACCCCAGAACACATAGAAATGAAGGCAAGCAAAGAGCTGGGGGATGAGAAAATTACAAATTTGGGGCACTTAACATGATTCCAGGGAGTTGTCATGTGTCACGGTAAGAAGAGACCAGCTATTTTAACTAACAGTACACACGACTATGCCTTGGGGGAAGGGTTGCTGAGAAACAGAACTCATCTACCTTTGGCAAAGAACAACACTGTGCTGCTGGGGGCATCTGCATTCATACGACCCAATGTCACAAACCCAAATGAATTCTGGACAGCACTGAAAGGGACAACAGCCCTTTTTACACCTGAAAATCTAAGCGGGGAACTAATTTTTTAAACTGTTCCTGAGTTAGAGTTTCTTTAAAATATTGACTTGCTTTTTCCAGCTATGCTTCCTACCAACTATTTTAACCTTTAAAAACCAACCTGTCACAGATTTTCTAGTTGACTATAAAGGTCTCACACTCTCAGCCGCATTCTCACACACATTCACACACTCGTATTATGAATTTTGATATGATTAAATTAAAAATATCTTTCATTGTAGATGTGCTAATCTACTCTACATGGAGAGGTCAGAAATCATTGTGTGTCATGAAAAAACTTAAGTCACAAATAAAGCCCAGCCCAGTTACTGATTTTCGATATGAAACGAAAGTGGGCTTTTTGGTTATGGTAGGTAGGTGACACAGCTGGCCCCATTACTTGGTTCCTCTGGAGGCCACTATCACCGACCCCCAAAGCAAAACAGAGGACTGGCGGCACTTCCTGCTTTTGATGTGCCAGTGGCAGATCCCCCACCAGCAACAGGAATACTTTTTTTTTTAACCATCCTCTTCTTAAACATTTATAAAAAGAAAAATTATCTACAGTAGTGTATCATCACTAATAGAAATTTCCTCCCAGTTCTACTTCAGAAGGCGTCAAATGATGTTATTTAAATAAACTATAAATACCCCATGTATTCCCCCATGTCTGGCTGTCCCAACTTCTTACTTTTTTTTTTTTTTTTTGGCAAATTAAAAAGGTGTATGGCTTCTTCTCGCCAATTTGTACGTCTGAGGTTTAGCTTGGTATCCTGCGGTAAAAGTACATGTAGCCCAGGTCTTTAGGGGGCCTTTCTGAGGCACAAACTTTGTGGTCATTGTAGATCACCCATCTGAAAACAAAAGACAGAAGCATTTGATGGATTTAAGTCAGTTCCAGGAAACTTTGCAGGAGAAAGTTACTGCACCATACTTAAAATAATCAAGATGGTTTAAGATAAACCAAACTCAAGTCTGTTGTATAAAAAGAAACAGAATGCTGGTGGGAAACTACAACTGCTTTTTTATTCTCAAGTTCAATCAAAAAGTAGTTCCGGGGCCTCCCTGGTGGCGCAAGTGGTTGAGAGTCCGCCTGCCGATGCAGGGGATACGGGTTCGTGCCCCGGTCTGGGAGGATCCCATATGCCGCGGAGCGGCTGGGCCCGTGAGCCATGGCCGCTGAGCCTGCGCATCCGGAGCCTGCGCGTCCGGAGCCTGTGCTCCGCAACGGGGGAGGCCACAACAGTGAGAGGCCCGCATACCGCAAAAAAAAAAAAAAAAAAAAAAAAAGTAGTTCCTAAGGAGCCTCCAAACATTTCCACTTGTAGAAATCCATAGATGGCCTCAGAACTTCAGTCAAAGAAGTATGTGTTTTTTTCAGCCTTAGGTATAAAACTAGCTAAAAATCAGAAGTAAATAGATATGCAGTGAACTATTATACAACTATTAAAATGTCTTTGAAGAATATCTGGTAAAGTAAGAAAATAATCACAATATAATATGAAGTGGGAGAAAGCAGGTTACAAAATTGTATGTACTGTGTACAAACTTTAAGCTTTTAGAAAAGTTGTAAATACAGACATACACATACTCTCTCCCAGTGAAAACAAAGGGAAATGTATCAAAATACAGACAATGGTTCTCTCTAGGCTTCCAAACAACACATTCTCTGTATGTTTTTGTATTTTACAAATTCCTTATAATGAATTTCATGGCTTTTAAAATTATAATTAAGCTATTTTTCTTAAGAAAAGTATTTTTAAAAGAGCTATCATGCTTGGTAATAAAAAGGATTCACTATAAATCAAGATCCTGTGCTCGACTATTTTATTAATCAAGTTGAGAAGACAAGACTAAAAGACACACCAAAAAGGAACACAGTGGATTCCTGACTGGGAACTGGTCACTCCTGCAGTATGAGGTCAGCGTCCTACCAGGAGAGGGCAAGGTTACGTGTTTCTCCAGGGTCCATGTGACCCAAGCACTGCCTCAAGCAGCGGTGCTGACCCACAGGCCAGGCCACTCAGTGGGAACTCAAGGAAGGGAAACCAGTGGGGCCCGTGGGGATCCAGCCCTGGAAGAAGGTTCTGAAGAGAGCAGCGGCCTTACACCCCACAACTGTCTCATTCCTAGCTCACCACACACCTAACATTTCTTAAGAAGCCAAGGGTACAACAGGGCAAACACTGGGTGTTGGAGTTACCAAACACAGGATACCCAGTCAAGTTTGAATCTCACATAAGCAACAAATACTTTTTTTTTTTGAAGCTATTAAATGTTTATTATAGGGTAAGCAAATACATAAAACATGTCAGGTTTTGGATCCAATGTTTTAAATAAACAAATAAATACAAACATAGTCCTAAAAAATTTAATATCTGAGCTCTGTCTACTAGAAGGCCATTAGCAATGAATACCCCTAAACAGCAAATCTTGGATACTAAGCACCATTCCTCACTAATAGAATATAGGGTCAGTTAGAGAAGTGAGTATTTCTGTATATAAGGCAGGGAAATTACAAGAAAAATATGATATATCTTAAAAAGCAAGGAAGCTTTCAAAGACTAATTTGGGGACATGTCAAAAGACACAGATGAAAAATTGAAGGAGCTCCCTGGCCAAATTTAGAACAATTTAACCATTAAAATGCATTATGATTGATTGTAATACACTAAATATATAAATATATGTAAGTACATACGGATGCCCATAAAGAAATAAAATGAAAATAAATGACATACAAATCCTTACTAAAGAAATGGTAAAGAAAAAGAATCAAGCTTATATCTTATTTTCAAGGGCAACAACAAATACTTTTTTAATACAAGTATGTCCCATGCAACAGCTGAGACATATTTATACTAAAAAGTTATTCATTATCTGAAATTCAAACATAATAGGGCATCCTGGTTTTCTTGTTTTGTTGGCTAAACCTGGCAGCCCTGGGGAGGTTCCAAATATGGACACACATTCCGCTGTGGGATGCGTCTTTACTTTGGGAGGTCCCCTTGCTATGACAGTGAAGAGTGACTCTGAATACTAGCTCTGACACAGTTGCAAACGTCAAGCTATTTAGCCTGTCTGAGCCTTAGTGCCCTGATGTGTAAAATGGCTTTAAGAGTCTATCCCTACAAGACCATTATGAAAACCAAATGAGATAACATATGAAACACCTAGTGGAGTGCCTGGTACATAGTAGGTCCTCAATAAAATGTAGATATTATTTTACCTTCTCAAAAAGACTCACCTTCCTTCCTTTTTGATGTGACAAACATAGTGTCCACTCATTGTAGATGTCCCCATGTGACTGATGAACGCAAATAATTCATACACTATGAAAGAGGAAACAACTCAGTTACAAGGCAGCATTTCTAGAAATCAATAGCACTTCTGACCAGAATTTAAAGCCAACAAGAGTGTAATCCAGCAACTGTTTAGAATGAAAGACAGTCTATTTACTTACTGAGAACACACCCACCTACCCAAAGTGAGAGCAACTTCAACCTGCAAATTCATAACAAAGCAGGACATGAACTTTACAGCTGACCTTAAGCTCCTATCTGAAAGGGGATTAAAAGCCCCACAGCCCAGTCTGGTGGCAAGCTCATGGGTCTAAAAAGGTAGTCCCAGCTCCATCACTTCCAAGCGGCATGAGGGTGGAGAAGTTGTTTCATCTCGGAGCCCATTTCTTCACAGAAATGAAAAATCCACCCACTTCACAAGGTTGCATGAGGCTTAAATGAGCAATTCAGACTAAAATACCACACAAATGTCAGGATTAGGAGGAAGACAGCAGATAGGTGTTATCGTTTATAGAAAGGGATAATGCTCAGAATATGTGTCATGTGATTTCTGACTGGCGCATGATTATAACCTCTATGGGACCAAATTTCAGGCTTCACGCCTTCTGAACAAGGAGATATATAGCCTCTTGGAGCTTAAGATGGATGTTTATTCTCTAACAAGTATCTCCTGTCATCTTGCACAGCATATGCTGTACCAAATCCACGGTGAATGAATTTCAGCTCATTCCCCCACCCACCGCCCCCCAGCCAATCCTAGGCTTGCACAACACCTGCAAAGTGGCTTCCACAGACTGGCACCAGTGCAACTCCGCCAACTGCTACAGACTACGACGAGACAGGTACAGAAACTGAGTTAGCGTTTACAGACTCTTATAATAATTTGCGAGGAATACTCATGTCTGTTGAATCTAATTAAGGAAAAAAATGGGCTTGCATATTCATTGTTTTTGGTACTCACGTTCTGTTGTATTTTACAAGTGTACTGGTTCTGGACGGACCCTCTTCCTCGCTCCTCCCTCTCTCATTCTTTCTCTCTCTTGCCGTTCACCAATGCTCAGCCACATATTCAGCTGTGAATCCCCAGTCCTCATCTTAGCCTTCAGCGCATCACATACTATGGACAACCTCTCCTGCTTCCCCAAACACCTGCCCCCAGGACATGACTGTCTTTTTGTTTTCCAGGTGCCTCACTGGCTTCTCCTCTTCTCCTGACTTTTAAACATTGGTGACTTGGGGCTCTGACCTCAAGCCTTTCTTCCCTCTCTATCTTCTCTCTCTCTCTCTCTCTCTCTCTCTCTCTCTCTCTCACACACACACACACACACACACACACACACACACACACACACACACACACACACACACACACCCTGTACATTCTCATCCTCTCTCTCTCTGCCACCTCCCCTACCCCTTCCCTCTCTGGTTGATCTCATCCAGTCTCATGGCATTAAATGGAATTATGTTCTTAATTTCATTTCCAGAATGTTCACTGCTAATGTACAGAACTACAATTGAATTTTGTATATCGGTCTTGTTTCCTGCAACCTTTCTGAATCCATTTATTAGTTCTAATAGTTTTTAAAGTAGATTCCTTAGGATTTTCTATACACAAGACCATGTCATCTGCAAACAGAAATAGTTTTACTTCTTCCTTGCTTATCTGGATGCCTTTTATTTCTTTTTCTTGCTTAACTGCCATGGCTAGAACCTCTTTCACAACGTTAAATAGAAGTGGCAAGAGTGGACATCCTTGTCTTGTTCCTGCTCTTAGGGGAAAAGCATTCAGTCTTCACCATGAAGCATGATGTGAGCTATGGTTTTTTGGTAGGTACCATTTATCAGGTTGAGGAAGTTCCCTTTCATTCCCAGTTTGTTGAGCATTCTATCCTTAGCTTTATCCATCTCAATTCTCCCAGTAACTCAGGACAAAATCTGGACTCCTCTCTACCACTGTTTACACACATCCAATCCATCAGCAAATCCTTCAAAAATATATCCAGCATTGCCTTCAAAATATATGCAGAATCCAACGACTTCCTACCACCTCCACTAGTAAGCCCCAATCCAAGTTACCATCATCTCTTGTCTGTATTATTACAATAGCCTCCCCTCCTAACGGGGCTCCCTGCTTCCTCCCTTACCCCTACCGACCACTCTCAGTACGACTGCAAATCTCACTCTAACAATGACCTATGAGGTCCCCCCACCTCCTTCCACTCTCCCCCTCCACTCCAGCTCCTCCGGCCTCCTGGGTTCTCCTCAAACACACCGGCTACTCCTCTCACTGACAGAGAGGGCTTCAAGCCCCACACCTACGGTCCCTCTATCTGAAACTCTTCTTTCAGATGCCACATGATCCACTCCTCACTTCCTCGAGGTCTCAGATCAAATGTCATCTCAGAGAGGCCTTCCTTATAAATAGCAACTCCTCCTTCCTTCCACCCCACCCTCACCCCAACCTTGTTTTACTGTTGTCCACGGAGCTCAAAATAACACCATATCACATACTTATTTGTGTATTTACTTACTGTCTATTTCCTTTTATCCCAGGCTAGAACATAGCTCCATAAGGATGAGAAGTTTGTTTGGGATTTTGGGGGGGATTCTTCTTTTTTTTTTTTTTAGTTTTATAAACTCACCAAATATATATTTTTTAAATTTCATTTGTCTGTTGTGTTTACTGGAATATTCCAGACACAGAGAACAGTGCTTAGCATGCAGTAGGCATGGCTCCCTTCACCCCATGTCCTCACTTGTTTTTCTATCTTTTCATATTGTATACATTTTTATAAACCCCCTACCAAAGTATAAATTGGGGTATAAATTAGTGAAATAATTATTTTAAAAAGAAATGAATCAGAGGGGACTGCCTTTCCCATCATTAACTAAGTTTTTGTCGCTAGCTATCACATCAGCTGACAACCCCCCCAACACACACACCAAAAAAAAAAAAAAAAAAAAAAAACAGGTTTGAAAGAGAAACCAGGCAAAAACTGTTGTGAATGACAATCATTTTGCCTGGCACTTAGTGATCCAGGGACACTACCCTTGTCGGCCCTCCCCAGTGCTCCCCATCACTAAGAACCCATCCCCACCCTAGTAAACAAGAGAGAGTGTAGGCTGAGACTTTTTCAGGTTCCTAGACCCTGGTTGGTTTTTAAAGCTCTTTAGGAATAATTTTATATCAAATTCCCAATCTTCAGTTTGAGAGATATGGGGATGGTCTCCCACAAGGTGGCTGCCCTCTTAGAATTTTCATGGAATGAAGAGAGTATGTGATCCTCCGACGAAGGCTTTTCCCTCACAAGAAACTGTCCCCCAAAACAATGCCTTAAATAACTGAACAGAGTATCTAATGAGCACTTCTCACCATAAGCCAGGGTCATTTCAGTGAAACATTGCTCAGATACCAACAAGCCAACACATTAACAAAATAGACAGACATAGAGAAAAGAACAAATCCATACACTCAACACATCCAAACATGTCATTAAGCCCCCAAAGGCATTTTCCCCTCTTTAGTTAAAAGCAATTAATTCACGTGTATACTCAAAATCATAAAAATAAAGAAAAAATATTAGCATAAATCTTAGTCCTATAATTAAAATTAACTGTGTTTATCAATAGAAGTGACCGCTCCATGCATTATTCAAGGCCTCCTGCTAGGAACCAACAGCAAAAGAGAATCTCGATAAATCTGCAAAAATTCAACAGGTAAGAAATCTCAGTTTATCTTTGTTTCCAAAGAGAAATCAAGGTGAATAAACCAGACAGGGAAGCCACTGCTGATTCTTCTAGTTCCCAGAGGTCTCCCTCCAAAAATAGCATCACCACACTCTCAAAAAGTACAGAGACCTCTTTTTATATAGATAGAAAAGGCATTTTTAAGCAAGGTAAATCAGTTCAAAAATGTTGACTTGTAACCAAGCAAGAGGACCCTATGGGGCCTTCCCAGGACAGACCGCTCCCCATATCCTCTGCTTTAGCTACTCTCTGTACCTAGACAACAGTATTTTATGCACATTTCCGGAGTTGTTTTATAGATGTGAAAACTCCGCACCAAATGGCAGATGTTCACTACTTGATGATCATGAGCACATGGCCCCCAGGCCTACTGGAGCCTGAGGGTTGATAATATTAACCCCTGTGACACCTCCATGTTGCCTCACCATCAGCCAGTCAGAGAACTGTGCACGGGCTGATCACATAACCTGCGACACACCTCCCTCACCTGGCTTTTAAAAATGCTTTGCCGAAACCTGTTGGGGGAGCTCGGGGGTTTTTTTGAGCATGAGCCACCCGTTCCCTTGCATGGCCCTGCGATAAACCTTTCTCTGCTCCAAACTCCGATGTCTCGGTTTGTTTGGTCTCACTGTGCGTCGGGCAAAAGAACTTGCGCTAACAGACTTTCAACAGGGAAGCTTTCAAAGTACCCAGAAGAACTGGACAAAACTGCCTAAACCACTTTAGCCAATGGAGTCCCTCTAATGAGCCAGAATTAAACTGTCTGAAACTAGCATCCCCACTTCCCTCCCAACAAAACTCATCCTTTTCTGAACTTAGGAACATGTTCACAACCTTTCTAATACAAAGAATTTTTTAACATCAAAATTTTACCACCTCCACCCAACATAATAAGGGATTGAACTTGATTTTATTCTTTGAGAAAGCACTGTCAGAAAAATTACATGCAAACTTGGAAAGTAGAAGGGGTAGGCAGAATGCCCTTTTGTATCATGTGGAGGAAAGGCCACCCAAGGATGGTCTAGGGTAGGAACTGGCATACGATGCCCCAGAGGCCAAATCCAGCTCACAGCCTGTTTTTGTGCTGCCAAGAAGACAGGGGGGAAAAGAGGAGGACAGAAATATGAGACGACAAGTGTATGGCCCATGAAGCCTGAAACAGTTACTATCTGGACCTTCAGAGAAAAAATGTGCTGGCCCCTGGTCTAGGGGAATGAACTTAGCTCATCTCACTACTTACTACTGATTAAAGAAAGCTTCCAAACTTAGTGAAGTTACTTGTTAAGTTGTAGATTTTTGTCTGGGAAAGATATCAAAAAATTCTCTCCAGTGGAATATATACAGACATACCTCAGAGAGATTGTGAGTTCTGTTCCAGACCACTACAATGAAGCAAATAACGAAA